>NC_080572.1:14673829-14985704 GCF_030247185.1 Malaya genurostris | reverse complement strand
ATTATTTTTTTTCGAAATCGGTACTACCCCCTTAACAAAAATTAAGGTGCTACTTTCAAAAGAAGCGTTATATAATTTTGTAAAACTTCTTCGAAGACACGTTAGCTCTTAAAAATCAGTGAAAGGTGCAGACTTGCGACCGATTTTTTCCAGTTTTGGACCACTGTGCGCCCTCTGTTTCTTAACCATTTATGGTTTCAGCATGGCCATAGTGAAAATGAGTCACACGAAGAGTACTCAAGATATTCTCATTGGAAAATAAATTGGATAAGGTACATGTTCTCCTATAAGTATTATAAAAGTTTGCTGCATTAAGTTGCATATTTCACTTCGGCACAAGGTTTTCTAGGTAAGAAGTAAAATTATGCATAAATTTTCCAGAAAAGAATAAACTTATGCATTAGTTTCTACAAAATTATGAAATTTTATATTTTCTACAATTAATCCAAACGAAGTATGCACAAAAAAATTACACGAAACAAGTTATGACTAGAAAACTAGTTTTAAGGGGGTTGCCATAATTCAGTAATTAAAACTAACTTTGAAAAGACCTAAAAAAAAAGTTCCACCGAGTTCCACTTAGATTTTTTTTTATGATATTGGGCACATCTTTTCCTACAAATTTTGTAAAAATCAGCTGCATAAAGTTGCATATTTCGCTTCTGTGTAAGGTTTTATGATAGATGAAAAAAAGGTAAAATGTTGTATAACTTTGCCAGGAAACAAGAAACCTATGCACTACCTTCAACAAAAATATGGTATTTTTTATTTTCTTCAATTATTCCAAAGAAAGTATGCATAAAAAACTAACTCGAAACAAGTTATAAATAAAAAACTGATTTTAAGGGGGTTGCCATAAAAACGCTTTGTATATCCGAAACGGTGCGACCTAGACTTTTGGTATATTTGACAAAGTAAATTAATTTTAATAGTTCTAAAACTTTGTAGAAGAAAAAAAATTTCTATCTCTTCAGAAAAAAAAGTTATGGTTACATTTTTTGTCAAAGTAGGCCATGAACAATTATTGATAGGATCAAATTACGCGGTATATATTTGTAAATAATTTCTTCAAAGCAACTATATGCATTAAAAGAACGGTTTGGCAGCTACTGATTTATGTCCACGTTTTTATTGATTCGAACCACTGTGCGACGGTTCGAAATGTTGAGATATGAAAAGATGGTGGATTGAAATGGCCGCTGAACTAGACGAAAATTGTGTTCAAAAGATGTTGAGAGGTATTTCAAAAAAGTTCACCGTTTCATCAAAACAAAAATGAGATAACCTTTTAAAATTATTTGTTTTTATTTGACGTTATGTCTACGACTCATCAGTGCATATCAGTTCATGCTCAACTGCCGCGCTAATCAGTAGTTCAACATAAACCGGTAAGCAGACGTTAAGTTATCTCTACTAGCGATACTCAAGATGTACCGAGGCACAATGTCTTTATTATTGTATTCATCGAATGTAAACAAGTTTATGACATATTAGTCGTTTACAGCTAGTCATACATCTGAGCAAAAGTATTTTTCGAACAACGTAAGCTCATAAATCATCATCTATCAATTTCCGGCTGCTGAATGCACAACCTCTCAGCCACTGGATTGAGGAGATGTGCATCAAGAATATGGCAATAAAAAGCTTCGTTAGATATGATCTAGAGATATCAAGTAAATAGTCAGCACAATCACGGTAACTGTTGATATCTGATTTTAAAATCAAACCACTCTAATTAAATAGATTGGTAGAGTCATGTTTTTCACACTTCTTCGCTTTGAGGTAATATCATTCAACTGTTGTTTGTCACAATGTCACGCAACGTAAATTATTCATTGTCAGCGATTGGGAACGACCATAAACATGTACACTTAAATTTTACAATGACCTCGATTTGCATTCGCAAGCAAATCGCTTCCGAACAGCTCCCACACATCCATAATTCATTGCTTTTGGTTGCGAATATCGCGTGCAAATATTGATCACTCATCGCCATGGATTTGGTACATTTTCAGTCAACTAAGCCGGTACAGAGAAGAAAACGAAATAATGAATTCTGGTTTTTCCATTTGGTCGTTGGCTGGGATTTTATATTCCGGAAGATCAATTTTGTATCATCCGTTTTTTTTTCGTAAGACATATTTGAGTTTGGAACGGTGAAATTTAATGTCAAATGAGCGTCTGGTTGTCATGATATTGATATTTGCAGTATTAACAAAAGACAGATTTAACTTCTTTGCTAACATATTATAAAAGCTATAATAGATCAAGTTCTAAACCAAATTAAGTAAGCATATTTGTCTAAGATTACTATTATAAACTAAACCGAAGAGCCAGTCGGTGTTGAACAGTCGTTCGCACCGCACGCGTATAGCTCTTGGCTCCTGGAATTTTTTTCTGGCTACCTAGAGTTTCATTGATTCAAGGATTCAGTCTTTTTCAAGGCTACCTGAATCACTAACTAAGTGACTAAGTGATACAAAGAGTGATATTAGAGTGACTAAGTGATACAAAGAGTGATATTAGAGTGACTAAGAAATTAATCAGCCTTTTTTAAGGCTAGCTAGGAGTCTAATCGAAGACTAATTTAGCCTAGTTAATTCAATTTAAAATTTCATTAATTTCAAAAATGCCTGCGTCCAACCGGAAAGGCAACAAGCCTAAGGCTAAAAATAATTCAATACGGAATAAATCACAATCCGTTATTCAACATTTTTCTAATAACATTCACGATCTTATAGAATCTGAATGTAAAAATAAAAGACAACGGACGGATTTCCCTTCCGTTGATCCTATGCCGTCTAACAATATTTACGAGATTCTTCCTGAATCCGATTGTAGCGACATAGAAGAAAATTCTTCAAAAATTCCCAAAATGGACGCTTGTCGTTCTGGGAAGAAACATCAATCTATGCCACCAGTGACGGTGATGATTTCCGACTTCAAAGCATTCCGTACTGAGCTTTCTACTTTTCTCCCGGAAGTAAAAGTCTCATTTCAAATCGGACGAAGAGGAGAATGTCGAGTCTTGGTGGATGGATTGGAAGATTACGAACGTCTTATTCGATATTTGTCCGAAAAACTTCATAAATTTTATTCATATGATATAAAATCAGACAGACCCTTCAAGGCTGTCTTGAAAGGATTATCAAATGATCAAAGTATTGATGAAATTAAAAATGAACTAAAAGAATTGCTTGGTTTTGCCCCTTCCCAAGTAATACTTATGAAAAAAAGAGCGAATGGTACTTCTAAACCACGCTCTGGAATTTCCCATGAACTTTACCTAATACACTTCAATCGAAGTGATGTAAACAGTTTGAAAACTTTAGAAAAAGTACGTTTCATTTCCCACATTAAAATTCATTGGGAACATTATAAACGGCATAATCGTATTGCTAACTTAACGCAATGTCGTCGTTGCCAAGGCTTCGGTCATGGAACCAAAAATTGTCATATGGATATACGGTGTTTGAATTGTGGTAAATCGCATTCGAAAAACGTTTGTCCAATGAATGAAACCACTGATAAATTTTCATGTTCAAATTGCAATGGAAATCATAAATCCAATTATTTGAAATGTCCTGTCAGGGAAAAAATTTTAAACGCTCGTTCGCTTAGACAACAAGTCAAATCAACGACCTTAAATTTACAGAATATACCTGAAAATTCTTCTAAGGCACCTGCCAATTCGTCTTCTAACGAAAACAATTTATTGACAGGTAGATCGACCTCGTCATCATCTTCTTCTAATGTCAGTTATGCTGATATATTAGGTAGAAATCTATCTCCTATTTCTTCTAATGTAAATAATCAAAACACAGGACCGCCTTGCAGTTCTTCTTCTAACGAAAACAATTTATTAATAGGTAGACCGGCCAAATCATCTTCTTCTAATGGCAGTCTACCTACAAATATTTCTTCAATGCCATTCGCTTCTTTAAATGAAGTCGATTTAGGAGATATAACTGAATTAAAATGATCTACCTACAAGATCAACTTTTTCAAATGATCATCCAAATGAATTCGACTTCATCACTTTTTGAAGCATTTCAAATCGGATGGAAATTTGCAAATAATATTATAATGAATTTAAAATTTAACAGTGATGTTAAATAATTATTTGAATATTTTAAATTGGAATGCTCGATCTTTGAAATCGAGTGAAGATGAATTTTATAATTTTCTCAAAGTTCACAAAATTCATATTGCCATTGTGACAGAAACTTTTCTTAAACCAAATGTAAAATTGAAAAGTAATCCACATTATGTGGTTCATCGATTTGACAGGTTTACTGGAATTGGTGGTGGAGTTGCCATTTTTGTCCAACGGCAAATTAAACATCGAATTTTACCTTCTTTCAATACTAAAGTTATTGAAAGCTTGGGAATCGAAGTTGAAACCATTCATGGAATTTATTTCATCGCTGGAGCATATTTGCCATTCCAATGCACCGGCGAACAATTAAATTTCTTTAAAGGCGATTTGCAAAAACTTACAAGATATCGATCGAAATTTTTCGTAATAGGGGACTTAAATGCTAAGCATGTCCAGTGGAATTGTAGGCAAAATAACAGTAATGGTAAAATACTTCATAATCAACTCTCAGCTGGTTACTTTACAGTTCTTCATCCCAGTAATCCTACTTGTTTCTCTTCCGTGAAAAACCCGTCTACAATTGATCTGGTTCTAACAGATCAAAGTCACATTTGTAGTGAACCGATTACTCATGCTGATTTTGACTCAGATCATCTTCCTGTAACATTCAGACTTTCCAACGAAGCTATAATTAATCCAATTAGTTCTATTTTCAACTATCATAGAGCTAATTGGTTGGATTACAGATCTCACATTGAAAATCATGTGGATCATGAAACTATTTTAGAAAATTCTGCGGACATCGACACAGCAATTGATAATTTGAATCATTATATTATCGAAGCTAGAAATCTTTCAGTTCCCAAAGCTCAAACTAAATTAAATTCTCCTATCATCGATGACAATCTTCAACTGCTCATTCGGTTGAAGAATGTTCGTCGACGACAATATCAACGTTCTCGTGATCCTGCTATGGAAAACATAGTTAAGGATTTACAAAAAGAAATTAAACATAGATTTACTCTTTTGCGAAATGAAAATTTCGCTAAAGAAGTTGAACAAATTAAACCATATTCTAAACCTTTCTGGAAACTTTCTAAGGTTCTTAAGAAACCTCAGAAACCAATTCCTGCTCTCAAGGAAGGAAATCAAATACTTCTTACAAATGGTGAAAAAGCTCAAAAACTTGCTCAACAGTTCGAGAGTGTCCACAATTTTAATTTAAACGTTGTGAGTCCTATTGAAAATGAAGTCTCACTGAAGTATGATCATATTTCAACCCAAGTGTTATCACACGATGACATTATTGAGACGAATTTTGATGAAATTAAATCAATTATTAGGAAACTCAAAAACATGAAGGCTCCTGGTAATGATGGAATTTTTAATATTCTTATTAAAAATCTTCCCGATGTTGCCTTGAGACTCCTGGTTAAAATTTTCAACAAGTGTTTTTCATTAGCTTACTTCCCAAAAAGATGGAAAAACGCTAAAGTAATTCCTATCCTAAAACCTGATAAAAACCCAGCAGAAACATCAAGTTATCGCCCAATTAGCTTACTTTCTTCTATCAGTAAACTTTTTGAAAAAATTATCTTGTTAAGAATGATGACTCATATAAATGAGAATTCAATTTTTTTACCAGAGCAGTTTGGATTTCGTCATGAACATTCAACTACTCATCAACTTGTCAGAGTAACGAACATGATAAAATCAAATAAATCTTCTGGGTTATCCACTGGAGTTGCTTTTCTAGACATAGAAAAAGCATTCGACAGTGTTTGGCACAAAGGTTTAATAGCAAAAATGTCTGATTTCCAGTTTCCTATTTATTTGATCAAAATGATTCAAAATTATTTAACTGATCGTACTCTTCAGGTTAGCTATCAGAATTGTAAATCTGAATTGCTACCCGTACGAGCCGGTGTTCCGCAGGGTTCGAGTGTAGCTCCAATCTTGAATAATATTTTCACTTCTGATCTTCCAAATCTACCCGTTGGTTGTCAGAAATCGCTATTCTGTGACGACACAAGTCTGTTAGCCACAGGTAGAAATCTAAGAGTGATCTGCAGTCGCCTACAAAGAAGTTTAAATATTTTCAGTGATTATCTGTCAAAATGGAAAATTAAACCAAATGCAGCAAAAACGCAATTAATTATCTTTCCTCATAAGCCAAGAGCTTCTTTTCTTAAACCAACCAATAATCACATTCTCAAATTGAATGGCTTGGAATTGACATGGTCTGATCAAGCTAAATACTTAGGTTTAACGTATGACAAAAAACTCACTTTCAAGGATCACATTGAAGGAATCCAGGCAAAGTGTAATAAATATATTAAATGTTTATATCCTCTTATAAACAGAAATTCTAAGCTCTGTCTAAAAAACAAATTGTTAATTTATAAACAAATTTTCAGACCAGCCATGCTTTATGCGGTACCAATTTGGTCAAGCTGTTGTTCCACCAGGAAGAAAACGCTTCAAAGGATTCAGAATAAAATTCTGAAAATGATTCTGAAGCGTCCTCCCTGGTTTAGTACAAATGAGTTACACAGACTCACAAATATAGAACCATTATATGTAATGTCACATAATATTATAAGCAAATTCCGACAAAAATCGATGCAATCTTCAATTGAATCGATTCGCTCTCTGTATTAGTTAGTAAGTTAGTATATAAGTTCCTTTTCCCCATTACACAATACAAGTAGGTTTAGAATTTTCCCTACACAAAAATCTCAGAATTGCGGAAGCAAATGATGTCTTCATGGTAATAACCAAATCATATATATATATAACAGGGCTGAAAAGTCACCACTTGTGGCTGAACACCCAATTTAAATCTTAATAATTTAATTTTAACTCATATTCCAATAAATAGTTATTAAAAAAAAAAAAAAAAAAAAAAAAAAAAAAAAAAAAAAAACTAAACCGAAGTACAACGGAATTTTATTCAAATGTTCGAATAGAACTCGAAATAAAGGTAGTCGATTTTTCATATTGAATAGTAAATCACTTTACACTATCACCGTCAATCGTATTTCAGCAGAAACCCTTCCAAAGGTACACTTTGTAAAGCCTTGCGGAAATATCACTTCATTCCCACGTCTGAGTGGTTTTCCTAACAGTAGCATCCGCATACGGACGGAACCTGAGTTGGAAAAGCATCAACAACACTCCCGATCAATTTACTGCAAGCCGCTTTGAAGCAACTGTTTTCCGTTTTCTAATTTCGTATGCTATTATTAAATTATTAAACCATAATTTCATCTTTCCCTTCTCCGTGCTGCTTTTTTACAATAATAGTGTGCCCTACTCTTTGGGCTGCCGCCCACTGCTTTGTTTGTTTTGTTTCGGAATAATCTTAAGACAACGACTTTTATCCAACTTCATTATCTTCCTTTGGTATTTGGTTTTCTGAACACATTGGTTTTGCGGCAATCACGTTCTACTATCCGCTATGGGTTGGTTTAGGAATTACACAGAGGAATGAATTATAGAAAGAAAAGAGGTAATTCACTAGGGGGGGGCGTAAAGATACTAAGATTTGCTAGTCTTTTTTCGTCGAGGGTTCAGACATCTCTTAGATTCTCAAAATCAAAATTCCCAACTGTTCTATATTTCAATATGAAGTGGAAGTAGTTACATTGAGTTCTAAGAGACAACCATAAATATGAAGAAATTGTTTTCGTTGAAAGGATTGTGCTGAAATAAAGTTAATACCGCTATCCGAAATGATGTACGTGGGAGGGGCTTATGTTCACTAGTAGATTGATAGTACCTATTATCTTTCTCCGGACAGGACCAGCCTAGATACCGTGTGGAATCGGAAAAATGATCTCTCATCTATTTCCATCTAGTTGATGAGTTTTATCCGTTTTTTCCTTCCATGTTATTAGTTGTTTTTAAACAGTATAAATTGAATGATGGGTTGAACTATTTTTTTCTAAATCCCATTCACTCGTTTATATTTAAGCAGTCAGTTTTATTTGGAACAAAATTAAGAAAGTTTTCATTCATTCCACGATACCATTAAAAATTTTCCCTCAGTTTTCACGAATAAGAACTGTGAATCAATGCTTTCCGGATCTTAAATATCGGATATTGTAGAAACGTTCACCCAGGAAGTCCATGTGCATCTTGATCCCGAAACATACTAAGTCGCGCACAAATACTACTAAAAACCCAAAACATATTAAGTTGCGCGCGAATACATTACTGAATTTTATATTAACAAATATCCTACTCGCGTGCGTGCGCAGTAGTATATACGGCCTCTAGTAACAACAAGTGTTGTACTAACATCTCTTGCCATTCCTCTGACGATCTACGTTCGGGTCTGGCCAGCGCCGGTACTGATCAATGAATTCTGGGGTTCCCAGAAGATGCACATTGAAGGATGATTTACCAGTTCCAGGTCTGATCATCTAGAAATTTGCTGTACAATTTCAGTTAATCCCGATCAGTAACGGAGTAGCAACCAGATGTTGTGGGTCAAGCTTAAGCTCAAGCTATCCGAAATGGTGTACGTGGGTTGCAGGAAACATGTAACTTGTCAATACTGTTTACAACCTGCTCAATACGCTAATCCTTGTGCTAAACAAACAACTATATAAAAACAAAGACAATAATAATTCTCTGCGCCGACTTCAAGCGACTCCAGGGACAAAAATCGACACCAACAAGGCGAATACTGTTTAAAAACGAACAACAACAACTGTTCCATTGTTGTCCCCGAGCTACCGCAACAAAATAGCTCTCAATGGGAGTTAATTTGAAAAAAATCATTGTGTATGTGTCGGCTTTGTTAAGAATTTGAAACTGTCTAAAATAAATTTATAAATCACTCGAAAAAGTGTTATTCACTTTTTCAAGATTTTACTGTACTTCCTTACTCAAAAGTGCTTTTAGGGAGTACGCACTAATCTATTTAATTCGATTCACTCAAAATTTTGACGGAAAAAAATCATCCCCATCTCGGGACTGTTGTGAAAGAATCGGGACTGTTGTGAGCAGTCACATTAAATATGCGTTTAGCTTGACTCAAAGATTTCAAAAAATTTTCGCCTAACCACAATTACGCCGGAAATACATGCAAAAAGATTGTAGATAGAAGATGGTTAGAAGTAGTCTATTTATTTAAAAGACAAAAGAAATTCATTTTAGTGAATATTTTAATAACTAACTAGTAAAGGAGGAATACTGAGGTTACATGGATGTACGAGACACATTATCAATCATAACTCAAATTATTAACAAATAGAGTAAGGAAACATGAACAAACTGATTCTTCTAACATGATAACATCTACATAATGAAACGCTTTCATAATGCTTACAAATTACTAAGTGTTTACGACTCATCGATGATAAAATATTTGCAGCTCTATTAGTAAATAAAATTAACGTCTCTGTTATAGAAGACACTAAAATCGTGTTATTATTATTGTCATTAGTAGTAGTAGACCGTATTTCCATTACAAACCCGGTCTGTTTGTTAAATTTGGTATTTACAAATTTATAACACATTGGCTTCAACGAAGTATATTACAAAGAAATGAAATTTTCTGTGAATTTAGCCCAAGAATTCAAACTTAATTACTCGTTTTATTATTGTTGATTGGTAATTGGTTGTTGGTTATTGTTATCATTATTATTATTATTATTATTATTATTATTACTATAATTATTATTATTATTATTATTGGTATTGTTGTTATTGCTGTTTGTGTTATTGTAATGTATAAATATGACACCAATATGTTTTTATTTTCAGTTAGCTCTGCTCAATCTTATAGGTAATTTTGGTAATTATTCGACGAGTATATTAACTGATAGGAATTATTGTGAATTTGTTCTTCATTCGCTCGATCCACCGTGAAGATAATACCGATTAATTGTGGCAGATGATGAACTTTCGAATCAAATCGCATCGTGTGAAGTAGCGCTTCCATTTCGCGATCGTAAACAGTCAGCCAAGAAATAAACAAAAGATCAGTTCGAGAAGCCACAAAACGCTATTTCACGCCGATTCTAATTTTACTTGTTGGCAGTCAGCTTAAAATAGATTGAAATTTCCCGCGCTTACTCCAACAGACGGGCATCTATTTTAGGAAACCTACGATGACTGGCTACTGATCAGTTGAGGTGGAAAAACTGGCGGCTTTCCCACCAGCAAATTTCCTTCGTCTTAAATCCGAACAGACATATTTCCTCCGGGAAGTTTCCCGCGAAGGTCGCCGATGTGGAAAACATTATCTCGTGTGATGCTGATGAAAGTTGTAATTTGACAGAACCGAGAGAAATTTTTCTCACACTCGACGGCTGGATTTCGGACGTTTTATTAACTGATGAAACACGGCTGTTTGTTTTAATTAAGTTTTGTTTTTTTTATGCCGGTAAAGCTAGCTAGTGTAGTATGTGTGTACAATTTGCGGTATTTCGTTGAATGTTTCTATTCGACTTGTGCTCAAATGTAGTAAATGAACGGCAATTTATTGTTTACTAACTCGATGAGTCATATTGATCGCATATATTGGCATTACAGGTTATGTCATTTATTGGAATCTAACTGATGGTAATGATACATTTCACCGAACACTGAATATTTAATTTTGGTTCATATAGTTTTAAGGCACACTGCTTAAGCTCCAAGATGCCAAAGGCAACCCTATTCAACGAAATGTCATCATTGTTTCAATCCGCTCAAAAAATCGTTTCATTTTTGCCAATACTCGCGAGAAACTCGTGAAATATTCCGAGAGACAGGGTCTTTTCTAAGCTATTGCCTCATAAATATTTCATCATCAGTAACAGCAAGAAGACCAACAACTATAAAATAGATAACAGTTGGCCTAGATACGAAGCATATTTCACGACTGAACGTGGCCAACCAGCCTGTAAAGTACAAGGACACAGTGCCTGCAGGGATGAGATCCGTGGTCAGAATAAGAGCAGACCACCCGCACCGTAGTAGAGCTCACTAGCAGCAGGCTTAGCGCCACAAATTTCTTTCGTGATTTTCCACCATTCCTGATGTTCTCAGTCATTCTGGAGAAGATAAAATGAGCACATCCTCGGTCGGCAGAGACGTTGTGGAATCGACAACAAAAGAAGCCACTTATAGTACCGTCAGCTGGTACCAATTTTTTTTTAATAAAACTGCTGACCTAAATTCGACGAACGTTTCGATTGACAGCTGACTAGGACTTAGCCAACTCTAATCGAAAAGATGTTTGATGTGTCGAAAGGTGAGACAACTCAAACCCTGCGGAAATTGAATCAATTGTTCGAATTTTGGATAATTTTTTTTCGCCCACAGCTACTATCTTCTATTTCGGAAGAGCTCGACGCAAATCGTGATGATTTTTAGATTAGGTTATGCTTCGCGAGGCGCCATTCCGAAAACAATAGTGACAAGAGAAAGCAGAAATGTGGGTCAACTCAATTAAGGTAGGTTTCGCCGTAAAGTTTAAATGACAATCGGAAACAGTAGTTGAGTTGAGTGGTTCTATCAAACAAATCACGCTATCTTTGATACAATTTTTCTCCGAACACGCAACATGCGCATGATGTTATTTAATCAGCAATGGGAAACTAATTACTCTCTTTATTAGATGATTTAAATGAAAACATTTTCCATTTGACATTTATGAACTTAAACTACAGTGTACGCACTAGAATGAGGTGTTTTGCCTGGATAAGTCAACTACTTTGTAGCATGTCTGTATACAAATCTTTCAGACGGGCAGACGGGCCCTGGAAACTGTTCCACTATGATTTCGATCAGCCAGCATAACCAATGCCAGAGTCGTTGCAATTGTACGCACAAACCACAGAACAGCACCGGTCCTTGACCCAGTTTCATTGCAACGCGGTCACAACGTTTCCAACTGTTTCCGTTTTCTGTTCTGCTGTTTTGGGAACACGCCAACCGGCGGCTAGCATGCAATCGTCGATTCAAAGTGAGGTGTACTACCTTTATAAATTACCTAGTTAAAAACAAAGGTCTAGTAGAACCATCGTACGTACCGTTTGGCACAAGGGCCTTTTTGCAAGCTTGGCACATTAAGAACCATTCACACGGACAGCGGACAGTGGCGTTTCCTCACACAAGACTCAATCCAAGAACCGAAGTCTCGTTGTAGGCGGGCATGTAGTCTGCAACCTTGCATTGAACGCAGATAATTATCTAACGATTAAATAAACATGCATGAGAATATATACTATTTTGAGGTGCTTAAGCTCTCTATTTGCCAAAACGTACTAAACCTTATTTCATTCTTCGCAAAGTTAAGCACAGATAGTAGGACGGAAATCATAATCGGAAGATTAGGTTGCGTGAGAAATCATACGGTTTCATATCTACTGACATACTTACAAAGCCTGTTGATTTTGGATGAACTAAAATTCTGCTGAATTTATGTATAAAATTAGTGATTTTGATGTTCGAATCAGAAAAACCATTTTCGTTTGTGAATATTTCGCCAATAAATAAGAAGTACGTACGTACAGTAAACAACAGTCCCCAATCATCGTAGTCTGATATAATATTGATATAATCCGCTGTATTTCAGCGTTGTTCCTGCTACTTTCAACCTGCTGTTCATTCTACTTTCAGGTATGTTGTTTATGTACCAGTCGTTTATTGGCTATCAGCTACATTAGAAAAAAAATCCTGGCATTACATTCTTTTCGTGGAATTTCGCTTTTCTGTTTCAACAGACTTCGCAGCCGATTCATAGCGTACAGAATCATTGCATGGCTAGTGCTACGATCATACTAACCCTAAGAATCCTTCCAGGTCGACGCTCGAACACCGCCGACCCGAGCTATTATGTAAGTTTGTTTTTCGATAGGGATAGGAGGGCCAGTCAAAGACGGACATGTTGCCCACCGTATCTTATAGCTAAGGTAGTAGTGCCCTAATAAATATATTGTTAATAAAAAAAATTTTTTCTCCATCCAGTCGCAATAAAAGAAACCTCGACGATTCGGGTTATTATTTTTTTCAAAAATGTATGATAACAGATCCAAACATCTTCTTAATCGAGTTCATAGGACTTCTTTTGTTAATTTCGAGCTGCCAAGATTAACCTTGGTTTGGGACAGAGTAGGCTAATCATCTGTTCTTTTTGGTCATTTGTGCTTCCTGGTCGTTGCTTTTGTTTATCTACGTTCATGAAAGTCATCAACATTTATTGATTCTTTCTACTTTTCCACCATCCGGTTTTCAACGAACCTTATATAAATATTATATTTATTAAATCTATTTTATTTTATCCAATTTTACCTTTTTTATATAGATAAAAAATAGATATAGAATTCGCTCAAACTTTAGAAAAAATTTCAGAGGCCCGGAATTCAGCCCCTTGATTCAGCTCGACGAACTGAGCAAATGTCCGTGTGTGTGTGTGTGTGTGTGTGTGTGTGTGTGTGTGTGTGTGTGTGTGTGTGTGTGTGTGTGTGTGTGTGTGTGTGTGTGTGTGTGTGTGTGTGTGTGTGTGTGTGTGTGTGTGTGTGTGTGTGTGTGTGTGTGTGTGTGTGTGTGTGTGTGTGTGTGTGTGTGTGTGTGTGTGTGTGTGTGTGTGTGTGTGTGTGTGTGTGTGTGCTTAAAATTTGGACTCGAAACTATTCCAATTTATTCGTCATATTTTTCCATACAAATCGTTTTGGGTTAGGCTGATTCCTGAATACCGGAGGAACTAACTTCGACATCTCATGGAATGTTCAATCGATTGTCACACGTTTAGATTCAAATTCGATCCGATTTGCAGCTTCGACATTACAGAGAACTAAAACACCGAAGAATATTCATGCAAAGATCACATGCGGATTGATAAAAAAGGTATCATCTCACTGCTAGGTGGATTAGGCACACGTTTTTAATTATGGGATCATTCACATGGCATGAGTTTCGTTGCAACAAAAAATGTTCTAAACTCCAACGTTGTGTTAATATCATTGTGGATTCTGATTTGGTAAGAGTAACCCTTTACTTTACTACATTACTTCACTGCAGTTATGGCGATCAGTACAACATCAGTATGATGACATCGCTTTGAAAATATCTTTTAGACAGTGTCATATTGATAAAAAAAACTGTCGGGTGGTGCAGATCGCTAGTATGAAAGAGAATTTATACAACAAACACCGGTAAAGAAAAGTCGTAGCCAGTCAACAGAACGTGAAAAAATCAATTCTCAGAGGCTAATATAACTTTCACTTTCACTACTCATAGTGCAATGGAAAAACAAGAAAAACTTCACTCTTTAATTATTTTAATGAATGTTTGTGCCCAACTACACTGATAAATCGCAAGAAGTCTCCAGTCACTGTGCTAGATATCGCACGTCATTCAATATTGACTTAATTTCATGACGATTACATACAGGTTTTATCTCCCGACAACGTGCTCTTGTAGCGGTTTGTCATGTTTCGCCTTTTCCAACATAAGTAATAAAGTAATTAGGCTAATAGCACCCGGCAGCACTGATGTCGGGAACTCTACAGTGAAAAGTCAGACTATTTACATATAAGGGCGCCGCCTCGATGTTGGCTCGAGGTGTGTGTTCGGTAAGACATCGTGACAAAGGATGCATCCACAATCCTCGGTTGCCGTCGGATTACCAAACTAGCCCATGTGTGTTGTCCGGTTTATATCCAGGGATGGGCAGCACTATCCAAATTATTTAAGCAACGATAATTCATTTATTCTATGAATAAGCAATCTGATATTGAGTTCAGGTAAGAGGTACTTGTCTCTCGAACAAGTTATTCTATTGAGACTATTCCGAAGTATTTTGGTTGTTAATATGATTGTTGTAAAGCTCACGGAATCAATATGTATGTCGAGAATCTATTATGAAGGCAGGTATAGCAGTTGTTATAGAAATAGGGTAACAGAGGTATTTTGGCCCACTTTAGGATTGGATAGGATTGGCCCACTTTATAAAAATATCCACCAAATATTGTAATATCTTTAAAAACCCCTTATCTTAATTTAATGTGATTAGCTTCAAATTGATGCAAAATGAGTTACTTAACATCGATAAAATCCGATGAAATCGATAAAGTTTGTTAGGTGGGCCAAAATATATGAAGTGGCCAAAATACCTCTGTTACCCTAATTCGTTTCGGAATGTAGTGCCAAGAATAGGTTGATTAATGACAAAACATGTTGAAGCAATCAATTCTACACACGAAACAATACAAATTGGCATGTTTTTTTTCTAGTTTGTATTAAGGCAGGAAATTCTGTCGATAGGTTTTGAGTAGGAGATCAAATCAGTTTTAATTAGCTTCAATGATTTAGAAGTAATAAATTGGTTTTAGTAAAAAATGGGAAACCTTACCCCGCACACCAAATTCTCCAGACGAAATTAATTGAATAATCGGTCAATTACCCAGATAATCGAATAATATTTAATCGATTAGTTTGAAACTAATATGTGATTATAAAACTAATCGAATGTCGAAAAATCCAATGATAATAATTGAATAATTAATCGAGTAACGATACAATTTAATTGATTAGTTTAAAAAATTTGCATGATTGTTGAATAATCGAGTAATTAAAAAATACCGACATTCCTAACCAGAAAGATGGTCAACAAAACAGGCACGTACCCAGCGGGTGAGGGTGCCCTGCCCCCTCCCGAAATCAGAAACAAAACAAAACAAAATGTTTGATACGAAGCGAATAGTATCAAAACTAAATAAAATAGAGGTTAAATCCGGAGCAAAATAAATGACAAAAATGAAAAGACACTAAATTGCACTGGATGACCGGAAAGAGAAAGTACCCGAGCTTACCATAGTTGGGTAAGATTCTGCAGATGAGAAAACTATTCTAGCGCTGGATTTCGCACATACATTTTTTGGACTAAAAAGACGCAAGTGCACTTCGAGTACATGTTCGGCTGGATCCATTATTATAAGCCAGAGAACAGAATGATTACAGGACAAAGGACTGAAGCTGTGCTTCGAAGCGGCACGAGTGCCTGAAAGGAAGGTTCATTGGGTCGGAGAAATCATGATGCCGGTTTTTTGGAATTTTCATAGTATACTTTTGTAGGATTACCTAAAAGAAAGTATTCGCGTGTTTTGTGCAGACAATTGTACTCAGCATCTATTGTTGATGGAAATAAGTCTTATCGTCCCTCAGATTCGTTTCGAGTGACATTTGCCGGATCTGCGTTGTCTAGCCATGTCTATATCGATAAAATTCGTCTTACAGTTTGGTTTTTCGTACTGCATGTTAGGAATTGCACGAACAGTAAAAAATTCGGCCATACAGATACGTATTGTAGTAATAAGTCCAAATGTATCAAATGTCAAGGGTCCCATAAGGATAATCTCTGCGATAAAGATATTGAAAAATCTGTTTATTGTGGGGCTAGTCCTCATGATCTCTCAGTATGCGCTGCATTTAAGTTGCGTAAAGATCAAATTAAGTTTTCTTCGAAAGCACGGTCTAAGCGCACACATGCAGAAATGCTTAAAAGAATTACTGATGTCCCCCCACTCGAAACAGAAAATGGTTTTTTAAATCTAGAGCTAGAAGAATCTCACTCTGATGAAAAAAGTGAAGTCACTCCTCAAGGTTCTGTTAAGAGGAAGAAGTCCCCCCCACTCAAATTACCAAAAAAACACCCAAAATCACACCTTCCAAAAAAGATTCCCGTGTTAAATCTAAAAAGCCAAATTTAAAAGCAAAAACGTTGCCTCCTGCTTTGTCAAATTCACAAACCAATCCAGGAATCCAGGAACTAGCACAAGAAAAGACAATAATCCAGTGGGCTCCGTTTCACATTCACCAACAGGATTACTGAAGTTTTCAGAAATTGTAGAATGGATTTTCGCAGCATTCAATATTACTGAACCTCTTAGGACCATCATAACGGCATTCCTTTCAATAGCTAGAACTTTTTTGAAACAGTTATCAGCTCAATGACCAGTTCTCTCAGGTTTTGTATCATTTGATGGATAATTTATCATCCGCCGCAAATGATTCAATCACTGTTCTGCAGTGGAATTATCGAAAAGACTTGATTCATTTAAAGTTTTGTTGCATAGTCAAGAATGTGATGTATTTGATTTGTGCGAAACATGCCTTACAGCAAACATAGCCTTAAATTTTAATGACTTTTACGTCTCTATAGAAACTCTCCGTATGGTGGAGTGCTTTTAGGAATTAAGAAATATTATTCCTTTTATAGATTAAACATTCCTTCTATTTCTAGTACAGAAGTTGTTGTTTGACAATTAAACATTAAAGGAAAAGAAATTTGCATTGCTTCGGTATATATTCCTCCAAAAGCACAGCGTTGGACTGCGACAGCTTAATAAAATGGTCGAAACCCTTCCTGCTCCACGTTTGATTCTGGGAGATTTCAATTCGCAATTCGTTTACAATGATAGCAGATCATCTTTGATATATAATATTTGCGACAATTTTAGCATGACACTATTGAATATGGGTAGCACGACACGGATCCCAAAACCTCCGCACGTCCTAGTGCATTAGATTTATCTCTTTGCTCGACTAGATTGCACCTTTAAAGTATTTCCTGATTTACACGGTAGCGATCATTTACCAATCATCATCTCATTTAGCAGTAACAAATGTATTGCTAATTCAGTTAATATTCCATATAATTAGACAAAAAATGTTGACTGGATTAAATACCAAAGTAGTATCTCAAGTACTAAATTGAAGAGCTGCCCCTACTTGAAGAATATGACTTCCTCGTTTGTTCGATTCTGGAGACCGCAGAACAAGCCCAAACCAAACGTTTTCTTGGTCCATCGTCTAAAAGAAGGCCTCCAAACCCTTGGTGGGAGAAAGAGTGCTCAGATGCTTAACACGCGAAACAAAATGCTTTCAAGACGTTTTTAAAACGAAGAGGAGGAACTCCTTATAGTTTTGAAAAATTCTTGACTTTAAAAACCCAGTACAAGAGAATACTTCGGGCGAAGAAATGTAGTTATTTGAGACATTTTGTCGAAGGTTTGTCAAGAGAAACCTCAATGAGCACTCTTTGGAATACGGCCAGACGAATGAGGAATCGTAACGTAGGAATTGAGAGTGAGGAATACTCGAACCGATGGATATTTGATTTTGCGAGGAAAGTTTGCCAAATTCTGTTCCTACACATAGCATTATTAGGGAGTCTAGCCCAAATAATGGTTTGATTGATAGCCCCTTTTTCAATGATGGAATTTTCCATAGCACTTATGTCACAATAACGCTCCTGGGTTGGACAGAATTAAATTCAACTTGGTGAAGAATCTGCCCGACCTTTCAAAAAGACGTTTGTTGGAATTGTTCAACAAGTTTCTTGAGCAAAATATTGTTCCACCTGACTGGAGGCAAGTGAAAGTTATCGCCATTCAAAAGCCGGGGTAACCAGCTTCCAATCACAACTCATACATACCCATTGCTATGTTGCCCTGCATCAGAAAATTGTTCGAAAAAATTATTCTTCGACGTCTCGACACTTGGGTCGAGACGAACGGTTTGTTGTCAGATACTCAGTTTGGCTTCCGTAGAAATAAAGGGACGAATGATTGCCTTGCATTACTTTCGTCTGATATCCAAATTGCCTTCGCTCAAAAACAACAAATGGCATCTGTATTTTTAGACATTAAAGGAGCATTTGATTAAGTTTTCATTGATGTTCTTTCAGACAAGTTCCACCAACATGGACTTTCAGCGCTTATAAATAATTATTTGTACAACCTTTTGTCAGAGAAACGCATGTATTTTCCACGGCTTTTAGGCTTCAAGAACATGCATCTGTTTATATAAAGGGTGATTTTTTAAGAGCTTGAGAACTTTTTTAAACAATAAAACGCATAAAATTTGCAAAATCTCATCGGTTCTTTATTTTAAACGTTAGATTGGTACATGACATTTACTTTTTGAAGATAATTTCATTTAAATGTTGACCGCGGCTGCGTCTTAGGTGGTCCATTCGGAAAGTCCAATTTTGGGCAACTTTTTCGAGCATTTCGGCCGGAATAGCCCGAATTTCTTCGGAAATGTTGTCTTCCAAAGCTGGAATAGTTACTGGCTTATTTCTGTAGACTTTAGACTTGACGTAGCCCCACAAAAAATAGTCTAAAGGCGTCAAATCGCATGATCTTGGTGGCCAACTTACCGGTCCATTTCTTGAGATGAATTGTTCTCCGAAGTTTTCCCTCAAAATGGCCATAGAATCGCGAGCTGTGTGGCATGTAGCGCCATCTTGTTGAAACCACATGTCAACCAAGTTCAGTTCTTCCATTTTTGGCAACAAAAAGTTTGTTAGCATCGAACGATAGCGATCGCCATTCACTGTAACGTTGCGTCCAACAGCATCTTTGAAAAAATACGGTCCAATGATTCCACCAGCGTACAAACCACACCAAACAGTGCATTTTTCGGGATGCATGGGCAGTTCTTGAACGGCTTCTGGTTGCTCTTCACTCCAAATGCGGCAATTTTGCTTATTTACGTAGCCATTCAACCAGAAATGAGCCTCATCGCTGAACAAAATTTGTCGATAAAAAAGCGGATTTTCCGAATGGACCACCTAAGACGCAGCCGCGGTCAACATTTAAATGAAATTATCTTCAAAAAGTAAATGTCATGTACCAATCTAACGTTTAAAATAAAGAACCGATGAGATTTTGCAAATTTTATGCGTTTTATTGTTTAAAAAAGTTCTCAAGCTCTTAAAAAATCACCCTTTAGCAGCAGTTCATTATAGTTTGAGTGTAATCATTACGTTATCTCCAAACCATTATTTTCTCTTCGCAGATAGTCTGAGTGCAATTGAAGCCATTCGCTCAAACGCTGCTGGCAAAAATGAACCGAAAGAGAAGTGCCTGAACGACATATTGAATAATAATTATCAAATCACAATAGTTTGGGTCCCGGCTCATTACTCCATTCCATGCAATGAAAAAGTCGATATTTTAGCCAAACGTGGTGCTATTGAGGGTGAAATTTATGAGAGACCGATTGCTTTCAACGAATTCTATAGCACATCTCACCAAAGAACACTTGCCAGATGGCAAGCTTTTTGGGATAAAGATGATCTGGGTCGGTGGATGCTCTCAATTATTCCTAAAATATTGACAAAGGCTTGGTTCAGGGGACTGGATGTGAGTAGAGATTTCATTCGTGTGATGTCCAGACTCATGTGCTATCATGCACATCTTCTTCGAATTGGACTTTCCGAGACTAAATCGGAACAAAAAGTGGTCACCATGAGGATTGTAAACTTATGGAATAAAAACATTCAAACCTGCTTTATATATTCGAGATCGATTCTGGCGTCTCCGAGGAAATTTAATGACTTGAACCGATTTGCCGGATACGTCACCTATATGATCACATCTCCCGAAACAAAAATGTTCGCAACAATGACCGCTTTGAATATGATATCCGGAACCATTCGCCATTTAATCTTCAAGCCATTTACGAGAAAATTGAGCGGAAAAAGTGCGTTTTGTCCCATAAGTCACTTATACCATTACGTCTCTGGGACCATTATTAGATCTTCGAACTAGATGAATAAGGTAAAAGTAGTTTTCAAATTAGACTAAGCTTGTTGAGTAGATAGAACATTTTTTGTAAGTTACACACACATCCATACACACATAGATTTTTTCCGAATTCTTTGAGTTGAGTCAAAAGCTATATAACACTTGGGGTATCAGAAGCTCCGTTCAATGGGGGGTTAACTATGTGGGAAACTACGCTGTATTTGGTCTGAGTAGATCGGAACATGTGACTTTGGCAAGGGTTCTTTTATATAATAATGTAACGCGGGTAAATCAGCTATTTAAGCGGCCGGTTGTCCAGAGTTGTAGGAGCTTCGGAAAGTATTCGTTTTCGTGCTCCATATGTTCAGGAAATTCATAGTACAAACAACAACAAAGTATTCTCGGCAGCGGACTACCCAGAGAAATAAACATATGATAACTAACGTTTATTCCGGATTAATCACGATGATGGTCAATATTGAAAAAAATAAACACCCAGAAAATTTAAAAAATAATCCAACGAACAAAAGTTTATTACATCATCATCATGCGCTTTAAACCTAAGTTTGACCAAGTTCAAACTAAAAATACCTATTCCATTATGTAACGGGCCAAATCGCATATCCCCTCTGTAGAACTGAATCATTTAAAATTTCAAACAAACGGCTCGGATAAATATTCATTTATTTACTGAAAGGTATCGGGCCTAAAACGAATCGCGTGAATTAGATAAACTCATTACAGTAGCCATACAAACACATACACTTAGGTTAATCTAGAGCTGCACGCGGTGTGCCGGTTGTTACGGGGTTCCATAATAGGCACACAAACAATTAACACGATCTGGTGGTTTCGGAGAGGCATAGCGAGAGACGGTGACCCGAAACAAACGTAGCGAGAGCGGACGAAAGTCAATTGAAGTTTCATTTACGCGCTTCGTCGGTTATCTGAGCTTCTGATCTAGCTCAACATATTGGAGTACAGAGCTGATGAGACGCGAGGTTACGCTGTCGAGGGGATGTTCGGACGGTCAATGGTCCAATGCCATGGAGGTCTGGCAGATCGATAAATTCTACGGTACACTGGAATTACGTTCGTGATTAGCATGCTTGAATGTTGGACGCCGGTAAATTGAGTGGACTTCTATCATTTAGGAATCAAAAAAAAAATCGTTGACCGCAATCGTAGTAAAAGTGTACGTCCACCATAAACATATAAAGCAAGAAGTTTAGTTTAGTTAGGGAGTAATCAGAGCGAGGAAGAATGGTTGATTCAGTTCTGCTGTTATTTCACACAAATGAGTTGGAAAATAGACTCACAGAGCTACTTACCAAAAAATAACATTAATTTAATTAACGTAACGCTAGTAACGGTCCTATTTTGACAAATGAAATCAATCAAAACTTTCTCCAAAGAAAACACACCACCTAGCGCCTTGCTGTCGGAGATCGTTCGTTTGACGTAACATGCTTACAACACGTCTGTATAGGTTCAATCGCTCTTATCCAAAAGCACTAGCGCCACCACGTGATTGTATCAAATTTTATCGGGCGTTGTTTGAATATTCCTACCTACCTCACATTGCTCACCATCTCAGCCCAGAAGAGCACAATATGGTTCGAAAAACGGAAATACGGTACGTGGTCTCCACTTAAGGGTTGTTACGTGTCAACAGCAACAGCAGTGACAATTTATCGTTTAGGTCTTCTAGTTTTCCTTCAATAAGCTCTGAAGACAGGAAGTATATGTAAGTGTGAATCAGCAACAAATGTTGCGATCTCAAAAAGTAAATTGGCTACGATAATAACGACGAAATCACTTCCAGGCAGTTAGTTGTAGTTTTATGAGCTGCTGGGGATGTGATAAACAATTATCGTTATTATTTAGTCGAGGCAGAGAACTATATAATTTTGATATAAGCACAAAAACATTTCTAAATATCTGTTCCAATGTGTTCTTATTAAAAACAAACCGAATTGTTATTTTCGTTCAGGTGAATCTGTTGCACTTTCTTCACAACAAGGTACATTTGTTTCTTTTACAAAACAACGTAGGTTTTGCCCATTATCTTTGCCCGTCTCGAAACCGTATTGTTGGGCACAACACGATTTTATTGTCTACCTAGCGGTTTATGTTGCTACATTCGCAGTTCACACTGGCAGAACAAAAGGCAGACTTATAGAAAAATGCATGTTACTGTTTCGAGCAAACTACTTTGGTAATCTAATGAAAAATTCCGGATTATCTCTCATCCTTTGAAAGATACCTGTCAAATTTTCATGACATTATGGTGTTTGTTGTACGAGTTACAGCGATTTAGGTGTCTTAATATACTAAAAACAATGGTTTCAAAACCGGTTCCATCTTACATCATTTGTGATCAAGACGGGATACATCCGTGTAAAACGCTGATTACCTATGAAAATCAGCTGGTTACATGCCAGTTTTGTGAACAACCTGCACACTACGGTAAACCTTGCACCGAAACTGCGAAAAGGACATCTTCAACCAAAGACAAGGTCAACCGTTCAACAATGGAAACTAGTGAGCGCAGTACTCCTATTTCACCATCAAACCAACCAGCAACTGCAACCAATGTACAACAAGGCGCATCTACAGCAAATAGCAACGAGCTCAAGACTGCGAACATCAAGGAACGAAAAGAAGACGGAAATCAACAACAAAACCGCCGATGCGGCAATGGATGACGAGACGAGTCACGAACAAAGTGCCCCTCAACCCTCGCAGGAGGGAAATGGAAGCTCCTCTCCTCCTAGAAAAAGAGTGACAACGAGATCCACTTCAAAAAACACATTATTTATAAAATCGGCTAATTCGGCCACGTGAAGCTTGTATGCAAATAGGCCTGAATAAAAATACCTTTTAAATAAAAAAAATTGCTTTCGAAACAATTTCATGTGTTGATTCATCATTGCTTTTTGATTAAAAGAAATACAAAGGATAAAAACACAATGCAAGCTGAGCAATGGTTGAAAAAATGCTACGGGAACTCTGCTCTATAAAGAGCCCCCTAAGACCGTGGGTCAGGGGACACAAGCCCCCGCTACCCCTATGTAAAAGCGGCCTTAAAATACACTTATTTTGAGTATTTTTGCTTAACGTATTAACTATGAAAAATGTAGTTTTTTAGATATATTTGCTTACAGTGTTGCTGATTCTTTTTCGTAGGATCAATTTTTATCATCTAGGCATTTATTACAAAGTTTTGTTCCTTAAGTAGAAATATCCTACAAAGAAAAAAATCTCAATTCTCTTTATCAAAATCTGTTCGTTTCATTCCTTTTCATAAGTTTTCAAATACAATTATATTGATTGATTAGGTAGTGTTGATTGATTTGGTAGTGAATTTAAGTTAAGGCTAGCAATATGGAACACAATGATGATATTAAACTGAAGCATATTTTAAGGAGCATCAATAATCAATTTGTATTAAACCGAAAGCTTTACAGGAATATTCCACAGCTTTCCCTACTTTTACTATAGGAAACGTTGAATCATTCAGTCTCAAGATTTTGGGGAAAACGATTTGGAAAATGCATTTTTTCGCATAAAAAATGTTTTACATCTTGATAATTACGTCATATCGACTTGGTGTTACCTATTTTAATGGTATCTAACACTTTGTAAAGATACCTAGGTGATAAAGATTGATCCTACAAAAATCCCAGAAAAACTGTTCGTAAAGTAAAGCAAAAATACTCAAGAGACCAATTAGAAAAAAATCTTTTAGAAGAAAAAAAAAATATTCAAGATTGGCTGGGGATGGCTGAACCGATTTTCATGAACTTAGATTCAAATTTATCCATTTTTTTTCGAATCTGACTTCCGGTTCCGGATTTACAGGATGATATGCGCAAAAATGATAAAGGGTGCACTAACTTTTCCCAGAGACGGTTAAACCGATTTCCACAAACTTAGATTCAAATGAAAGGTATAATTGTCTCATACAAAGTTCTTATATTTCATTTCGATACGACTTCTGGTTCCGGAATTACAGGATGATTAGTGTAAAAATTCAAATTTCAAATTACTTCCTCACTTTTCGATAGCGAGATCGATCTACACAATCTTAAGTTCAAATGAAAGATCTTATGCTCCCATACGAAACTTCCTAATTTTATCCGGATCCGATTTCCGGTTCAGGAATTATAGGGCAAAGTGTGTTAATAATTTAATACCGTCACTTAAAGCGGCGAATTAAAAAACGTAAAAAGTTTAAACTGGCCTCAAAACTACTTTAGTCGATAGCCATTATCAGTAGATAACCAAACAAATCAATTCCAACTGTCTTGATTCCCGGCTTTCGGTTCCGGAAGCACGGGAAGTAGTGGTTATATATTCCAAAATGGATGTCACTTACTTTTTTCATAGATGGCGTGTTTTAAACAAACTTAGAAAGATGTGAAAGGATCAGGAGTGGATCAGGAGACCCCATACAAATACATCCTGATCCCATACAAATTTCATCCAGATCTGTCTTCCGGTGTCGGAATCATAGGGTAACAAACCGTGTTAAAGATGTTTTACTCTCACCTAATGCGGCGAAACAAAAATCGTAAAAATATCTAAATTGGCCACTGAACTACTGGAGCCATCAGTATCAGTAGGCAGCCAAACAAACTGATTCCGGCTATCCTGGTTTCCGATTATCGATTAACGACGGAAGATATAACTCATATACTCAAAAAAGGATCTCACTTTCTTCTTTCAGAGATGGCAGAACCAATATTCCCAATCTTAGGATCTTATGCTTTTCCTCCGATGAACGACCAAAAAGGCTGAAGCCGGGGTAAAATGAATTATATAGAAAAGATTTTATGCTCCTACCAAACATTAAGCATATTCTTCGGATTCAACAAAAATTCACACCGTCGTTCAAAGTACGATGATAAAATTGTATAAAATCATCAAAATTTCAATAACAACTAGTAGAGTTTGTACGTCCTGTTAATTGATGGCCATACGAACCGACTTCGATTATACCACTTCTCGGGGTTCGGTGCGGGAAGTACCTACAATAGTGGCACTCATTTTATTTTCTCATAGGCCTAACCGATAAGCGAACTGTTCATTCTGTAGGTTACACTAGTTAATGAACTAAGAATATCTTTGGTTTCTTTTAAGAATCGAAGAGAAACATTTTGAATAGAATTAAAACAGGTTTTTAGTTTCGGTCCACTGCGCGGAAAGCCAAATGAGGTAATTACACCGGAAAGAGAGAAAAAAAAATGGGCTTGGAGTTGATAACGCACCCAGCATATTCACCGAATATGTGACTACTGCCTAAACATTTAGAGGTTTTTTTTAGTTTGTGCACATATTTAATTTCGATTTTCTTCACGTTTCGCCTTTGGCTCATCAGTGCTTATAGCAGTATAAATTGAGAAAGTCGACTACTGCCAGTTGACAGACTTCATCGCTGACAACGAAAGTTTCTTTAGAGGCAAGAGATAAATCATTTTACAAGGAAGATATGGAAATGTTAGAGAAGCACTGGACTGATTGTGTTGCTCTTTTCTCTTCAACGTGAAGAGTTGGCAGAACTATCAAAAATAAAGAAATAATATTGTAAATTAAGGAAATGCTTTTTTAAATGTTTTATTTTGTCTAATTCTAGAAATAGCTTTCAATTCTAGAAATTCTTTAAAAAGTCCCCGAAAAAAAGTCCAGATCCGACTTTTGGTTACGATATTACAACACGGTAAGTGAAAATTTCTCAATTTCATAAATACTCATTTTAAATGAAATGGATGCAAATTCTCATAAAACTTACTGCTAAATTCATCTAGTTGGCAGACCATGTTAGTAAGTGGATATATAAATCTACTTTGAGACTACTAGTCTTCGGTTTCCGCTTCAGAACGCACCATGCGTTTGGCGTAGATTTTTATCCAGTAATTTTTGCAGTGCACAATCACCAATTTTGAAACGATTAACACGAGTGTTCTGAGCAATTCAGTAAAACTTCATTCAATTCAATTGAAACTGAATGTGGAACACATTGACGATCTCTCTAATGCAGTAAACTTCACTCTCTGACACACACAATGTTTGCTGACGGCCCGAACGGGCATCATTCAGTTCATCACTCGTTTCTCTTCAATCGAGGCTCAGTTTAACCACCGTCAGTTGATCTCTTGAAGTAACAAAATATCTCTTTCAACAGTATGAGAGCGGCCTTCAAATGAGGTTCATGTGAACATTCGAATTGGTTCAAGATAATAGATGAAAGACTAATCAGATAACTGAAATATCAATCACAGAATACACAAAAATTAATTGTTTCCTCCTGCAGTTTTTATTTTTAATACTTTATTCCATTCATAATTCCATTCGTTCGAACTTGCTTACCACCAAGAGCGAAGGCAATGAAGGAGCTACACTACTTGGCACTCGAAACTGAGCAAGCAAAACTTCAAATGATTAGGTACGATTATTCAACTGACGATGAATTCCAGGAGCTTCACTTGAAAATGGCAGCAAAAGTCAAATTAATTAGTAGGGATATGCTGACGGTCAGCGGCCATAAATTTCATTTTCATCCTATATTATTCGATTGAAAATGAAATTTTACCGCACTGGTTCTGAGATTGATAATGTTCCCTTCGATCTTATATTTAGAAGAAAATAGTGAGTCGACAGGTCTGGCAGTGTTCGGATTTTTAATCACGAAATCCGGAATGGTTGGGCCTGATAACGAAAATGATTCAAACACTTTCCGACGTATGATTTTTCTGTTTTGAATGATTAGGTTACCGTTTGCCGTTTTTCAAGCAACAGAATATCAATCGAGATTTTATTGAGACTCTATTATGCTAAACGAGTAAATTATCGCAAGAAGAAACAAATTGGTCCTAGGTGTTTCTGTTAACTAATGGTATCCAACCGTTACTAATATTCAGCAGTCACTCTTCGTCTTCAAAGAAATAGAAAAAAAAATGGATAAACACATTCCATATGATTTTGGCATGTTCCAGATCTTCACACTAAAAATCTTGCAGGCAGAAATAGGCTAAACGGAAGCAAATGATAAATGAGCATGTCCGAAATTGAATAAGGACCGTGAAGTGCACCATAGGTTCTAGCTCTCGATAAACGATGATCCTTCTTAGTTTGAGCGACATCTCTACTCCGCTTGCCGCAGCGAATCAGAGCTGCATTTGTTGTACTTATTCTACCTATCTTATACGAATGAGGTCATCGTCCGGAGGATAGCAATCGCTACCACCATCGGAATTCAGCTGGTAAGTGATTTTTCACCCACACACAGCCAACCCAACCCCATCCGATATTTATACGCCATGTTTGAAAAGAGCATACGATTTGAAAAGAACCACCATAGATTCAATAAAGCAGCTAACTTTGGCAAAATTAATCGTCGTCGTGTTTGTCTCCGTTACTGCGAATGGGCGAGTGACTAATGCTGTCTAACTCCATACGAGGAAGATCTACACCGATTGACATGACATTAGACTCATTCACGGACATGTAATTGCGCTCAACATGATCCTCTTGTAGGATGAAAGAAATAATTTCTTTGTAGTACCAGAAAGGGCCACAAGACTAAAGCTGCCGCGAACTCAGTAGAATAGATCCACACAGTGGCACGAGAAGTCGGTGCCCACGCGCAAAACTGCTCGACTATAGGCTGGGAAAAATAATGCACCTAATGATGTGTGTCTGGTTTATGAAAGAGGAAGACAGATGGCACGAGATAATATCCTCTAGCAATGAGCGTGCAGTGAAAAGATGTAATTAAACGATTTATGCATGCTTGTTCGTTTGATGAGTCATGTTTGCAGCTAGGAATCCCGATGCGATGGAGTCTGGCGCATAGCAGAAATCATGGTATTCGAAATAGTTTTCAGTTTGCATACCTTTCGATGTTGTAGACTGTTCGTGGTGTGTAAGAGTTCATTCGCGACATTCGCGTAGTATGCATGAATATTATGGTACCTATGTAACAAACAGAATATATTAGCACTGAATAGAACTTCACCGACAAGCTTTCATTAAAGTCTATACACTTCTGATTTATTGTACAGAGCTAGAAATTAAGGCTTTCCATATAATCACTATAAGCCCGATTTTTTTCAGAGTTAATCGTGACGCAATGATAACCTGCGCATTCTCTGTCTTGTCACTCTATCTGTGACAGCTCAATTATCTCGAGTTTCGAGGTCAGGTATAAGAGATATGTCGATAGCATCAGTTGTCAAGATGCATGTATGAGTCATTTCACCTAGACCAGTCTTAAGAAAAGCCAGCCTAGATGTCGTGCGGAATCCGACGGGGAAAAATTAACCAGGAATAGATCGACTGGTTTCGTGCTTTCATGTCGTAAAAAGCGACAACTGCAGGAATTTTTTTTCCCTTCAGTTATTAGATTTTTTTCGACGTTTCACATCTGATTGCTCTATTTTACTAAACTATCTTTTCCTTGAACTCCTTCAACTTATCAACTTCAAGTTATCTTCTGATAAAAGTTTTATTTTGTATTTTTTCTTCTTCCAATTTTTAATTGAATAAATAGTAGTAGTTTGTTTGATAAATTTTTTTTTTAAATAATGATTTAATTGAATTTTTCGCCGGTGAAATGAGATTGTCATTAAGGGCCAGATCTGGACTACACGGTGGATGGGGAAGCAATCCGTAGTATAATTCGTTCAATTCAACAATCTTCTTGTGAATCGGTGCATTGTATTAAGGACAAATGTTTTTTCTTCGACATATGAGATGTTTTTCATTGATTTTTGCATTGTTTATAAGTCGGCAAGCAATTCTAAATACTCAAAAGTTGTTATGTTATATGCATTCAACAATCACTCACTCGGTAAAATTTCACGAATACAATCGAGGTAGTAGCATAAAAATAATAAATCAATTTCTAATGTAACTCAAATGTAGCTATCTAGCAGCCATCCCTAAACCATTCCTCGAGCCAGTCCACGAATTCTCGATACGTTTCTTTATATCAATGAGTTGCTGTTAATTTAATTATTCGATCCACAAATTCCTACCCGCTTCCAAAGCTCAAATACTAAAGTATTCGTATTCAAATGTGTGCTTTTCTCGTATGATTGCTGCCTTATGGAAACGAATGAAAGTCGATACCGGACGACTGGTAAGAGGTTTCATCGGACTTCTTTGTCGGGTTTGGTATGTAGTTTTCGAATTCAACAACAATTCCCGTTAAACCACAGACATTAGTAGTATGCCCATAGTATGTGGATATTTTTCTTTCTCAAGTGCTTTGTCGGGTCTGTATACAGTAATATGTAAATGCATTCCTACGTGAAGACAAGTTCCAGTTCGCATCAAGGACGCGTACTAATGTAACGTTTGAGATGAAAGACACATGACAATGCACACGTTCCAGAAAGGAATTACATGATAAATTGAAAGTTCTGTTTGCTAACTTACTAGCCAGGAAAGATGCAGTAGGCTCGTGCCAGTTACGGGATGAAAAAAAAACCTGCATTTATGCACAATTGGCTAACATTATGACAATTTTACTAAACATTACGATGCTCATTATAGGAGGGTTATAAAACCACTGTGAAAATCGACTTTTCGATCGAGGCCCGTAGGATCGTTTGTCATATACCATTCGACTCATGGTACATCGAGTTTTTTTTTTTTTATTCATTAATAATATATTTAAAGGCACACTGCTAATGCTCTAAGATGCCAAGAGTATTTTCTTATCTTGATTAACGACTAACTTAAAACTAGGGTATTATCATTAGGGTAGTGACGTATTCCGGTCGCAATGGTCGATTCTGGCAGATTTTGTTGCAGTTGCAGTTGGCGATCGGCAATGGTCGATGGATTGAATGTAATACGAGTGTCTTCCAGATGACGATTCTACGTGGGTCCGCGAGAAACACCCCCAGGCCACGGATACCCGTCGGGTGGTCCGCATGTTGGTCATCGATTGCAGCAGTTTTCCGTGGACGATGATGGTGATGTTACCTAAGAGATTGAAAGAAACATGGAGAAGTAATTTTGTGGAAAACGGAGTGAAAAAAGGGAGTATGGGAACGAATGACTGAATACGACAAAGATCTAATTAGTTGACATCGAGATGGTGGAGAAACGGAGGAAAAGGGAACGAAAAAATTAGTGACAGCAAAAAGATCTTGTTATTTTCGACAGAGATGGTGGACAGACTAGGGATTGGGAGAATCGGGCGAATGTTAGTCTCGAACCTATAGGTGAAGATTATTCTTAGCCTCGACAAGAGAGAGGATATTACGAGTTACACTTGTATATTAATGTGTTTAAGGTACTGGTATATTAGAAGCATATATAAACTATCCCGACTCGCCAACACATCCCGAACCGGAACCTCAGGCGGTCTACCTCGGGCCCTAAGGGATTCCAGTAGCTGCGACCTGACGTCACGATACTCTACGCACGACCACACGACATGCTCGATGTCCTGATAACCGTCGCCACAGGTGCAGAGACCGCTCTCCGCGAGCCCAATACGCCGGAGATGTGCGTTGAAGGTGTAGTGATTTGACATGAGCCGCGACATAACACGAATGAAATCGCGACTCACGTTCATCCCCCTGAACCAAGGTTTCGTCGATACCTTAGGGATAATGGAGTGTAGCCATCGTCCCAGTTCGTCATTGCTCCATGAAGTTTGCCAACTTTCGAGAGTTTTCTGACGAGAGATTCTGAAAAATTCAATGAAGCATATTGGTCTTTCATAAATATCACCTTCTAATGCGCCCACTTTAGCCAATGAGTCTGCCTGTTCATTGCCTGGAATGGAACAATGCGAAGGGACCCAGACTAACGATATTGAATAAGACCGTCCAGATAAAGTTCTCAAATGTTCCCGTATTTTCCCCAGGAAATATGGGGGATACTTTCTTGGCTTCATTGCCCGAAGAGCTTCTATTGAGCTTAGACTGTCCGTGACAATGAAGTAATGGTCTTTGGGCAAGGTTTCAATGATCTCAAGAGTGTACTGAATGGCAGCTAGTTCTGCGACGTAAACTGAAGCTGGATCACTGAGTTTGTAAGAAGCGGTAATGTTTTGATTGAAGATGCCGAAGCCTGTGGACTCGTTGATGTATGATCCGTCAGTGTAGAATATCTTTTCACAGTTGACTGTTCTGAATTTGTTATAAAAAATATTGGGGGCCACTTGAGGGCGTACGTGATCCGGAATTCCACGAATCTCTTCTCTCATGGATGTGTCGAAAAATACAGTGGAATCAGAAGTATCCAAGAATAGGACACGGTTGGGCACAAACGAAGAAGGGTTAATATTCTGAGCCATGTAATCAAAATACAAGGACATAAAACGGGTCTGAGAATTGAGCTCGACAAGCCTTTCGAAGTTTTCAATCACCTTCGGATTCAAGATTTCGCATCGGATTAGCAATCGATATGAGAGATCCCAGAATCGGTTTTTCAACGGTAAGACGCCCGCCAACACTTCGAGACTCATCGTATGAGTTGACTGCATGCAACCTAAGGAAATACGCAAGCAACGATACTGGATTCTTTCCAGCTTGATGAAATGAGTGTTCGCCGCGGATCGGAAGCAAAAGCATCCATATTCCATAACGGACAATATCGTTGTTTGGTACAACCTGATCAGGTCTCCTGGATGGGCACCCCACCACGATCCGGTTATCGTACGAAGAAAGTTGATTCTCCGTTGGCATTTTTGTTTCAGATATCTAATGTGACATCCCCAGGTGCCTTTGGAGTCGAACCAGACCCCGAGATATTTAAATGTGAAGACCTGAGCTATGGTTTCACCCCCTAGTTGAAGCTGTAATTGTGCTGGTTCTCGCTTCCTTGAAAATACAACTAGCTCAGTTTTCTCCGTAGAGAACTCGATACCCATTTGAAGAGCCCATGTCGACAAGTTGTCGAGGGTATCTTGTAATGGTCCTTGGAGATCGGCAGCTTTGGGTCCTATAATAGACACAACGCTGTCGTCGGCAAGTTGTCTTAGCGTGCAAGATGTGTTGATACATTCATCAATATTGCTTACGTAAAAATTGTATAAAAGGGGGCTTAAACATGAGCCCTGAGGAAGACCCATGTAACTGAATCGTATTGTCGACAAATCACCATGCGCGAAATACATGTGTTTCTCGGACAATAGATTATACAAAAAGTTATTCAAAATTGGTGAAAGACCATGCTGATGCAACTTCTCAGATAGGATGTTTATGGAAACTGAGTCAAAGGCCCCCTTGATGTCGAGGAAAACTGACGCCATTTGTTCTTTACGAGCAAATGCCATTTGAATTTCTGTTGAGAGCAACGCAAGACAATCGTTCGTTCCTTTGCCCCTGCGGAAACCAAATTGTGTATCTGAAAGCAAGCCATTAGTCTCCACCCAATTGTCAAGACGAAAGAGAATCATTTTTTCGAACAATTTCCGGATGCAGGAAAGCATAGCAATCGGCCGATACGAATTGTGATCGGAGGCTGGTTTTCCTGGTTTTTGGATGGCGATCACTCGCACTTGTCTCCAGTCGTGTGGGACAATATTACCCGTAAGAAACTTGTTAAATAAATTCAACAAGCGCCTTTTCGCAGGGTCAGGGAGATTTTTCAACAAGTTGAATTTAATTCTGTCTAGCCCCGGGGCTTTATTGTGACACGACAAGAGTGCGAGTGAGAACTCTACCATCGAAAACGGTGTTTCGTTTGTATTTGATGTCGCGGCGCGGGTGGTCTTCTGTTCCGGAACAGAGTCTGGGCATACTTTTTTAGCGAAATCGAATATCCAGCGGTTGGAATATTCCTCGCTTTCATTCGTGGCGTTTTGGTTGCGCATTCGTCGGGCTGTGTTCCAAAGAGTGCTCATCGATGTTTCTTTTGATAATCCTTCAACAAACCGTCGCCAATAACCAAGTTTCTTTGCTTTGACTAAGTTCTTCATTTGCTTGTCTAACGCCGCGTAATTCCGATAATTATCGGGTGTTCCATTTTTTCTGAACTTTTTGAACGCTAAAGATCTCTCCGCGTTCAGTGATGAGCACTCTTTGTCCCACCACAGGTTAGGAGGACGGATGTTGGTTTTCGCGCCAGGTACACGTTTCGTCTGAGCTTGAGTCGCGGTGTCGAGAATCAAGTCAGCCAACAACGTGTACTCCTCCTCCGGAGGAAGTTCTTGTGTTGATTCTAGTTTCTCAGATATCGAATTTGCGTAGTATTTCCAATCAATATTTCGTGTGAGGTCATACGAAAAATTGATTGTCTCCGATGGTCTTAATCCGTAGGCGATTGAAATTACGATAGGTAGATGGTCGCTACCGTGGGGATCGGGGATCACCTTCCACGTGCAATCCAACCGTAGCGAGGTCGAGCATAAGGATAAATCCAGCGCGCTTGGTCTTGCTGGTGGTGCGGGAATCCGTGTCATTTCTCCGGTATTCAAAATAGTCATATTGAAGTTATCGCAAAGATCATAGATCGCGGTTGATCTGTTGTCATCATGAAGACAACCCCATCCCGCACCGTGAGAGTTAAAGTCTCCTAAAACTAACGTCGGTGCGGGAAGAAGTTGCATGATACTGCTGAGCCAGTGGTACCCAACTGAGGCTCTAGGGGGAATGTAGATGGAAGCAATGCAAAGGTCCTTGCCTTTCATTGTGACATGACATGCGACAACTTCAATACCTGGTATCGATGGGAGGTTAATTCGATAGAAGGAGTAGCACTTTTTGATCCCCAAAAGTACTCCTCCGTAGGGATCGTCTCGATCCAGGCGAATAATGTTAAAATCGTGGAAGTTCAGGGAAACATCAGAAGTTAGCCAAGTTTCGCACAATGCAAATGCGTCACATTTCAGATTATTCACAAGAATTTTAAAAGAATCTATTTTTGGGATGATACTTCTACAATTCCACTGTAAAACAGTGATTGAATCCGTGACCTCGGTCGATGAGTTAGCCATCGAAGGATACGATCGCTGAAAGAAGGGGCCATTTTGCAGTCAACTGCTTCAAAAAAGTCTAACTGTAGGTATCAAAGCCATAAACAGGCTTTTAAGGGGATCAGAGATATTGAAGGTGGTAAAAATCCAGTCCACAACATCAGAGAATTTTATGAGCCCAGCACCCAGCTGATTCTCTGTTGGGTTTTCAGGGGCACTTGGGGATTTTGGTGTCCCGGGAAGTGGTGGGAATTCCTTCTCAGAATTGAGTTTTCCGAAACCAGGAACTTTTTGCTTCGGAGCTTTTTCTCCACTACTCCTAAATATAAATGTTGGAGGCCCATCGGAAGACATCCTCGAACCCTTACTTGGGAGCTTATGAGAGGATTTGTTTACTCTTTTTCTAAAGCTATGAGGGACCGCCGAAGATGTACCTTCCAATGGGTCGTCAAACTCGCTCTCGTCAGTTGACAAGCAGGTATAGATGTTCGTTGATTGTTTAGGGGGTGTGGCAGTCTTGAGCATGTCAGCAAAGGAACGCTTGGAGTGTTCCTTCAGGGAACGCTTCATGTTATCCTTGCGCATTTTGTACGCAGGACATGCCATTAGGTCATGCGGACCCTCCTTACAGTAAAGACACTTTTCAGTGCGTTTACCGCAATAGCCATCCGCATGAGACCCCCCACAGTTAGCACAACGGAGCTTATTGCAGCAATGGGATGTTGTGTGTCCCAGTTGCTTGCAGTTGGTGCAGTTCATTAAACGCGGAACAAAAAGACGAACAGGGAGGCGCACTCGGTCCAGGAGGACGTAGTTAGGTAAAGCCGAGCCAGCGAAGGTCACCCGATACGAGTCTGATTGGGGATATGATTTGGTACCATCCCCCGCGATCGACACTGAATGCAATCGCTTGCAATCCAGTATCTTTACGGTCTTAAGTAAGGGGTTTTTAAAGCAACCCATCCCGTACTTAAGAACGTCTTCGCATGTCAAACTGGCATCGGTGACCACGCCGTCAATCTCGACTTCACGAGCGGGGATGTACACACGATATTCCCGCGTAAAGAGCTCGCATTGAACGATCTCGTTAGCCTGTTTTGCACTGGTTAACGAGACCCTAAGCTTGTCTGGGCGCACCTTGTCGATACTCTTAACGGTAGAGTATCGCTTTGACAGTTCTCTCGATAATTGAAGAGTGTTCAATTGTTTTCCATTTAATTTGGGCCGGAAATAAACCGTATACGGTCCGGCCGGGAGTGCAAGTCCGTCGGGATAATTTTTAACGCGGGGTTTGTTGCTATTAGCAGTTGTATCCATTTCATTATCTGGTGGATCAGGATTATGTTTCTCAATGTTTATCATGACACGGAATTGTATCCGTGCGGGTAAGAGATCTGGGGTACTATCAGGTAATTTAAACGACAGATAAAATAGGAAAAGAGAATATTACTTATCTTAAACAATAGCCACCAATGCCTGGCCTTGGTTAATCGGTGTGCTCCGTAGCAAAGCTCGGCCGCTGGGGCCACGCGTTGATTGAATTGTAACTGTGCCCGTGTGCAAAAAAAACTCTAGGAGGAAAAAAGCACACAGCACCGGGTCACGGCACCACTCCAAACGTTCGATCACTATTTAAAGTCTACAGACTTGCACTAGCACTTGAATTCGCCTAACGGTATTGTTTCTATTGTTTCGTGTTTGTCTGGTACACTGCTCACAGTAACAAAAGATTAATCTTTGATTGACCTTGAAGCGGATTAGCACGGCTATATACACACTTGCTCTACCACGAATTAGCATCCGAACGGTACGACGGTCGCGTTAGGAATGGTACATCGAGTTGATCAATGCCTATATGTGTATGTGTGACCAAGATGTGTACTCAATTTTCTCGAAGATGGCTTCTAACCGATTATTTTAAACTTTATTTCAAATGGAAAGTTACTGTGAAAACCGATTTTTGAACGGATATGACGTAATCGATCGACCGTATTTTTTCGATCCGTGCAATTTTCTTAGAGATGGCTGAACGGATTTGGGTATACTTGAGTTGATTTGGAAGCTACAGTTTGGTTACAGATCACATTAATATGGACAATGGCGGACAGATATAATTGAGATATCTCAGCCTATTTCGACAAACTTAAACTAGTTTGAATGCTCAAAACAGCTCGTTCCGGTGAAACAATCGTATAGGTGGCGTAACGGACAAAGCGAATGGTTGTCAACCTTAGGCTCGTTTGGAAGCAATAATGTGGCCTCGGATCAAGTGTTAATAGATCATGGTGAGTACTTCCGATTCCAGAGATATGTTTGCTATAACCGGTTTCGACATATTACATACTTATTAATAAACTTTTTTTAATAATATCGCTTCTCTTTTGGCAACCTCCGATGAAGCTTGGTCTCATTGTCGAATTTCACCGAAAGCCGTTGCGCCGATAGGGTCACGTACATTTTTCCATTATCTTCTTTTTTGGTTCAACAGATGAAGGTTCTCAATCGAAGGTAACTGTTTATTGTTTTTTGACGTATAACATCCAATTCTAACTTGTATCAATCAATTATTCGATTTTCCCAATTGAAACGATTCTCACTATCTTTTTCCATAGAATAGAAATCGTATGTAAATTTCCATACCACTCAGCACACTACAACAGATAACTGTGCTCGGATACGGAGATAACGAACCATATGGAATATTCCGAGACAGCAGTTGACAGAAAAAACCGATCGTTCATGTAAATAACCCCTCTCAACCAGCGACATTACACTCTTCATCGAATTTCTAAAGTATGGTTTGGAAAAGTGCGGAACAGAATGAGGTTAATGTTAAACATACCTACTACGCCCAGTCATCGAATCATCGTCGACAATCGAACGGTGATGACGAGTTTGCAGCGCCACATGATACGGAACAATGTCTCCTGCTGTGACGAATAAACTCGCAAACTCGCGCGGTAGTTATCGGTTGAAGAGAGAAAAACCAATGCACCGACTGCGGCACCGCAGCGATATCGACTTACCATCAGCAGGCGCGCTATTGCAAACTGGTTAGGATGTTGTCGAATTGTTGCGAGGGCATGGATACCAACACGATCGGTAAATCTGTTATATACCTGACAAAAAGCCTGCACTTAGTCAGACGGATTCTATTCCATCCGGGGAGTATTATTTGCTCATTGGAAACCGTCGTACAGATGTTCACGCTAATGTTAGTTATTGATGAAATCAGAATCATCTGTTCAAATGAGTCAACATGAGATGGAAAAAGTTTACTTTCCAGAACGTCTGCATTGGAATGAGTTGTATGAGATTTATAAGGTTTATTGTTCGTGAATTTACGGCTGCTACTAGCTGCAGGTAGTTAAACTGCTGGTGCTAATCGCAAAGGCAATATTTGGGGCGTTTTCCGGTTGGAAAGCTAGGCCATCCCGTTCATACACACAGAGGTGTAGAGACACAGAGTTGCGAGCGCATAGAAGTGACGAGTCCCAGAGGTGCCAACGCATAAAGTTGCGAAGACGAAGGGGTGCAAAGGCACAGAGGTGCTAAGGCAACCCAGTGCTGATCTATCAGGTACCAGAATTTGTACGCTGCGTAGGATCGAAAGAGACGATACATATCGCGTGGTGCTATACTGAAAGCATCACATTCGCCACCAAGAGTAATAGCAATGTACCTAGGGTCAGGTACAGGTAGCACACCAAGTTCAGTGGTGACCACAACGACGGCAGAGCAACGGAGATAGCAGAAAAAGATAACAAAAGACAGCCAATTGGAAATCGTTGAATGAGTTTCACGTCGTTCTTTACGATAGAGGAACAAAGACAACAGCAACAAGGTAGATTTGATTAAATTTAATTTCTCTTATAACTGAAATTTTACTATACATAAGTTTTCATTTTTATATTATTAATTTACAAAAATATCAGTTAATGTAATGGATGATCTCATGGAAGATCATCCGAATTCGATTCCGGATACTAGTAAGATCTTAAATATTCCAGGGGCTAAACACAGGGTCATATATAATCTATTTCAGACGCAAAGAAAAGGCATTAAATTAGATGCGAATCACTAAGGATTTGACATCACATTTCTCTGAAGTTGTAGAAATCTCTAAAGTTAATATAGATAAAATTCGAGTTGTTTTTTGAAACAGGCGACCGAAATTGTAACCTGTAAATTATTTGCTGCTGAATATAAAGTTTACATTCCATCGAAGGAGGTGAAAATTGACGGTGTTGTCACTGAAGCAAGTCTGACAGCCGATGACTTACTTAAAATGGAGTTGGTCGTTTCAAAAACTCCATGCTTTAGGAAGTTAAGATACCCGAGTGCAAGCAGTTGTACTCAGCATCTATTGTTGATGGAAATAAGTCTTATCGTCTCTCAGATTCGTTTCGAGTAACATTTGCCGGATCTGCGTTGTCTAGCCATGTCTATATCGATAAAATTTGTCTTCCTGTTCGGCTTTTCTTACCGCATGTTATGAATTGCACGAACTGTAAAAAAATCGGGCAAACAGCTACTTATTGTGGTAAAAATTCTAAATGTATCAAATGTCAAGGGCCCCATAAGGATAATCTTTTCGATAAAGATATTGAAAAATGTGTTTATTATGGGAAGAGTCTAAATGAAGCTTTTTGCTTTCGTCACGCCGCAAACTCTCATATAATAAAACTGGAGCGTATTCAGTATCGTTGTTTGCGAATTGCCTTAGGCTGCATGCATTCGACACATACAATGAGTCTTGAAGTTCTGTCAGGAGTTCTTCCATTGAAAGATCCCTTTTGGGAGCTTTCATCACGACTGCTAATAAGATGTGAGGAACTGAATCCCCTGCTTATTAATAACTTCGAAAGACTAGTCGAGTTTCAATCTCAAACAAGATTCGTGACAGTATATTTTAATCATATGTCACAGGAAATCAACCCTTAAAGATATATTCCTATCCGTGACAACCTCCTAAATGTTCCTGACTCAACATTATTTTTCGACACATCCATGCAGCGCGAAGTGCGTGGAATCCCGGAACACTTACGCTCGATGGAAATCCCAAAAATATTAACAAATCAGTTCAGGTAATGACACTGAGAAAATGTTTTACTCGGACGGAAAGGCTACTGAGTGCGTTATATTGAACAATAATGTTTCATTTAGGTTTCAAAAACTTGCATCTGTTTATATAGCAGAGTTAGCAGCAGTTCATTATAGCTGGAGAGTATTTGTCACATTATCTCCAAACCATTATTTTTTCTTCACAGATAGTCTGAGTGCAATTAAAGCCATTCACTCAAACGCTGCTGGCTAAAATGAGCCGTTTTTTGGGCAAAATAAAACAATACCTGAACGACATATTGAATAATAATTATTAAGTCACTATAGTCTGGGTCCCGGCTCATCGCTCCATTCCAGACAATGAGAGAACCGATATATTAGCGCTTTAGCGATTGCTTTCAACGAATTTTATAGCGCGTCTCGCCAAAGAACACTTGCCAACTGGTAAACTTCTTGGGATAGAGATGATCTGGGTCGGTGAATGCACAAAGGCATGGTTCAGGGGACTGGATGAGAGTAGGGATTTCATTCGTGTGATGTCCAGACCCATGTCCAATCACTACACGTTAAATGCACATCTCCTTCGAATTGGACTTTCCGAGACTAACCATTGTACTTGTGGCGAAGGTTATCGCGATATTAATCATGTCGTTTGGACATGCGTGGAGTATCGTGATGTCAGATCTCAACTAATAAATTCCTTGCGTACTCAAGGTAGACTATCCAATGTTCGCGACATTCTTGCTTGTCGTGACCTTGCTTACATGAAACTTCTTTATCATTTCATTAATTTTAATATTCATTTAAATTTCATTTTATGTTAGACTCCTTTCTCTTCTATGAGTTCAACGCCAGCTATATTATATTGAATAAAAGTGATGAACTGATACAAACAAACCAGAAATAGTTTTAAGATCATGTGCAGAATAAATGTATTTTATTTAGTGTAATTTATAATAGCAAATCACTTGATAACAACAGTGTTCAGATTAACTAATGAATACCAACATACTAATATGATATTAGGTTTAAAGTACTATGTATTGTGGATGCCAAGGCGAAGAAAAACTTATGTATATTGCCTATGAAATAAACGTATTTATGAAAAAAATAATACCTAAAATCAATGCAAATGCATATACTGAAAAAGATTACTTTTGTTTGTCATCTTTTTAAAATGTTAGTTGTTATGCATTGAAACAATTGATATCCAGCTCATTTTTTCATGTGCGTAATCCAAACACACAGATGCTCCATTTATCATGTGCGTAATCAAAACGGGAAAATAACTTTTCATTGAAACTCTTTTCGCTTGAGGCCGTTTCGTCGGACGCTATTCAACTGAAAGCCCTATTAACGGATATATTATTTTACCAGAAATAACGCTCACAACACACATTTACGTCAATAGACTACGATAGGGCATATTTAATTCGAAGTGAAGCGTCCGTTGTTGCTAAGGAGGAAGAATAATCGTAGCAGAAACCAGTTGTCACTTGTTTTACTTAAATCACAAATAATTTAAGAATTTTTATGCCCCAGATGAATTCAGCCTCGACAACCAGCTTGGGTATGCGGGCCACCCACCGGGCCTTCGTAGCCTGGGGGTGTTTCCCGCGGACCCACACGAACCAAAACCATCTGGAAGACTCATGCAACACTCAATTCATCGACCACTGCCGATCGCCTGATGAAAGCTGGATTTACAAAAACCCGAGATCACATAGTCTAATGATACTATTCTAGTTTTAAGTTAGTCGTTAATTAAGATTAGAAAATACCCTTGGCATCTTAGAGCTAAAGCAGTGTGCCTAAAATTATATTACATTATTGAATAAAAAAAACGAGCTTGGGTGCTAAACTTGGGAACAAATCTATATTTTTAACATTGGAACATTTGCGAGGGGACGGCCTGTTTAATAACATACCATAATACCGTTTGGAATAATGGTTATTTGACATAATGGTCATTTGGCATAATGCCATTTGTCATAATAATAATTGGACTCGCAATATTTTATTCTAATGTGAAATTTCGTTTGTGTTTCTATCGAGTGATGTTTTGCAAGGAAAACTCGAAGGAAATGTGTTCGGTCCGAATATTTCGATGATATTAAGTGAAATAGCATTATTTTTCATTTTTAAAATTCTGTTGTAAATAACACTCTATCATTTTATATAAGTAAGTCACTTAGTGCTAGCACAATATTCTGTTCGTCATAGATGATTCAGGTCGAGACGGCTAAAGGCCGCGAGTAAGCCGGAGACCCGTCGTCGAAAGTGCCGGTCACTGGGAAGGGGGAGAAATCATTCTGACCTCTCTTGAAATCAATGAAAATTCAACTTTATCGCGAAGGCAAATACGCGAACTTCTGTTTATTCGTTTTGCGCATTTTGGTAGTGTTCCTCTGTTACTAAACTGTATTGTCTTCTGTTGTTTCGATCGAAATCGACTGTCGACTGCGTCGGATGAGATACGATGGCAAACTGATAAAAATAGCATCGGAAGAATTGGGTCATTTTATGGTCATTCATATAAATATGGTAAATTTGCTCTTCTTCTATATCTGGTGTTTCATAAAGTTTGGTCATGGACATTTTATCAACCATGCATATGTCAACATGAATAAGAAGTAATGCTTTAGATTTCATTTCTGTTACCACATGTAGTTGTGAAAACTTGATTTTTAGTAATACTTTGCAAGGTAAAAATTATAGAATAGAGTTGAAGATGTTCGTATTTTGATAAGATTCCGCCTCATTCGACGGTAATTCACATAACGTAGTCGCTATTAACGTAAACATGTTGATTTGACATAAACATTTTGTATCATATCCCTCACATAAAGTACTCTTAGTTAAACTCATGGTTATGCGAATTTACTTTTGATACGTATAACTATTCATCGACTTCCGCTGAATCAAACTGATCTTCACCGCCTGTGAAACCAGTATACAACCTCAAATGAGCTATTAAAGTTTTTATTCCAATTGGAACGGATAGATGAAAAAAAGTCCGCTTGACTGATAACTAGTTACGACTAATTAAATTAATTGGAACAATAGGAACCCGATTATTATAGTTTTAATGAGATCAAACTACGTCGGCGATTTTTTTAGTAGGATGTGTTACGAACAAGCATACCATTTGTTTCGATTCTGTGCGTACTCATGACAAACTGATCTTCATCGCATGTCAATGACTGGTACCGTGAAAACAGGGTTTATTTCATTAAAAATTATTCGGAAAAAAGTGCGTTGTGTCACTTATACCATATATCTCGGTATTGCACAATATAAATTGAAAAGTCAAGAATTCCACATTAGAACGAATTTGTTTGCAAAAATGCCAATTGAATAAAGTAATTGAATAAAAAAATTTCGTTAATTCTTTCATGTTTTCATGAAAGCATTTTAAACTGTAATCTTTTCAAATGAGCAAGTAAAACTTAGATTTCCTTCTCTGACTACAAGGCTCTTTAGTCTATTACACACAGCTACAGTGATACGATAAATCAACGTGCTTTCAGTGAACGAAGTCAGAAACTAAACGGAAGCGTTTATTAAGTGTAAATTTTCAAACCTTAAATTACCATCTTTGCATATCTAGATTCACTGAACTTATAAGGGGTTTTTGCATCACATATACGCTTCCGAATGTACTTATGTAATGTACTTGAATCTTACTTTGCCGATCGATGTGGTGTGGTTAATAAATGCATATACGCGTCCAATGGCTGCAGCTTGGGAGTCTCATAAGGTGCACCTGAAGTGACAGAACCTGATAAGAGAATTCAAATGCAGTTGTGCGGTTTTGTTTGCTTGGCATCTCTGGTCTCCGAAGCGATGATGCCGATTTCATATGCATGTTATGCAAACTAACGGAGAGAAGATGGTGTAAAGGGAAAGTACTTCACAAGCGGTTTGTTAATAATTATCACTGTTAGTGGCATTTTATTAGTTGCTTGCCACAGTAAAAACTTATGTAAATCAAACTTGAACGGCCAATAGTTCTTCTACTGAGCAACAACAAAGCACTCTCTTTACCCAGTTCACCACATGTAACACTTCTCACCACCAATGTCTAGTGCAACGACATAATCAATTATAACTACCTTGTGGTGCATTGAAACAGATCTTCAACTTTTCCAGTGCATTGTTCAAACCTTCAATAGAACACATGGTATAGGAAGACCTGGGCATCCGTGCGAACCGATTGAATTTGTGTGAAAACAGTTTTAATTAGATAAACATTCGCATCGAGTTATGAGTGGACCTTTTCTGGAATCCTCTACTATTTTGTACTACTAATACTGCGCTGTTCATTTGCTCATTCATGACACACCGATGAATATGAATTTTGGTTGCTATTCGGTTTTTCGTTTTAGCGGGCTAGTCTAGAATGATCCTGGGTCCTGCTATCACATCTTTTAGCTATTTTTTAAATTTTATGCAATTTGTCATGTGTTTTCGAATGAATTTTTAAAGTTCTTTGTTTTGCCTTAAGGTTTTTTTTGTGGATTTTTGAAGTTATGTGGTTTTTATGGGGTTCTTTCTCATGCGGTACATATACCCTACATATAAAAGGTCTCAGTGTATTTAGTTTTAGTAACCACTCTTAATATAATACAAAAACAACTAGTTTTTGTGTCGTTCTACCAACATTTAGGAAATGCATAATATTCGTTCATTATTCAACGACTTCAACTTGTGTGACATCTAATTTCCTCGAAACATTTTTGATATTCAGTTTTCGGTATGGCCACCAGAGTCATCTGCGATTTTTCCATAATCTCAGCGAATTGTTTAACGCAACGTCTCATAACGCCCAAATAATGCTCATTCTTGACGGTCTGACCTTGAATTCATGATACACAACACTCTTGTAATCAATGAAAACTGTGAGCGTCGCCTTCTATTTCGACTGAAAAATCTCTCATTATCATTCCCTCACGACTCACGGTCACTTCTGAAACGTATCGTTGCCAAAACACTCTTCTAACATTTACGATGTTGTCGCACAATTGAAACCGTTTCAAACGCAAAATTTAATGCAAACTCGTTGTTGCAAATTCAATTCCATTTTGAAAATTGTATAAAATCGAGGACACGCACAATTGCAGATGTACTCAATACAGCGTAGCTTTTACAAATGTTCAGGTATCAAACTGAAAATTTGATAAAATATCAATAACAGATGTGGCAACCTAAAAAAAACTAATCGGGTGACTGAGGAATCACGATGGTGATTTCGGGAACTTTTCGATCAAAGTAGTATGACAAACTAAAAAAAACCGACGCCCTGAGCTTTCCGATCCATTGACTGCTTTTCAAGATTGATTTGGCGTAATCGAACCGGCTCCAGTCACTTTTGGGACCATCATTCTGTTTTCTGTCGAGAAATAGTGGAATCAGCTTCCATCCATAATAACCAATCGATACCCGCATTCCGCATCGGCTTGGTCAAACAAGCTTCCGAAGTGCGTTCGCGAAGTGTTGTATAAGATAAAGAAAACCGTTTTACCTTTCTCATATAAAAAGGTTATGCAATCACTGTTAAAACCGACTTTTGATATACCATTCGACTCAATTCGTTGAATTCGCAAAATGTCTGTGTGTGTATGTATGTGTGTATGTAACAACAATGTGCATTCGATTTTATCGGAGACGCCTAGGCCGTTCTTCACAAAAACGTTGCCATTGAATTTTACCCGCATCGAAATTCCGGTTCGGGAGTAATGTGCAAAACTGAGCTAAAAAAAGTGCACCCAATTTTATCAAAGACCACTCAACCAATTTTATTAATCTTAGATTCAAATGAAAGGTATTACAATCCCATATAACCCTATCGAATTTCATTCAGATACGACTTTCGGTTTCAAGAATTATAGGCTGATAAGTATAAAAATATCATTTTCAGGAGCGTGTTTTTATACATGACATGGAATAATCGTGCCAAATACTCTAAAACAGCCGTATAACTCTTCATTTGAACAGATCTAGTTAGTTGATGATCAAATACATTGATTTTGCGTATACCAGATCTTCGTCCTTGGTTCTGGAAATACCGGAAAGTGCTCGTGTGCACCAAACCGGAAATCACAAAAATTTCTCAAAAACAACTGGATCGATCTTCGCAACCTCAGATTTATATGAAAAGTATTATGTTTCCATAAGTTGATTTAGAATTTTATCCGGCTTTTGGTTCTAGCAATATAGGCTAGTGTGTATGAAATTGCAACCTGTCATATAGAGCAATAATGCAAGAAAAAATAAACGTTAATTGCAGGTCAAACGAACCAATTTCATCTATAGCTTCCGATTCGGGAAGTACCGAAAGTAGTTTCAAAACAACTCAGAAACGGAATTAATTTTCTCTGAGACAGGTGAATCGATTTTCTCATACTTAGACTCAAAAAAAGTGTCTACGTATATGAAAATGATTATTTTGATTTTTGTTCGGATCTGAATTCCGTAACAACAAGGTGACATTTGTTTAAAATTTTAAGCTGTCGTTTAGAGCAAACGAAAAATTCCTCTTAACTTGCGGTAAAACTGTTGAAAATTGAATTAAAATAAAATTAAATTGAAAAAAAAATAACGAAATTGAATTAAACATAGCTCGGAAACATGCCAGAATGTTCCACAAGGAATGAAAAAGTCATTTTGCAATACGACAACACACAGTGAAAGCGGCCGAAATCATCATTTCTGAACTCAGATGGATACTGTACACTCTAAGAAATTAGGTTTACGCTAAACATCAATTCACTCTTGGCGTATTCTCTTCGGTGATGACACAATATTACATCTATTAACATGTGAAAATATTTTTGTGTCTGTATCGATGTAAACTTCAGCTAAATTAACTTTAATCTCTATGATTTGCCTTATCATTACATGTTTTAAATTGTAAATTTATGCGAATTACGACGCTACTTTTATCTTCAAAGACGTGAATTCATTTTCTAAGTGTGTAGTCCCATACACCACACTCCTTAGGGTAGGCCTCTTTCGACTTTCATTTATTCTAGTCGATGTCTCACGCTTTTACTGAGCAGCATTTCACTAGTTATGAAGATGTAGAAATATGGCTTCTGGACTGGATCGCTTCAAAATATGAACAGTTACTTCTACGTGATATTCGTGAGTTGGTGGAATGATGGAAAAATGTAACTACTTTGAATGAAGTACCTTGAACCCACTTAGAATCAATATGTATTTCCAGTTACAAAAATCCCGCATTATTAACTGGCACACCTGGTAAATGCACCACATTCCGAATATGACGATGTCAGGATTTATTTATTTAGTAGGCACCATCATTTGTAAACTTCGTACTTGTCGCATTCATTTGTTTTTCTGCATTATTCTCCGAATTTCTGTTTAGAATTTTACAATGATACACTTTTGTATCCGAAGCCTGACTGTGTGACAGAACTGACAAGTAAATACTTGGTTGTCGTACGTTACTAAGTAATATCCGCTAAAACAAAAACGCTAAACAGGTAATATCCGCTAAAACAAAAACCTGTTTTAATCCACCTAGTGGTGTAATGATGCCTTTCTCATATGATTCATTTTCGCCTATGTATAACAGCAACAACTCATAAAAATACTACAATTTAAAAAAGTTTCAAAAATTTCTGTCGCATAATACTACTTAATTAGTATACTACATTTCTATTTAAATTCTAAGTGAAAATCTATTCAATCAGAAGTGTGAAAGTGAAGTTAGGTACGGAGGTACGGATATCGACATAGTGACAATCGGTTCATTCAACCATAAACTGCAAGTAGAGAAATTTACTAGCCAATTTAAAGAATTGGTAACTTATGAAAAAAATATTCCTCAAGCTGACATATCAACATTAAGAACCTTACCTTCGAAACCAGGGGTTGGATCCGAATGAAATGTGGGTTATTCTTATGGCATCTTAAGACTTTTCAGTTCAATCTAATACGATGAAAATAGATTCAACCATCTCCGAGATAAGTGGATGGCATTATTTTCACATTTTTGGAGCATATCACCCTGTAATTTCGGAAACGGAGGTCGGAACCAGATGAAATTCAGGGAATTTGTACGGGAAATCGGAGAAAAACGAGTGACTTTATTTGCACATTTTTGGTGCATAATTAACCTTTAATTCCGGAACCGGAATTCGGATCCAAATGAAATTCAAAAAGTTTGTATGGGACCACAAGACCTTTCATTTGAATCTAAGTTTGTGAAAATCGGTTCGGAGTGAAATTATCTGTCACATATACTCGTACACACAAACACACAGATATTTTGTGATCTCGACAAACTTAGTCGAATGGTATATGGCATTCGGCCCTCCTGGCCACTGTTCAAAAGTCGGGTTTCACATTGATTGCAATGTCGGGTTTCACATTGATTGCAGTGATTGCAATTTGGGTTTCACAGTGATTGCAATTTGGGTTTCACAGTGATTGGCAAAAAAGATTTTCTTCATACCTATTCTTACACTCTCATTTTATATTCAACAAAATGGTCGTCATTCGGCAGGAAAAATTGCACATGATAGAATTTTATATAAATTGCATTACTTGTGGTTATCTTGGAGCTCAACGATCCTTTCCATGCCAAGGAACAACACTTGCATCAGTAATTCCGTATAGCAGTGTCTGAAAATTATCTAAACACTGGCCAGCGATTCGTTTTCGCATTCATTGATTCGCTGTCACTTTGTCATACAGCAAATTAAGCAAAGCAGAAACTTTCAAAGCCTCTCGGATTTGTGGAATGGACGAAAAACAGATTATGAACGTAAATACACAATTGGTACGTTTAAACTTACGCAGTTTCAGCGGTACGCCCATTTACATAAGATAAACAGGTCGTGAATTCATTACTCTAAGGCCGGAATTTTTAATCAGATAGCACCTTAGCAAAAAATAATTTACTCTCACTAAAATGAAATTAAAATCGTATTTGTAGAGGAACTGTTCCGATATTCGCCTAAAACCTCGCAAGCTAGAGTAGTTCCTACTATTTCTGTTCAACACATTCGCTCAAATGATGCGAGTGTGATACAATATCTCTCGAATTAGTTAATACGAGGAATGTATTATCAGAGCTAATTGCATTTATTTGTGATACTCAGCCGGGTCGGATAAAATCAATGGCAATCACCCTGCACCTAAAATTTGGTCTCAAGCAATGGAAGTAAATAACTCAAATCACAATTTTCCTTCATTCTGCAGAGTTGACACAACGCGTCGCGGCCTTCTGAACATTTCCCGCGGCAATAAAAAATAGGCGCAATCCGAACGTAATCTCCCGTTCTATTGTTTCCGATTAACATATCAAAGCGAAGAAAAGAGCGACTATCCAATAAACAAGATAACCGTTTGATTTAGTGTGCCTTCGTTTCGCACAACGACTGGTTGCTTTGGCTTGGCATTTTTTTTTATTTCGTGAAACGACTCGCGGATGTTTGTACTGAATCTGCGAGACATTGGCACACAGAACTGCCATAGCCGAAGCCATCTCCATAGAGCTGTGGTCGAAGCAATCGACCAGGAAACGGTACGATGAATAGCGAGAAATTTGCTCGCCAGCTACCATAAATAAAATTATCGACTATAGTTTAATTGGTTATCCTAAGGAAGGTAAGCATGGGTGAAGGTAACATATGAGACATATCGCGCGATCTGCAGATCAATAGTTTGCGTGGTGAATCGTCGATCGTCGAGATGTTTTGGTACCATCATTTTCATGATTGTTCTGTTTTCGTTACTTGGTATGGTCCTGGGTAGATGTAAATAGCAAACAATATCCAAAATAATAACACTATACTTTGACTTGATATTTGTATGCTATTGATTATCTTGAAATCTTCGACTCGTCAGTGCATAACAGTTTATGTTGAACTGTCATGTCACCTAGCAGCTCAATTCATACGGCACCCAATTGCCTACCTTCGTTGTTCGTTTTCCAAATCGCAAATACCACTTTAAAATCGTTCAAACCACTTCCGATACATTTGCTCAGCTAAAGCATGTTTCTCACACACTTCCACACAAATACGGTGACTTTCCACTGCGGCTGTTTCCTTTATATTGGAATAATGAAAAAGAACTCTCCACAAAAAAACACTTCAATAGTCAAAATTCAACATTTTCATAATAAAAAATAATTGTTGTTTACACTTCATACACTAAGTTATACATACTGATTCTGAACCTGTATGACAGTAGCTTCCCAACGTATATTTCCAAAGGTAAATCACGGGATTAAAAATCAAGTTACGCTATTAGTTGGAAAATTTTATTTATGCACCTATTAGTAAAGAAAGTTTCGATTCCAAAATAACAACTATAAATGTTAGCCCATGGTTTGATGTTACAATTATAAAATTTGATATTGCGTTGCTATTTTCTGATTCAGAATTTTTATTTATTATGTTTTATATTTTAACTCTTGTTTTAAACAAAACTATATTGAGTTACACCATTGAGATATCTGTTTTGTTTTTAATGAAGTATTCTTTAAACCAATTCACTTTCAGGACTTATTATATAAAAATCTGTAACATTGTTGAAGTTTTTAATGATATTAAAACTCAATTTTTCTCCTTTACCTTGTAACTATTTCTTTCTGGTTCTAATTTTGAATCACCTCAACACGCGTACGACGCATGAACGCGAGCGTAAACGTTTGCACGAAGGAAGAAACGAAAGAACGAGAAGAAATTCATAAATTGAATAACCTCTCAATGGGGCAGTGGGTTATTAAACCATAGCATGTGGCCGAATAGCTATGCTTGATCGGGGCCATAGGTACTCTAATAATTGAACCCACACGACCGAGTGATGATTCGGATCGCCGAATTCAACGAACTCAGCGGCATACACACTCGTCGAGGAACACAGTGTGAATTTTCATGTCCATTTGGATGATTGTTCAATGGCCAAAGTGAGCCTTATTTCAGTTCCTTTCCATGGCTTGCTGTAAGTGATACTAACACCTACATCCGATCTGTTTCTTTCCACCCTAAAGTTGTAACAAACATACAGAGCCTGGTCATTGGCGCCACAGATTATGTTGCGGCAATCTGCGTTCAATGGTGAGTGCGAACGAAGTAACGACCGACGATTATCGAATTGTTTTGCCCGAGAGAAAAAGTTCGCACATAAAAGCACTACGGACGGATAGTAATTAGAAGCAGGTTATGAATCAAAACAAACAAAGCGTGAAGAAATTAAAACGGAAGAAAAAAACAAATACACTTTGAGGGATTTTTACGTGGATTTCCGTACCGAGTAAATATCCGCGTGGTTTGAAAACGCATTTTCAACAACTACATAAACAGTAATGGATGTGGAAAAAACGGGCGACCTAATGATTATTTTGATAATGCTTTGCCAAGATGATTTTTCATAGCGTTATTATACTAGTTTTGTCCGTTTTCAGGTTAGAAGATCATTGAGTGCGCAGAAATTAACTTGTTAAAATCCATTCGTCGTAGTACTTTTCAAACAAGTGAATAAATTTCCCAAGAATCTTTTCATCAAATCATATTCTCGGTTATTCAATTAATCTTTGTCAATACACTTTCATGTCTAGTTCGATACAGTTATTAGCCTCTCACGGTTAACAGAGAATAATATAGTATTCTGAACAATAAGACGATTTTAAAACGAACAAATCTAAAGAAATACGAACACCTGCATTGATGCTTCTGCGAATAAGTAAAATCTATTGATTTCAAGCGTTAGTGAGTAAGAGCTAAGGTAAGGAAATTGAAGGTTTACAAAACGAAAGCTAAACTGACGTCATACTGAGAAATTGAGTGTGCATACAATTTAATTCTGAACACATAGCAGTAAAATCGGCAGCTGAACATGATGCACATAGTGTCGAAGATTGTGAAAAAGAAATGTCATATAAACATGGATCACCTATGGAAAATCTGCTGGTACAAAAATGGCGATGAAGAAGTTTTAAGAATTGAGCACTGTAAAAATTGTATACACTGAAAACACATTTTCACATTTTAAAGAATTAAACAAATTAACCGAAACAAAAAAAAACGTCTTTCAAAATATTGTTTGAATAAAAGGTTGTACAAATGATTATTTATAAGCGCTGAAAGTCCACGTTGGTGCAACTTGTCTGATAGAACATCAATGGAAACTGAATCAAATGCTCTTTTAATGTCTAAAAATATTTGTTGTTTTTGAGCGAAGGCAATTTGAATGTCAGACGAAAGTAATGCAAGCCAATCATTCGTCCCTTTGTTTCTATGGAAGCTAAACTAAGTATCTGACAACAAACCATTCGTCTCGACCCAAGTGTCAAAACGTCAAAGAATAGTTTTTTCGAACAATTTTCTGATGTAGGACAACATCGCAATGGGTTTATATGAGTTGTGATTGGAAGCTGGTTACCTGGCGGCTTTTGAATGGCGATAACATTCACTTGCCTCCAGTCAGATTGAGCGATATTTTGCTCAAGAAACTTGTTGAACAATTCCAATAAACGTCTTTTTGCAAGGTCGGGCAGATTCTTCACCAAGTTGAATTTAATTCTGTCCAACCCAGGAGCGTTATTGTTACAAGGCATGAGTGCTATGGAAAATTCCATCATTGAAAAGGGGCTATCAATGGAACCATTATTTGGGGTAGACTCTCTAATAATGATATGCGTAGGAACAGAATCTGGATAAACTTTCCTCGCAAAATAAAATATCCATCGGTTCGAGTATTCCTCACTTATATTTCCTACGGTACGATTCCTCATTCGTCTGGCCGTATTCCAAAGAGTGCTCTTTGTTGTTTCTCTTGACAAACCTTCGACAAAATGTCTCCAATAGCTACATTTCTTGGCCCGACGCTCTTGTACTTGGTTTCAAATGTCAAGATTTTTTTCAAAATTCTTAGGAGTTCCTTCTTCTCGTTTTAAAAACGTCTTGAAAGCATTTTGTTTCGCGTGTTTAGCATCGTTAGACGATGGACCAAGAAATCGTTCGGTTTGAGCTTGTTCTGCGGCCTCCAGAATCGAACGAACGAGGAAGTCAAGTGGAGGGAGCTCTTCCATTGAGTTCAAAGTACTTGAGATACTACTTTGGTATTTAATCCAGTCAACATTTTTTTGTCAAATCATATGGAATATTAACTGAATTAGCAATACATTTGTTACTGCTAATTGAGATAATGATTGGTAAGGCATGATTGATGTAAGCCATGTTTTTCACAAAGCAAATACATCACATTTTTGACTATGCAACAAAACTTTGAATGAATCAAGTTTTGGCATGATTCCACTGCAGGACAGTGATTGAATCATTTGCGGCGGATGATAAATTATCCATCAAATGATACAAAATCTGAGAGAATTGACCATTGAGCTAATAACTGTTTCAAAAAAGTTATAGCTATAGGGAGAAATGCCGTTATGATGGTCTTTAGAAGTTCAGTAATATTGAATGCTGCGAAAATCCATTCTACTGTCTTGTAACACCATGTACAGTAAGACAATTGGCAGATGATGGCGTGGTTTCAGTTACTGGACCCAAAGCTATTGATCTGCATAAACCATTGCAAGATACCTTAGATAACTTGTCCGTTTGGGCTGTTCATCTTGGTATCGAATTCTCTGCGGAGAAAACAGATTTAGTCGTCTTTTCAAGAAAGCATGATCCCGCGCAGCTTCAGCTCCATATGATGGGAATATATAAATACCTCGGGGTGTGGTTCGATTCCAAATGCACGTGGGGAGGACACATTAGGTATCTGCTAACGAAATGCCAACAAAGAGTAAATTTTCTTCGAACAATAACAGGATCTTGGTGGGGTGCTCATCCGCAAGATCTAATAAAATTGTATCAAACAACGATACTTTCAGTGATGGAATATGGTTGCGTTTGTTTTGCGTCGTTGTTTGCGAATTGCCTTAGGCTGTAAGCATTCGACACATACAATGAGTCTTGAAGTTCTGGCGGGAGTTCTTCCATTAAAAGATCGATTTTGGGAGCTTTCATCACGCCTGCTAATAAGATGTGAGGTGCTGAATCCCATGGTAATTAATAATTTCGAGCGACTAGTCGAGCTTCGACCTCAAACAAAATTCATGGCAGTATATTTTAATCACATGTCACAGGAAATCATCCCGTCAAGATATATTCCCATCCGTGTCAGCATCCTGAGTGCCCCTGACTCAACTTTATTTTTCGATACATCCATGCAGTGCGAAGTGCGTGGAATCCCGGATCATCTACGCTCGACGGAAATCCCAAAAATATTTTCAAGTAAGTTCAGGCATATTGACTCTGAGAAAATGTTTTACACGGACGGATCGCGAATTGAAGAAGCGACAAGGTTTGGTATGTTCAACAATAATGTTTCAACCTCATTTGGGCTTCAAGAACCTGCATCTGTTTATATAGCAGAGCTAGCAGCAGTTCATTGTAGTTTGAGTGTAATCGTCACAATATCTCCAAACCATTATTTCCTCTTCACAGATAGTCTGAGTGCAATTGAAGCCATTCGTTCAAACATAACTGACAGACTGAACCGTTTTTCCTGGGCAAAATAAAACAGTGCCTGAACGACATATTGAACAATAATTATCTAATCACTATAGTCTGGGTCCCGGCTCATTGCTCCATTCCTGGCAATGAAGGAGCCGATATTTTAGCCAAACGTGAGGGTGAAATTTATGAGAGACCGATTGCTTTCAACGAATTCTATAGCTCGTCTCGCCAAAGAACACTTGCCAGCTGGCAAGCTTCTTGGGATAAAGATGATCTGGGTCGGTGGATGCACTCAATTATTCCGAAAATATCGACAAAGGCTTGGTTCAGGGGACTGGATGTGAGTAGGGATTTCATTCGTGTGATGTCCAGACTCATGTCCAATCACTACACGTTAAACGCACATCTCCTTCGAATTGGGCTCTCCGAGACTAATCATTGTGCTTGTGGCGAAGGTTAACGGGATATTGATCATGTCGTTTGAACATGCGTAGAGTATCGTGATTTCAGATCTCAACTAACAAACTCTTTGCGTACCCAAGGTAGACTATCCAATGTCCCAGTTCGAGACATTCTTGCTTGCCGTGACCTTCCATACATGAAACTTATTTATCATTTCATAAAGAAAATTGGAGTTTCAATTTAATAAAGGCCCCTTTTAAGACTTAGTTCTGATTCCAGCTGCGTCCATGAGTTCAACCAATAGCTAAATTAGAATAGAAATTATGTAATGATACAAACAAACTCGAAACAGTTTATGAAATTATCAACAAAATGTCTGAAAATAACAGCTTATTTTATAATTTAATCGTTTGGTTCAAATAATATTTCCGAGTAGATTTCATAATTAATGACGAGTTACCTAAGATGATATTTAAGTAATAAGAGGAATATGTTCTAATAAATTCAAATCGTTGTGACTATGTTAGAATTAAATTAGGATAAGAATTTTATGTAAAAGTGATGCTACGGCGAAGAAAAACTTAAGCCTTAAGAAATTAACGTATTTTTGAAAAAAAAAATCCATTCTACAATTTCTGAACACTTTTTTTGAAGGTGTCTTTTCTGGTAATTTGGAGGAGGACTTCTTCCTCTTAACAGAACCTTGAGGAGTGACAAACAAAGTACCTTCACTGTTTTCAACAGAGTCAGATTCCTCTGGCTCAAGATTTGAAAAAACCGTTTTCTCTTTCGATTGGGGGGCCATCAATAATTGTTTTAAGCATTTCTGCATATGTACGCTCAGATCGTGCTTTTAAAGATAGCTTAATTTTGTTTGTACGCAACTTAAATGCAGCGCATACTGAGAGATCATGAGGACTCTCCCCACAATAAACGCATTTTTCAATATCTTTATCGCAAAAATTATCCTCATGGGGTCCTTGACATTTGATACATTTAGAATTATTACTACAATAAGTAGCTGTATGCCCGAATTTTTTACAGTTCGTGCAATTTCTAACATGCGGTACGAAAAACCAAACAGGAAGACGAATTTTATCGATATAGACATGGCTAGACAACGCAGATCCGGCAAATGTTACTCGAAACGAATCTGAGGCACGATAAGACTTATTTCCATCGACAATAGATACTGGGTACAATTGCTTGCACTCGAATATCTTAACTCTCTCAAGCATGGAGTTTTCAAAACGACCAACTCCATTCTTAAGTAAATCATCGACAGTCAAACTTGCTTCAGTGACAACACCGTCAATTTCCACCTCCTTCGATGGAATGTAAAGTCGATATTCAATAACGAATAATTCACAGGTTACTATTTCGTTTGCCTGTTTCAAATGGTTAACAACTCGAATTTTATCTCAATTCACCTTAGACTTCAGAGAAATGGGATGTCAAACCCTTTGTAATTTGCATCAAATTTAATGCCTTTTCTTTGCTCCGAAAATTGACTATCCATGGCCCAGTGGTACCCTCTGGATAATGTTTAGCCCTTGTAGTATTTACGCTTTTACTAGTATCCGGAATCGAATTCGGACGATCTTCCATAACATTAACTGATTTTTTTTTATAAAATAATAATATCAAAATGAAAACTTATGCATAATAAAATTTCAGTAATAAGATAAATAAAAAAATTAAATTAAATTAAATCTACCTTGTTGCTGTTGTCTCTGTTCCTCTGTCGTAAAGAACGACGTGAAGCTCATCCAACGGTTTCCAATTGGCAGTCTTTTGGTATCGTTTTCTGCTATCTCCGTTGCTCTGCCGTCGTTGTGGACACCACTGAACCTGTTGTGCTGCCTGTACCTGACCACAGGTACAGTGCTATTACTCTTGGTGGCGATCACATGTGATGCTTGCAGTGTTGCACCGCGCGATATGTATTGTCTCTTTCCTACGCAGCGTACATATTCTGGTACCTACTAGATCAGCACTGTGTTGCCTTAGCAACTCTGTGCCTTAGCACCCCTTCATCTTAGCACCTTCATGCGATGGCCACTCTGTGATTCGTCACTTCTATGCGTTCGCACCACTGTGTCTCTACACCTCTGTGCGTATAAACGGGATGGCCTTCGTTGTTAGCTTTCCAGTCGGGTAACGCTCCGAATATTGCCTTTGCGATCAGTATCAGCAGTATAACTACCTGCACCTTAGAGTGGCAGCCGTTAACTCACGAGCCAGTATAATCGAAACACAACCTCTTCGCTTGAATTTATTGAATGATACTTGATAGAACAATTTAGATCGTTGAGATACAATAAAAATAAAAACTGTCCAAGGTAACTTCCTTGAGGAATGCCAGAGGTAACAGCAAATTATGATGATTGATTTTGTCGAAAGCAGCAGCGAAATCGGTGTATATAGAATCTACTTGTAATCGTGCTTGTAAAAAACGTATGATGAAGGAAGTGTAGGTTACTATATCCGTGGAAGTTGAACGCTTTGGCATGAATCCATGATGAGTCTAATATATGTAGTCAGAGCAACTATGTGTCATGAAATCCAGAACTAATTTCAAACAGTTTCAATCAGCGCAGAAAGCAGCAACGGTAGTTGGATACTATACCCTTGTTTCTCTTCTTAAAATTTACACTGATCAAGAATAAGTAGAAATTAATTATGCATATCTCTTGTTGTACTAAACCCAAAAACATAATTTATTTTTCATGCTATCGAAAATATGATCAACAATTTGTGATGAAAATTTCAGTAGCATTAAATAACCACTAATAACTCAAAATCATACTTTTCTAAAATGTTTAGTATCAACAAGTATCAAAGAGAAAAACTCATGACACTTGTTTGTCTTTCTCGTGTTCGGACGACGGTTTTGATGCAATGAACGACATTGCAGTCTCGAGATACCTACTGAGCAGTCAATATTTCAGAAAAAATTGCAGAACGCTAAGAGCAATTAAAAATGTTGGATAATGAAACCAACAAACTATTAGAACAATTTCTTATCACAACAATGGAATTCTGTCGGGTTCAGCATTAGATGAACGTTTTAACGTTTCTTCTGCAAATTTTGCTTTAAGAATGAGATTTTTATCGCAAACAAAATTTGTGATAATATTATCGGAGAATAGCATTAGAATGGGAAAACGCTTGCACGTATATCGAAAAGTTTTTGTTTCCTGATAACAGCTCAGCTGAAATAGTAACTGAAGAATTTGCTAGAGCCGCCTTATCGTAAACTTTGATTTTATCAAAGTGAAAATTCACCAATTCGGCCAACTCGATCAATTTCTGAATCGTTCGCCCATCTTTATTTTTTTGGGGTTTCATAAACCTCACTTCAGTAAAATAAGCTTCAAACAACCCTGGACTCACAAACGTTTTCTTCCGTAAAGCATGGATTGACTAATTCTATATCAATGACAAATAAACAGATGGTTTTGTTTCACATGTACCAGACTGTAAGCCAACACAGCGTTTCACAGTAATAGCAGACATAATACGCATCTAAGAGCTAATTATTTAAACTTCAAACACTGATTAGCGTTATATTTAAAGTTATCGATATTTGAAACCAAAATGTTTCAGCTGTGAATTTTCGAAATCTGATCACTTTTTAACACGGTTTCAATTTTCAATTCGGAAAATGCGACAAAAAAAACTTAGAAAATGCAAGTGTAAAAACGATACAATTTAATCGATTCTGATCCGGCAAAGTAAAAAAAGAAGATCTAATAAAAGTTAATTAGATTGATTGCAATTTCTTACACAGTTGATAGTATATCAAATGAAGTTTCCCGGAATCCATTATAACACTGGTAACCAGCATATTTTTTTATACATTATCTAAAATTCTACAAAAATCGGCTGGTATCTGCTTTGACAACACGTGTCAAAGGAAACCACATATGTATATCGTTCAGCTCGAACCAGTGAGTGACAAAGTATATCATGATTCTAAACATCGTATACGTGTAGTAAGCGTGCTAAGTTCCTCTCAGTCGAAAGAGAGTTTACATAAAACAAACAGTTATTCGAATGAAAGTTATTCGATTTTCTTTACTAAATAATAACTATTCATGGAAAGATACAAACAGTTTGAACATCTCAGCACTTGTACACCAGCAAAGTTCCGCCTTCTAAAAGCTATACTGAAAATATAATATCCATCACAATAGTATTATACGTAGTTGCTCGAAGACTTACTGGGTTTCCAATCCATACTGTTTCTTTGTAAAACGACCCAAGAGGATTTTAATTAAAAATCTATTGTTGAATGCCTCAAGCTTAATCGATAGCATCATCTTCGACCAATTGTGGCCTTTCAGAGGTTTAATTTTATTTCAGTTAAACGTAATTGGGGAGAAATAGATTTTCTCGAGAGGAAATGTTGATGGCTGCGACTTGTGGTTTATGCAGGTACCGGAAGCCTATAGCTCTGAGTGGAATTATATACACTTCAATACGTCCTCTTCTCTTCACCTCACCTCACCACATTTGATAGTAATGTCTTTTTGCTTACATGTTGCGTCATTGCAGGTCAGGGTCCAGTTTGCTCGTGAGTAGAAAATACATCAAGGAAAAGGATATAGTTGTAATATTATAAGTGCACTTTCAATGACGACGGTATAACTAAAGAAAAGGACTTCATCGCTGCGAATGACGTGAATTGAAACGGTTTTAGCATATGCTGGATATGATCAATTACACTCGCTCAATAGTAAATGTTGTGACCTGGAAGTAATTGTCGAACAGAATCCTCTGAAGTCGTTCATTCGTCGGTGTAAATTCTAAAGAAAACATTGTGCAGCAATATATTCAAAACAGAAATAGTCCGATGTGGTTTAATTTATGCATAGTATATTTCATGAGTGGACGACGGTGGTTTGAAATTGCTCGGAAAATTTATGGCTGTTATAAATTCAAAAATTATTTATTTCACGTTAACGGTCAACGTTTCATTTCGTTTCGGAGGTTATTTCTTCATCCGCAGGGCAAAACGACCGCAAATATTTTTCGTTTTCAAAACCAAAAATTGGTCGTACCCGTTTTCAAATATTTTATTTTGAAAAACTTTAACGAACTTTCAAAAAAAGAGTTGAGAGCTGGAGATGATGAATCGTTCGCTTCTCCCATCGTGATTCTTTTCATATAGTGTTGTGTCAGTTACAGTACAGTAAAACTTCATTCAATTTAATTGAACAAAGTTTTGGCATTGCGTTCCTTTTGTGGAATTTGGCCTTTCTGTTTCAACAGACTTTGTAGCCGATTCTTAGGGTACAGAATCATTGCATGGCTAGTGTTACGATCCTACTGATACTATGAATCCTTCCAGGTCGGGGCTCAAACATATGACAACTGGCTTGTAAGACAAGCGCAATTCAATTAAAACCGATGAATTCTGAAAGCTTCACTTGCACTATGTCTTCTGTAAGAAATACCACCGAAAGACATTGAAAGGGCGACACTAATCAAGCACAAATGATTTCAAATCGTTTCGTTGAACCATCACATGTACATAATCCACTCAGACTCAATCATGCGTATTTCCTCGCATAATACAATTCATGCTAGATAAACTGCGAATTGGAAATATAAAAATCAAACAAGGCGATTTTTGTTTGTTTAGTATCAAATCATCAACGACTCTTAAAGAAAACTAATATTCACATTGAACTCATGGTTCTTGAGTTGATCAGATGTTTAGATTAGAAATAAAAAAAAATCCGCGATCATGCTTAAGCTTAAGCGTTTCCTGCAAAGCTCCTAATTTATTATGAGAATATCATTAAAGTATCGTTATTTAAAGTATTATTCAAGGTTATTCAAAGTATTGTTCAAAGTTATCGACATTTTTTTTTATATTTTACTCTAGCTCTAGGATACTGCGTTGAAAAAAAAATATTTTTTTTAAGATTCGATGAATTTGATCATTTCAGTCATGCGCCATGGATCTGGACTGTCCCAAAGTTACTCACGACCTAAAATCCAGCAATGTATCAATTTATTGGATGGAACAACGTTCGGTTAATAAGACGGGTCGGGTAGAACTTCCCATTTCAGAGATTCCAAGTTTTTACAACTTTCGAAAGATTCATTGCAATGTCATGAAGCAGACTTACTTGTGTTGTGTCAATCTTTATGATGCAGCTACTTTGCCTGCAATGTCCAACTTCTCTTTCATCATCTGTTAACGTGACCACGGATGGCTTGACTCGATTGGAGCATCGTTTTTGTCGAGAAACGTCAAAAGTCTACTAAGCCAAAATTCCCATATTTTGAAGGCGCACAAATGATTTTCTGCAGCATTTTTCTTCGTGTTATTGCAAAGAAATAACACTACCCGCAAACGCAATTTTTCAGACCAAACATCGACATATTTGATCATGCACAACAAATGCTACGAACGAAATGTCATAAAGATACGTAATGTCAGCTTTAAGGAGAATATTTACTTTTGTATGTGCGCCTATGAATAGTGGTTGGCTAATGCCATCTTCCGTAATTCCAACATCTGGTACATACGTATGAATTTCAGAATTCTACAATGCCTGTAGCCTATAACATACTGACGTCTGTCCAGTACTCACCTAAAATAAGACAAAGAGAAATGTGTAGGGTTAGTATTGTAGATCATAGAAGATAGGGTAATATTGTAAATTTGTAAACATATTATGAAATTCACACAAATGGAGCAGCGCAGTTCACGCAAATTTGCATTAATTTTACAATTTACATTACAATTCAATGGAACAAAAAATGAACAGAAGAATGGTAGTGATTTGAACCGAGAATCATCAGATCGCAAAATACGTCCGTTAATCGACTGAGCTACAGAAGCACATATCTGCTTGACAGATAATTGGTACATATAAAATCACACAGATACTTTGCTAGCCGAGTGCAAATTGCAATCGGAGCCTGTAAAATTCCTAGAAAAGCAGATGTTTCCATGAATTACATCGCATTTCAAATTAGGCACCTATGAAATTATAATTTCTCTGTGTATTTTCAATAATTTCAGTCCAAATATTCTAATATACATCTAAAAACTGAAAACTATTATATGTAGTGAGATCTTCTATTTCTACTGAATGCATTAGCTCAAAGGATATCATAAAAATTGGTGCGTTCAAACATAATTATTGCATCTTTGTCAGTCAATTGTGCAAATATGGTGTCCAAGAATCGATTAACTAACTAAACATTGTGTCTACTGTAACTTTCCAATTGTTCGGAATGGAAATTGCATTAAACGTCAATAACAGTGCACAATTTTTTTCCAGTATATATATTTTTAGGGGGTGATTTTTTAGAACTTTTTCTTCAAGATCATTTGTCTACAAATGACAATATCCGAGTTACAACGATTTGAAGCAATTTCCAAGCAAAAAAATATACTCCCTTTTCAAAAAACGGTCTTGAATCTAATTAATCTCTCCAACCGTGCAAAGCAAATGGTTTGTCAAACAAAAATGTGTTCAAAGTCACATTTTCTACTGCTAGTTTCTGAAGTTGCTCTCTTAGTATAAAACCTTTCCATACGACATAAAGTAAATTTTAATACGAATATAATGTATTATGAGAAGGAAAATTGAGATTAAAAAATAAAATATTTTTTGCGTGAAGTTTACTTGTATGATGAACTTAACCAGATTTACGATGTCTCTAGTAACAGAAAAAAAACGCGAAGAAAATATAGTGGAATGATTGAAATTGAAAACTAAAAAATATGTATTGGCTTAACATCTGCTCAAACTTGTATTCAAGCAGGTGACAAATGATGCCTGCAACCTAGAGTTAAACGACAATAATCAAAAATTATATCCAAATCATCTGTCGTCGTGATGTTTCACCATACCTCAAAAAGTCATCGAATTATTCAATCGACGGTTTTGTCACAAAGGGACAGTGGCATGATTGGTGCCGTTCATAATTAACACCTTCCGATGTTGAGCCCCCCTCTAGTTGTTCCGTTATGTCAATCACAGTTCGGATTTCGGTCACAAAGGACGGTGCACTTGAAGTGCTGTCAGCGTAGAGATGCCGATCCCTTACTTGTTTGCCGCCAGCTATCACAGGTTTTAACCCACATTAGTGGAGAGGTGTTCGTGAAACAATGTATATGTCCGAAGGGCCCGAGAGGATGCCAAACAGTTACAACAATAGAAAGTTGGGAGAAGAAGATTAAAACGAAATGGATTGGCCCTACTGTGGCCACCCGCAGTTGCCTTTCGTGTGTCATGAATCGAAGCGACAGACAGCTCAATTATCTGGTTTCATCATTGCAGTGTCGATGGCCAACAATGATTTGAATCGAATCATCTTGGAACCAGTGTTGTGCTGCTCTGTTTTTTTCCTCTGAATCTAGGGTGTACACTCGGCACTCGGCTTCATTTGCTGTTTATCTGGTACTATTTTTATCTCGAATATGATACCGCTCATTTCTGAATGTGACGGAGTGTACACATGAAGAAAGCAAACGCCATGGTGTTTATTGCTTTTCAACGTTCATGTTACCAGCTCTGCTCAACACCCGAAAGTGAACCCTGGAAGACGAGCCATACATGGTAAAAATGAACTTTTAGTGCAGAACACCCACCACTATTTTACTTCAAAAGTCAACAGGATGCGAACGATTTCTTGCCATGCCCACCAATCACAGGTAACGGGGAAATGTGACCGTGACTGGTTATCGTGACTTCAAACGCCATGCTTTCGCATAAACATTTTATCGCACACAAACTGCTGTCCATAATCGTAAAATTTGTTTCCAATTAGCATCGCATTAATCTATTAGGAAGGAAGCGAGAAAAACGCTCCGCTGCATCACAACAATCTACTTTATGATGCAAATCTGTAGATTTTCAGTGGAACTTCCTGCCCTTGCTTTGAATATCTATTCAGCGCAAATTCGGCAAACGCCAGTTGCAACCAAAGCAAAACCATGCACTTTCAGCTCTGGCTCGAGCGAGAGACTCAACTAGCGCCAGACTATTTATGAAATGCCGATACCCTCTTCAAACGCTTGAAGGTAGCTGATGCGTTCTGCCACAGCCTTCGATTATTGTGGACTAGCTACCAAAGCACCATCCGGCCAACGCACATTCGCATGTTCATTAAAAAGAAATTAATAATTTAATTAGATTTTTCACCTAAAGATCGATATCGTCGAAATTGAAAATTAATAGCATTACTACCTGAGGTGGTCGCCCATCTACGCACTAGCTAATGATGATAAGCCCTGCCACGTGCAGTGAAAGTATTTGTTTAGAGGCACATTGGCTTCGAGGGTGGATGGGTGGTTTCGAAAATTGGGTAGCGTGTCTTAAATCAAAGTAAAATTTGGAAACATTAAACCAGTCTGAATATTAATATATATCGTAATTTGTAGCTCTAAATAATATGTTAGCTAGAGTTTCTACAAATATATTTAATTGAGCAAAACAATCGGCCCATCTGGTGAAAAGGGGAAAGAAATAAGTTTCGTTCACATTTAATTGTAAAAGTCAATTACAGCAATGATATTTTATCCTTAGCTTTATGATGGAGCAACGGTTATTATCATAGCTAGAAACATCCCATTTAAACCTTCCGGGTTATAAACGTTACATGCTGAACGAACTAGGCTACGTTTCCCACAAAAACACAGACTACGCCGAATCGAGACCATCGTCGAAATCATAGGTCTTTGTGATAAATGTACTTGGCCCGGTCGCTAGTCAAGTATTGGTTCGTTTATCTGAATGCGTCCGTCTGTCAGTCTTGTCATTGATTGATGCAGTAAAATTTTACACGCGAATATACTACCCGGGATACCCGAATATAGAAGAATAATTGTTTGTTCTTGTTTTCGTATTAAATTATGCAAAGAGACTCAACTAGCGCCGGACTATTTATGAAAAGCCGATACCCTCTTCAAACGCTCGAAGGTAGCTGATGCGTAATTTGAGTATTTTAATAAGTAATCCAGTCGTTCTACCGTGTAATCAGAGAACCGCATGTATCATGCATACTAACCACTAGGTGTGAAGTTTTTGGATGAAATTATCCGCGTGGTTGATAACTCTTAAAAGGCACATGGTAGTGGGTCGCTACGCCAAAAGCCCCACGGATAACCCTCCAATCAAAAAATTACGATCTCGCAATTATTTATTTTTGCAGTTGTTGTTTTAACTAATAATTAGTTGATTCAACCAATTTGCTATTTGATTTGCACATATTGAAGTAGTTGAAAAATATGTTGTTTTTAATGCTGTCTAATGTCAAAAACAGCACAAAGCAAAACAAAAATCGCAATGGAATATTAACCATTACTTTAGCAGAAATTCGAACGCGTTTCTTAAACATTTTCATGCAAACGAAATTCGCTTATTATACGTTTGTAAAACTCGTGAAGAGTAACTTTTGAATGATAGTAAATTAATGTTTATCATAACACTAGTTGTCAGAATATTAATGTGATGATGAATTATCTACATCTTTACTACTCTGGTGTTACAAGAAGAAACGATTGATATAAAGTAGTGCTATGCACACAACTGATAGCCGTTCAAGATATTGCAATTAACAAAACGTGTTTAACCAAAACTAGAACCCAGTGGATTGCGTTTGAATTTGGGTCTTAAAATCAACTTGATTCTTCATCGTGAAATGTACGAAAGGTGTGTGTCTTGACTACCTGACAGCATCTTTTTTTCAACCAATTTTGTTATTTCAACCATCGTTTCCGTTGATCGAAAAACAAAAATGACAGTTTAGAAAAAAATAACAATCGATTATTTGTACCAAATTTTAACCAATCAAATTCAGAAAAACAACTAATATTTTGGTTGTTTTATGATCGCAAGGGGTTCCGTGCATCTTGTCCAATCATTCCACTGAAAACGGTTTCGCCAAATAAGTCATTTCGCCGAGGGTAATTTAACAGAAAACCAATCCGTAGTTCCAAAAGGTTTAAGCCGGGCTAAATGAATAATATTAATAATAATTCCGTAGTTTTTAAAATTCAACAAAATATATCTCACAGGACCTTAATATCGTTCTCAATCTGATTCTCTTTATCGAAATAATCTATTTATATGTGTCGTTTGCCCGGTATACTAAAGCCTCGGTTTCTTTCCCTTAGTTAGGTGCGGCAGCGAGAACCACAAAAATTCACCTCATTGAAACACCAAAGCAAATGCTGTCAAGCAAATCAAGAGAGTACTTTTCATCATAGAAAAAATTTAAAAAAGTGATTTCAGTCGTCATTCAAAATAGGCAGTTTTCAGATGTACGATTTAGGGTCAATAAAACGGTGTTCTAACAACATCTTTCAATTTTCGTTACGAAATGGTCTTCAGCCAAATGACCCTGACCCATTTCTCATATCTAATAACTGTTAAGTGTGAAGGTTTTGGACGATTAAGACAAATATTTATATTTGCAAATCAGCCGGTATAAATAAATGATGTAATAATAATAACTACAAATGGAACCCATCAATTTCTCAGAAACGACTTATTTTGTTCGTTAAGACGTAAAGTCGTCTTCACCTTAGTTCAGCTCTTATCAATAGCTTGCGGGATAACAGATTGTAAAAGACTGAAGAAAGGAATAGTAAAAATGAAAGTTTACGAAAAATGCTACAAACGAACGAACTCAGAAACGTTCCAATTTATTTTGAATCCCGATTACTTGTCAACTAGATTCAAATTTTCGTTCTGGGGTCAAATATATAAGAATCACTTTTAAACCAAATAAATTCCATTTCATTCTACTTACTTTTCTTAAAAAGCGACTAATTCCATTTCACTAACCGCACTAAAAGAAGAAATATTTAAAAAGAAAATTTCCAAAACTGTTCACCGAACGACTGCAGCTTTTTACTAGCTTTCGGCTAATGAAGGTCTTTCGAAATTATTTTTGTCACAGAGTTTGCCTTATTTTTGCGCAAAAAGAAGAAGCGTACTTTGAAGCACAATGTATCATGATAACAAAACTGTAAATTTCTATTGGAACATATTGCATCAAAGTGGAAAATATCTCAGCATAAAGAAAGATGGAATTTTAGAATAGCTATGACTGATTTTCTACTCACTCGCCATTTGAAAATTAAATTTGAAGTCTTGGCGGATTTCTTATATTATTCTTTGATAAGGCATCAAGCGGATCAACAAATGGAATGACTTTCGATAATGTTAAATAACACAGTGTTTTTTTTACAGTTTGTCAATTTCAACTGAAATTTTATTTTTATTGCTATGAAATATCCTGAGTCAAAGTTCCTTTCTTTTGTAGTTTCCACCCAATGTTGCTCTGTATATTTCACGATCGGGTTAAAATGAGATGTTTTCAATGTAGGTGTCCAAAATAAATATTCTTCTTTCGGATTTCATCTGTCACAACTTCTTAACACCATAATAACTTTTACCACTGAAACGGGATCTCAAATCATCTACTATCATAACACCATCAGAATTTCAGAATGTTCCAAAATTGTAAAATAATGCATGATTCTGTGAAATATTCCCACCACAATATACACTGTATTGGCAAAGCTAGTCTTTAAGTTAATAATGAATTATAAGTTACCAAAATAATTTGAACATTTCAAATGCACTGTTCATTAAAATTTCAGACATATGTTCGACGTCACTTTTTCAATCTAGAGCAACAGTCTGGTCCTTAATATTACGAATGGCCATATGTCCACTACCACGGAACAACTGGTTAGTTATTAATATGACTATTCGCTGGTTGATCCAGACAAACCGGTTTCCATATAAAGTTATAAGTTTGCATTCCGCCTGCATTATAAAGCGCTGGTATTGCGATGGGTTAACATTTCTTGGGCGACGATGTGTTCTATTCAAGACATACTCACAATACACAAGCCAAAATGCTAATTCAAATTGATCACGAATGTTCGAGGGGTCTCAAATCCTAACAAAAAATTAATGAATAACTAACGAAAAAAACAGAAGAGAAAAAGTAATTTAATTTGTCCCATTCGTATGTGAACTACTTCTAATACAAATCGATCATTAACGAGCGATCCCTAACTTTCCAATCGTAAAAACGTGGGAATTTATATCATGATAAGACAACGGTTCATTTCTCGAGTGCCCAACAATGAACTATTTCATCTGTCAAGGTGAACACTAAACCTCGTTGCGCATCATCGTACACTACAGTCATTACCCCCAGCAAGGGTCCTGTTTTTGTTTGTTTCTGCCGGATCGATAAACAGACAACCGATTGTTGTTTATAAAACGGAATGCAGCTCAGTTCAAGTGCACAGCTGACATATCCGACCGAATGCAGCAGCGTGATTGCACTGGTTCGGCTCGTTTTTTTATGGATCATTAATTCTAATTACCATACCGGACCGAGAACGACCGAATTCCCTATTGAATGATAGTCGAGCGATCCTCGGTAGGTTCCGGAACGCGATCGTATTTGCAAATTCCGAAAGTTGTTTCCCCACACTTTCGGCTGATGATGATTTTGGGTTCGTCCGAAAATGGTCCTCGCGAGAGCACGAGGTCACGCGCGATTGGAGAATCAAGACTCCCCCGCAAGGTTGACAACGAGTCATTTGGAACGCGTATTGTACCGTCTGCGCGTTGACGATCTGGTGTGACTGGTACTATGGAGTAGCAAGCTTCCGATGGTGGTGGGCTGAATTTGTTGCGTTCTTCGTCAGATTACTAACCCTGCCTGTTTATTTACAGGAATGATCTCATATGACAATTTATTACTTGGCATGTTGCCGCGGCCACCTTCGGCATTGCAAAAACTCATGGGTGGTGGTTGGTGAATGGATTGAGTAGTCATTTTGGAGCCAGATACATGCAAGCCCTCGAGGAAAAAAAACGAACGACATTAAATTATGTCGGTGGATTACTGGATGATGTATACGAATTTTGTTGTCAGTGATATTTTTAAATACGTAACTGGGTAATGTGCGTGGCTTATAGCACAGCTTAAAGTAACAGGTGGAGTATGGAAACAGTACAGTTTATATTTGTGCTGAGTTAAAAAAAAAAGCTAGTCGTGAAAGACTCTCATAATATGGCATAAACCCGAACATAATTTATTATAACTTTCTCTATAGCTTACACAATATTGAAGTATTGATGTCGTGACCTGAATCTCTCACTTTCTCCTTCCACATCTAGCATTTATCATCACCAGGTGTCCACAATCGAACGAGGATTAGCTTCTGTATCACTATAATTAACGCATCAAAATAGGACCACAAATTACTGTCATCCGATCGCACATGAGTTATCAAACTTCCTGTCCAAACCCGTGTTTAAATTCAAAACTTGAGACTAAGAGCATAAAATCAATTATGAATTCTCGAAACGGTTCGAAATAGCCGACTTTTCGGAAACATCCTAATGATGTTTGACAACATAAAAGACATCATCGGGGGTCGGTTCACCAGTTCATCATTCAGGCTTAGTTTATCGCGAAATTTCCACCAGAGCCGCTCACTCCACGATTAACAACGTGCCAATGTTGACACTATGATGGACGTTCAGCTTTATTTAGCACCACAGGGTGCGTGAAATCCCACACGTGTACCATAATCCGTAATTATTGTACCCCAATCTAGTCATCCGTTGGTATCCAGCAACAGCATCATGCTCCGGAAACTATGACCAGCGTATATTAGCGCTTCATAGACCGACGATGTTTCGATTCCTCTGGCCCGAAACCATCACTAGCAACGGTCTTCGCAACAATCGTCTAGCTAATCGATTTATTATAAAGCAGGCTGGTGGCAATTTCGGATAATTGCTGATCGCACATTTCTCGACTTGGACCCTAGGCCATATACTGCTATTGTGAGTCAATGTGGTAGAAACAGGTGGGACAAACACAACTCTTGTGTGTTTGTGAAATTAACTTTGTTTCAGCAAGCCAAGTAAAACTGAAAATCGGACTAGTTGGCATTGAATCGAAGCATGTTTATTTTTCATGTATGTCGTCATACCGAATCATTTAGTAGTATCACGTTAATTGTGAAAGGGGTTAAGACGAATTGGACGTCGCGTCATCAACTGTAACCCGCATCTAGCAGTGCATCGCCGGCTGACGTGATTCGGTTTTATGGTGGTAATTATTACTGGTTTTTTATTTACTTCACTGGACAGGATGAGAAGTAGGTATGGATGTTCTTATATGCAGTACAAATGAAAAAATATTATCTCTATGATAAATGTTTCGTATAAAGTAGTATCATGTGAGAAAAATTTGAGCAAAACTTTAATCGAAAAATAATCTGTGAAATAAACAGTCGTAACAGCTGATTATTCTTGAATAATCGAGTACGTTCATAATAATAAACAAGAAGCATTTTTAACGGTAATAGAGCGTTTCATATGTTAGTAAATTTTGAGAAGAATCAAACTGTTGAAAGAAAGAAAGGAGCCGAGGGCTGAAAGAAACTTAAAAAACCTGTTTTAATCCACCTAGTGGTGCAATGATGCCTTTCTCATGTATATAATATTGTGGTATTCTATTCAAAAATTTTCTCTTCGATTTTTGGAAAACCAAGAGATTGTTTATGCATAACATACAGAATAAAACAGCGCTTTGATTGAAAAAGTCATCCTTAAGAAAACTAAATGGGTTCACTATTATATGCACTTCCGGCACCGGAACCCGAGAACCGGTATAATCAAAGTCGGTTCGTACGGCCACCAACTAAAATGACGTACAAACTCTTCTAGTACGCACTCTAGATTACGATTCAAATGTTTGTTGCATCCGAAAATACTTTAAGTGACGGTGTACAATACTGAAAACACTTTACCCTATAATTCCGGAACCGGAAGTCGGATCCGGATGAAATTCAGGAATTCCGTATGGGACCAAAAGACCTTTCATTTGAATCTAAGTTTGTGGAAATCGGTCAATCCAACGCTGAGAAAAGAGAGTGAGATCCATTTTGGTATACATGACCACTATTTCCGGTACTTCCGGAACCGGACACCGGGAACCAGGATAGCGGAAATCGGTTCGTTTAGTTGCCTACTGATAATAACTATCGATTTGTGTAGTTTTGAGACCAGTTTAGAATTTTTTTTTTACGTTTTTGTTACGCCGGTTTAAGTAACGGTGTACAATATGTAACACGCTTTACCCTATAACTCCGGAACCGGAAGTCAGATCCACATGAAATTCAGGAATTCCGTATGGGACCACAAGACTTTCATTTGAATCTAAGTTTGTGGAAATCGGTCAAACCATCGCTGAGAAAAGTGAGTGAGATCCATTTTGGTATATATGATCACTATTTCCGGTACCCTCGGAACCGGATACCGGGAACCAGGATAGCCGGAATCGGTTTGTTCAGTTGCCTACTCTGGCGGCACCCAGTAAGTGTAATATTATTACTAATTGAAACAGAACTTTGTTTCTGTGAATTTTTTATATGTTCTCCCTAATCGTTTATACATGCAAAAATAAAATCACGTCAACTCTCTGGGAAAAAACGTCAAGATCTGGTGTAGATCCTAGAATTTAACAGATTTCGACATTGTATTTTTAAGATGTCTGGCATGAAAAAAAACTTTCGATTTTGAAAATCTCATAAAATGTGCTAATGAACAGTTTTAACATTACGTCTGCTAAGCAAAGTTTTTTATTTTGAACGGTCACGGTCATATGACGGGTTCAAACATTCGGTCGGGTTCCGTGTACTTGAGCCCGGTTTCCCAATTTTTTCAAGCTCGCGTCGGGTACTGGTAGATTTTTCTTTTTTATCAGGTACGAGTTGGGTTTGGGGTTGCAAAAAATTTGTCGGATCCGGGTCAGATACGGGTCAGAGTTATTTATTTTCAATCGAGTACGGGTCGGGTTCGGGATCAAGAAATTGCCTACTCGACCATCTCGACTGCTTAGCGATTCTTGTGGAACTGCTAAGTGGTACAGAAGTTCTAAATAAACTCTTATACACTGAACAATTGAAGACGAAATGTGAGAAAAAACAATCGATAAATCAGATGATGTGCCTCGAATTTAAGGGGCGGGTAGAGTTTAACACTTTTTAAAAATGATATTTTTCTTTATATTTTCTTATAGTAAAACATTTCAAGCATATTCTGTGAAATTTTCAACGATATCGGAACAACACTCTGCAAGTTATGGGCCTTCATCTTTGCTTATCTCATAGTGCGAAGAAGTAGGAGCTCGGCACACGGGCCCAAGATTCCTGCTACGACTGACTTAAAAACTTGACAAAACATTCTTGAAATGTTTCATTATAACAAATTATAAATTGTTTCCATTGATTTTATAGACAAAAAACACTTTTTGCTCGAAAACAGGTTTTGAAAGTCCGTGTACATCGTCATTCAAAAATTACTGCACCAATTTTGTTCAAATTTTGCACACACTTTCTACATATAAAAAATCAGACCCCAACGTTTTCCTTTTCATTGTTTGTTACTTTGGGGAGGTTTAACAGCTACAAAATGGCGGATTTTTCCGTGAAAAATTAAAAAAAAAAATCAAACAGAAACGTTGGGGTCTAGAAAAACTTCTTCTCTAACTATGCTGTGTTCATTTGTACACTTCTGATTAGTCTGCGCTGAGTTACAGTGGACACCGCAAATCATGATTTTTTAGAAGCGTCTTCAAAAATACCTCGCCACCGACTTATTTCTCAATATTTGTTCACGAAAAAAATTCAAAATGTTGTTCGAAGCATGCTTTTTGTCATGCAAAACATTTGAACTTATTTTGTTAAACGATAATTCTGAAAAAAAATCGCAAAAATTATGATTTTTTTTAATCATTTAGACAACAAAGTCAATCTACGGATCTCCTCTAATCGAAGCTTTAAAAAACTTCTTCTTAATCCACCTGGTACGATAATGCTATACGCTTGTCAATTAGATAAGCTCATTAAAACATTCTTTTTTTCGTAAAGCTAATTTTTGACACAAATTTGATTAGATTCGTGTTGGTCGATTTAGAATGATTCCGTCAATTCACTTATAGGATTATACCTTGGGAACAAAAACTTTTCGCCATAAGCATCATGAACCAATCAAATTACAGTAAAAATATTTTACGTGTGGTAAAAACTGCGAATTGTCGATTACGACATTTGAAAGATTTCTGTTAACAAGAACTAGTTTTTCTAGAATAATAGGTGAACTAGATTTCTTCATTGAAGAATGATAGTTCTCTATTCTTTGTAATAGAAATAGAAATAATCGAGTTCTTTGAGAACTTAGCTGAGCTTATTTGACCGCCCGTGAGTTTTCCGGGATGGATCAGAAACCAGTTGAAATTGCATGTTGAACCAACTGTACAACCTATACTGACTAAGAACATCGATTGATCAATAACGATCAATATTAGAAGGGAAGGAATGTTAGTTCTACTAGTGACCGAAGCAATCTCTGCATCACAACAAAAGTTACGGTGAGGATTGGTTTTAGTGTACAATAATGTGATTTACTTATCCTGTAGAAATATAGGAAAGAAATCTAAAGAAAAATGTAAAGTAAGTATTTAAAATAATAATGCTTGTAAAACGAAGAAATAGCTTATGAATTAGAGTAACCAGATGTGAAACATTTAAAAAATGATTATTGAAATTAGGGAAAAAGATACACCTGCATTTTGGGCATGGAAGCAGGAACCCAGTGGATACTTATGGATACATTTTTTGCCTCCGGATTCCACACGGCCTCTAGTCTGATTCTGTCCGGAGAAAGATAATAGGTACTATCAATCTCCCAGTGGACCCCAGTCCCGTTTATTGAAGAATGTTGGTTCTCTTTTCTTTTCAATAGATATGGACATATTCGAATTCGGATAGTATACAAATTAAATGTGGTAGAAGTTGCATACATCCGCGACCTTCAAAAAACTATACAAAAGAGAATGATTATTGGTAGGAATACATGCAATAAGAAAGTACTATCATTGAACCTGTTCAATGTAATGTCATTATATTTGAAGAAACATTTAACATTTCTGAAGAACTAGTTCTTTCCGAAGAACTATCAAGTTCTGAGCTATTCTATTATACTATTATTTCACCGTAAAAGGACATGGCAGCCAATTGATTTTCGAGCCCAATCAATAAACTAATAATAGCTTTCAAACGAGCCTAAACTTGTTGAAATCTGCTCAGTCAAATCCGAGAAAATTCTTTGTGATTTAATCATAATAATCGATATAGTTTCCGGTAAAAAAAATGCATTCTATTATAATATTATTAGAACAGAATTTCGTCAGATTGGAACAAACTGCTTCGATAAAACTTCTTAATATTGAAACTCTACTGAATCACTTCATTTTGCAAGTGGATCAAAAAATCGTGTGTAGCGAAGCGGAATCTAAAGGAAAAAGAATAGACGAGTTGGTAGCCTACTGGAATCTCGGATACAAACACGTAATATATAAAGCTACCGAACCGAGAGGAATTAAATTTTTCAGTACATGCTTGCCCTCGGTCGACTACAGAGAAACAGCGGGTGATCGCACATCGTTAGGTGAGCTTTCTAATAGCTGTAAACTCTTTTCATTATAACAGTAAGAGCCTGATTAATCATCGATGATTACCGGTTAGGTGGCATTGGAGAATCATCAGTTAAGTACTCGCTGGAAAGGCTGGCTAATCATAGCTTAAATCATCCGCCACAGTACGAAATATTAGAAAAACACAACGCCGTCGCGCCTACTCACTTGTGTGTTCATCAAATCGATTCGAGTCCGGATCTGTTAGAGTCATTACGAAATATCGCCCCAAATACGAGCCGGTCTTACCATATGTGAACTAGGCGAAGAACGAGTCATCCTCCTACCTGATTTATTGCGAGAACCAAATTGGATAAGTTCGTGTTTACCTTGTAGCAAACACTTTCATAGTACCCATATGTTTTGCCATGTAATGTTTTAGACAAGAGTTGAAACAATTAATTTTGCAGTCGAAACCAGTCTCTGTCTGGGAACACAGTAGTTTGATCGAGATGACAAAATGCATAGGTTTAATTGATAGTCCACCACTGCACTGTGTTGAGCATTTCCATACCTTCCTTCCAAATGCCGTCGGTGATCATTGCGTTTAACACGCGGATCCGCCATCGACCAACGGACGATCCGGGGATTTAGCATACGAAACTGCAAGGAATCTAAATTTGTCTGACCGGCTCTGGTTACCGCTGCGGAGGTGTAAGCAACAATTGATCTGCAGTGGCATGTCGATCGAATAAAACATCGAAACGAGCATTTAACGCACTCTTAACAAAATCACTTTCCAGCAGAGACCAGTTCTTCGACCCGCTTCAACGTTTGCGGTTTTTTGTATGCAGAGGTTGAATCTCGCGATGGCCGGACGGACGTGAGAAAAGCTTGCAACTGTTTTGTATTCCATCGGGAGAGGAGACTTTATCCGTTGGGTTTTGGTTCTTCTTGGTTTCGTCTCGCGTGGTTATAAAACTGTCAGTTCGCATCAGCGTGCTCAAACGGAACAGGTTTGCCGGCCGGCTATTACAAGCCGTCCGTACGTCATGCGGTTTGAATCGCAAACGTTTCGTGCTGGTGTCTATTGAGGAGTAATACATTGTTTGTCAGTTGTCTCGAACATGTTGTTTCCTTGTTCGTGGTTTATGTAAAAGAATTTCTTGTGGCAGTTCTCCGAACAATTCTTGTATTTACCGAACAACCACAATCGTAACGTTGAACAACTGAACGAGTTATGATATATCGTTTTAGAATCAACTGTAACGGCATCTATTTAGAAAAATTGCCATGGAAATGTTTTTGTATGTCCAAGTTTTTTTCCAACAAAAAAAACTGTTGGTTATTTTGTAAAAATTTGATCATATTTTTTCATTGCTCATTTAACAATCTGCACACGCATTATTAAAAATATATGCATCATCATACTGTTTGATTGTGATATATGAAATAATACGTTGAAATAAGTGTTCGGAGAATATTTTTCGATAAGACCGAAAATCGAAACTCCAAAAACATTGGGCATCGAACAAAACCACGACCCGGACTGTCGACATACAAAAACGTGGCGACTCCGATAAGGATAAACAAATCATCAGTTCGTGCTCGCATCTCATCCGACACAGTCGCAAATCATTTACGGTCGAGACAACAGAAACAAAGACAATACAGTGTAGTGAACAATAGAGTGCACGAAATGGGAAAATACGATTTAACAAAGCCAGAAACTTAGCCTACAAGACCAAATTCAGTTTGTATTGATTTCAAGCGCTGCAAAGTTAGACCAGCAGCAACCGAAATTGAAATATTGCGGGATGCGCAGTGTTGATCATGACAATGTTAAATTTAAAATCTACGTGTACATGGTGGACAATGCCATAGAAGTACGCGTGCATGACCTTCCTCCGCAGACCAGCAATGGGTATGTTCGGGAAAGTATGTCACAGTACGGTGAATACTTTCCATCGAAAGGGAAGTATGGCGGATTTTTTCCCGGGTATCGGGAATAACGTACGAGTGGTACGTATGCAACTACGTAAAGCAATTCCATCTTACATCATTTGTGATCAAGACGGAAAAATCAACTGAAAATCAACTGGTTACATGCCAGTTTTGTGAACAACCTGCACACTACGGCAAACCTTGCACTGAAACTGCGAAAACAAAGAAAACAAACAAAAACAAGAACAACCGCTCAACAACGAAAACTAGTGAATGCAGTGCTCCTGTTTCAAAAACACCATCACCATCTAACCAACAAGCAACAAGGAAATGGAAGCTCCTCTACCCCTAGAAAAAGGGTGACAACAAGATCGAATACAAAAAATTTTTTATTTAAAAAATCGGCTCAATCGGCCACGTAAAGCTTGTACGCAAATAGGCCTGAATAAAAATGTCTTTTAAATAAAAAAAAGATAAGCAAATCTAGTACATCAGAGTACGATAGCGGAAGCTATACATGAATACCCAGGCGATGTTTACTTGCGTTTTACAGAATGATTATACCTACGTCAAGCACTTTTGCATGAGCACCTGCAAAAGCCTGTTTCCTTTAAACACATTTTACTTTAAGTTTTATGGAAGAATGCTTAATTTAACGTAATAATCTGTCATCAAACACGGAAATACTGCAGCGAATGTAGCTGTTCATGCTTCATACTAGGTAAAACTGTATTACTGCAAATTACTGTATTAGCTTTGTTCAATCAGATCTTCAGACGATTTTACTCTTCAAGGAAAACTTCAATTTCATTTACTCTAGACCAAAATCGGCAACGTTTGAAATCAATGCCAATTGATCTTGGGCATAGACGCCTGAGTGAAAGTATATAGATTTAAACAATCTTAGGTTTATTTGAAAACTATATTGTACGGTTTTTACGATATATGGCACACACTTCCTATTTGGGAGTAATAATAGTTAAAGTGACGTATCCGACAGACCACTTTTTTATATTCGTTGTACAGGTAATCTTAGACTCATGCAGCTACTATTAGTCATTGATTAAGTTTGAATGAAAAAAGCCAGTCACGTCCGAAAATATACGGAGGTATAAGAGACGAAAACAAACTGCACTATTTTCTATCCGCCCAATTTCCTATCAGATAGAAGGTCGGATCTCGGAAATTTTTTTTGGGTTCGGGTTCGAATCAATACTAGTACTAGTATTATTTTCAATCGAATACAGATCGGGTTTGAAAAAAAAATTCTTGGCCTTGGATTTTAGTTTACAATCATGTACTGGTCGGCTTCGGGTTTTAAGAATCTGCATACATCACCATTTCTACTCGATGATGACTCAGTCGATTTAGGCTCATTTCAAAGCTACAGTGTGATCACAGACTAAGTTAAAATTATAGTGAACACATCCGGTTGGAAGCTACAATGTGACCAAAAATCAAATGTAAGAAGATCATGGCGGACGTTGTCGGAAATATAACCGAATAAGTGGCGCAGCCGACGAACCGTACTCTTTTCTATACGCGTATTTTTTTCAAAGATGACATAACCGATTTCTACATGTATGAAAGCTGCAAAAGGACCAATGATCAAGTTTATAGTTTGAATATTATTGCAAATACATTCGTTTTCGGAAACGAACAATTGCAGAAGTTAACATTATAAAAGGTGGCAATAACAGGATCGACTAGCTACGATTTAGAAGAAATTTGCATACATCTTCAGTATGACAAACCATTTGTTTTGCACGGATCTCTATACAATGTGATTCAAAGCTGAACCTTTAACCGATTGGTCCTTAATAAAAAAAATACCTCAAAAAACTGATTTTTATAGAAGTGTGAATGTGTTTTTGCATGGAAATTTTTATTATTTTTGAGTACTACGCTAAGTTTATATGAAGTTACCAAAGCCCCCTTCCAAATATGCTTCAAAACAAATCGAAGCCCGGTGGATAATTTGTTGCTAATTAGTTACGGTAATTTTGAATTTGTTGCTCAATTTTGTTTTATTTTTTAGAGTACTTCAAACTGTGTTTGAAATCTACACATTGATGTTATAGCCAATCATGCATTTGAAAAAATAACGAGTTTTCTATCTTGTGGGGTTGAAAAATATGTTCAAAATTTCATGGGGATTGCTCAATTGTGCGTTTTGTAGAGCGTCACCAGTTACCGCTTACGGGCCGTTATTTACAGATGACCCCCCTCCCCCCCTCGCTGTTTTTTTATTTGACTCTCGAAAAAATTACATATTATAAATAACCCTTGTCTATGACCTTTCATATAATCGTAAACAAAATCTACTTTAGATGACATGATTCCGCCCCTCAAGACAGAAGCCCCCTTAAGCTGAAACAGTTCTAGTTATTCTCGAGACATCAAATTCATGATTTTTTTTATTCTTTTAAAAGTGTTAGACTTTTTCCTTCAGTCGAGCAAACCTGTCAATGATGCCATCAATAAAACCGCTTCGACGTTGCAACTGAGACAGCAAAAATTATTCTGAGCAAAAAAAGGTCCCAGCACTTTTAAACGCTCTGTAGGTCACTTTGTTTTCCCTAGCAATTTGAAGACTTTTAGGGGCACATTGTTAGTTTGTGATCTCAGAAATCTGTGAAAATCGTTGTCATTTTTAAAATCTGTGCAGCATATTCATAATACTCATGTGTTGACATTAACTGGAGCCATTTCCTGATGGTACTCACACAGCCACAGAGCTCTTCTTGAATCTTTACCTCACAGATGTTCATGTTCACGGAAAAGACACTAACACTGCGACATGAGATACTTGAAATTTTAAGTTGGATGTATATGAGATGTGTGTAATTACACGCAATTTCAGAGCACAAAGCTAAGTGTTCGAGTTCAGAGCGCCACGTATTGGCTACGGCAATGCGATATAAAAAGATCGTTTAGCTGTCATTGACCAGAAAGCGCAAGCAGTTTATAATTAATTTGAATTTGTGCTGAGGATAACATAACTCAATTGATTTCTTAGAACTTATTATTCGACACAATTTTTCTGCTAATAACAGTTACCACGAAAAAATACATATCCAGTCTCCAAAGATCAGCTTTGAATCAAAATGGTCTCCCCATCTGAGCACAACAAATACCGAAAATGTGTGCAAAGTATCATGTATATCGGAACAATTCGATCCTGATTTTACCACATTTTCTGCTATTAATGTCTGGAACTGATCTCTACTATTCACGAAACTTCAATTTCATTCACTCTGGGTCAAACTCGGCAGCGTTTGAAATTGATGATCAAAATGCCTCAGAGCAGGTGTTTTTATTTCAAATTAGGTCTTCTCATCATAGAATCATAGGACGATTCTATCCTATTGTTCATTGCTCGATATTATGTTTAGCTTCTGTCGTTCCGATCGTAAGCGGCTTATGACAGTCATCGAGACAAGAAAGTGTGCTGACTTTATCCGTTCAGCTGAATTATATGATCGACTATTTACATGATAATTAATACAGAGGTACAGAGAAAGACAAATATCTGCATCTTCGATAGTTCGATAGTTTGAATCTTTGGGATGACCTGATTGTACTGTGTTATGGTTTTCTATTACCCAATTGATCAATTGATAAATGAATTATAGGTCTAAGAACATTAATCAGCCACCAATGATGAGGTTGAATATGTATTCGTAAAGTTAATATCTAAATTTTTGCAGTTCGCTAATATGGTTATGTTAAATTCGATGAAAATCTTTTGTGCTATTTTGACGTTGATCCGTTTTCAAAAGGAAATGCGATTCTGAAAAATCAATTCATAACACAAGTATTTAATATATTTAAAATATCAATCAACAATCAAATACTCAACGAATGAATAACCAGTATCCCTCATATTTTGCATTTACATCAACGGGGTGTGCCATAGGTAAATTTTTTAGAAGTACATAAATTTGTATTGATCAATCCAATGATTGAACTTCTATGAATGGTAGCATATGTAACGAAACTGAAAGCATTTTGTGTGATCATATAGGAATAGTTCCGTTCACCAGAAATTTCCATTTCTATTTCGTAACAGCAAACGGCACATTCAATATCGACCAAGCAAACTTTGTAGCAGGAGTTTCTAGCGACAAACGTTGTGAAATTTGCCTCCCCCTAATCGTTGAACGAACAAACAAACATGACATATTCTGCATACCGACGCTGAAAATAGCCGGAAAATGTTCCCCTGTCGATCGGGAACAAACCGAATCGAAGGTGATGTGTAAGTGGGGTATGAAGGTTATATTTTGCATTCATTGATTTCACTGAGCGAGGGTGTAGTAAGTATGTGCCTACACTAACTACCCCAGAAGAACTCTTACAACAGGAAATGAAGCTCTCTGATTCACCGTTACATTGTACTCACATTGCTGTCGTTCTACATCTGATGTTGCATCGATAATTTCATGATGAAATTGTCATTATGTACTATGTTCATAGAACATAATAGCGAATCAAATCTATGGTCGAACTCTAAGTGCAATTGTCTATACTGCCAAAGGTGTGCTAAGGGTAACTGAATCGTAATCTCATCGAGAATGAATTGCAAAAAACTTTACACACCAGCGCTACGAGATCGTGGTAGGTTACGTAAACTGTGACCGGCATCAGACTTTGGCTGGAGGGAACTCCGCACGACCACCGGTTGCCACAGTTCTGTCGATGTCAAACTCATATTTTTTCACTATTTGATCATTCAATTTAATCGAAATGTCTGAAGCTGGATAATTTTGTACTGCAGCGATACGAACTCACATCGTAATTATATGAGTGTCTTAAATTTGTTCAGTATATTTTAAAGAATGAAAAATATCGCGGATTACGAAGCCATAATACAGAAATTTCGTCTTATTAGGTTTTTTTGAACTTGCACTGTTCACCGGAGCCTACAAGCAGTTGAGCTCATATTTTAGTGATTGCTAGCGCCGCCGTCATGGCTATGAGTCAAAAATGACTAAACAGTAATCAAAGTGACTAGGCTTGCTGACTAGCTTATGATTGGTACCAGTCAAGTTTTGCATCATTCCAATTCTGTCCGCTCGGCGATGGGCATTCTCGTGAGAAGAGACGGTACGATTGAGATCAGTCGTTGATCGATCAAAATGAATGGCAACCGGTCCTGTGCGGGGAGGAGACTGCTGTCAAACACAATGTAATTGAAAAATTTACGCTGCCGTAGCAGTGTAGCGAATTAGGCCTAAAATTGAGTACCGATTCGTACGTACAGGGGCAAATGTAGGTAAAGGTTCTTTGGCTAGCTAATGAAGTCGATGTTTGGATGGTGCAATTTTCCATCGTTGTGCTGCAGCGTAAGCTGCGAAAGCAGCATGATTCATTCGGCACAGTAATCGTTTTATGAGCAGTTCGCAACATGAGTAGATCGTAACGTACGGCAGTTGAGATGACAAATGACGAAATTACACTTATTCGATAGTTTCAAACATAATTGTTCTATATGTAAATTGTACGCCATTAGATGACATTTATTTTTACAGGTAATACAAGCTACCAATGAAAAATAAGGTAACCAGTATGCTTTGAAATAAATATATGTTTGCGCCGAATCATCAACTAATCTCTATCAGACATTGGGATGCAGTGCAATGGGTAAAAGTAATACTCAAACAGATTATACTTTGTTTCTGCTTTGCGATTTAAGTTGATTTGCTAGCTGACAACGACAGTTCAATTGGAGCTGCTAGTACACTGATGAGTCGAAGGCGATGCATGATGATGTGGTACTACCATCTATAATTAGCATAAAATACTTCGTAGCCAAATTCTGACAAATCATCAATTATTATGATTTGAACTGATTTAAAAAATTTACGAAAATTCAAATTCCCATCCTAACATATTTCGAGTACAGATATTAGAGTGCTATATTGTTCAAAAACATGGCTTAAAATAACCCCATTCAATTCATTAGTCCACCTGATTATCAGAACATATATCTGAACAAATCTAACCATACAAGAACAGTACTTATTAATGAAACATACAACAATTTAAACTTGTTGAACCGGCGTTGGCGTAATTAATTAAAAATCTGACTTATTTGCATTTCATGTCTAAATATCTCGAAAACGGTTACTTCTAAGGGAAAATCACAATGAGTGAGTTTATTGATTTTTATGCGTAGAATTATATTTCATCGCCCGCATGACTATTTTTCATCAGAAACTTAGAGTTTCTAAGTTATTTCAGCTATAACCTTCTGTACTTTTGAATTCACACCAATGAAATTAACAACAAATGTGGATTTTAAGTTTAGGTGCAGAATAAAATTATGTAAAAAAACGGTTGAAGAGCAGCTTTTTTATTTGATTTTTTGGTAATTTTTTATTTCTTGAAAAGTGTTCGGCTTTATTGCAGTGTATATTTTTTAATAGTTCTCAATCGATTTCGTAGAGCTTCGACATATTTTTTCTACCAATAATAGTTTGAAAGTTACCATGATTTGAAGAAAATTATATGACCGGAGCCGGAAGCGACAGCCATTTTGTCTTCGAACTTGATCAATGGCCAAACAGAAGCATTCAAACAAGCCTAATCGTATTGGAATCAGTTAAGTCATGTTCGAGAAAATTGAGTGGTAAAGAAAACTTTGAATCACGTACACACATACATACACGTAGACATTTTCCTTTCTCGTCTATCTGTGTTTAACATTATATAACACTAGGGGTTTTCCAGTTTTCAGCAATTCTAGTTTCTAGCAGATGTAGGCTAGAGTTGATTCACTCACAATGAACAATTTCACCAACTTGGCGTGCGAGTAGTTCGAATCGACGAGCACGATGACACGATGGCACGTATATAATGTATGTAATGTCATGCTCTTTATATGGTGGAATCACAAACGTGACATATCCCGTTCAGTAACTCAAGAAGTAAAGCGCGAATAACAGAAACCAATGTTGGTAACAAATTTCTTACAAATACCAAAATCAAATACAACTCTGAAAAGTTCTATTACGGTTCACCTATCGAAAGATCATTGAATCCAATAAACCTTCTTCTCATTTTTTCCTTTGTGTCTCGTCTCCGACTCATCAGTGGCTCAAATTGAACTACTGGAGCTCCATAACTGTTCCACTTTAGTGTTTTTTTTCTCGAAATTTCAACAAAACATTTTCTATTTTTTTTAAATTTTGATACTGCAGAGATTAGTACAGTTCTTAACCCGAATCATGTATTCAATATAAATCATTCCGTGTGATTATAAAACAGTTTCAAGTATGAATTAGAATAAATCAAATATTATGCGATATTATTGTATCCCCAGTTATTTGATCTAGTTATACATCGAACAGCTTGTGAAACGAAACCTCAATTCTTAGTCGAAGACAGAAGATGTTAAAACTAGAATTCAATATCTTCAATTTTAAACCATGTGTTCTCATAAGCAGGCATGCCAACGCTACACCCGATTTGCGATGAGTCCCAAATGATAATAAGTGTCGGACTAACAAATTCCAGAAGGAAACTAACAATAGCTCCAAGTTTATACCCACGCATACCAGCAGCGGCGACAGACATAATAGAAATAATTAGTTTTTATTACCTTAGTGGCGGATTGTGGCCGACAAGATTTTTAATCGTGCTAAAATTTTGCTATAACCGCAATTATTTCTGCCTATCATCTAAGTCGGATTAGGTTTTCCTGGAAGCACGCAGACCGGGGATCGAATCGCCGAACATCACAAAGTGGTTGTAGGCAAATTATAACAATCAGGCGATCGATTGATTATTTGATAATTTCCGGCTTTGTGAGGTTTGGGTCCGGTCGGGTTTATGGTTCAATCAGTAAGATTTACAAGAGGTTCCAGATTACTTAGAGAGAAAGTTTTTACCGCACAACTCCATTTGGGTTATATAAGCGAAAATCTGTCGGCTGTTTTAATTATTTAACTTGACCCAAAAATTCTTAAGTAATGTTGTTTAAAGTGATCTTCGAAAGGTTCTAGAAAAAATCTGATTCCTTAGTTTTTAACACAAAGAGCGTATGTATTTTTGCAAGGACTTTCTTTAAACCGTGGTAACTTGGAAACTGTAAATTGTACAAAAATAGTATCCAAGAAGAAGTGGTAGGGAATCGTCGCTAATATTTTTCTATCGTCGCTAATATTTTTCTACGAATTTTTTAAAATTTTCACCTAAAACCCACGTTTTTATGTAAAATTGATTATTATGAATTGAAGAATGAAGAAGTTACAGCTAAAATAATTCACCAATATTTTAAAAACTTTAAGTTTCTGATGAAAAAATCTTCATTTAGACACTAGAAAATAATTCTATAAATTTAAAGAAATAAATTTGCCAATAACAACCTTTCTTCTAGAAGCGGTCGTCTTCGAGATAATTAGACATGAATGTCAAAGAACTCGGATTTTCATTGATTTACACTGTTTCAACAAGTCAAACGTAATTCTAAACATATGAAAACAGTTATTCTAAATTAAATATACAATTGTGTATATGCCATACTGTTTGTTATAAAAAAATGGTATGTATTATTAGTGATAGTATGATCGTAGCACCTAGCCGACGACACGACCAGACACTCCGAAGAAAAATCGGAATAAAAAGTGTTCGTGAACGATTTACCACCAGTTACTAAAATATAGCGACCCCTTGAAAATGACCAAAATTAACTATTCGAGCAACACTGTTTAGGTTGCTATGAGCTTAAAGTTACCAAGGAGCACCAGAATAAATAAACAAACAGTTTGAAACAGTTGTGGAATAATTACACATTTCATGATTATTCAAAATCATTTACAAAAAACTGCAAAAAATAACAATAACAAAAACCATAAATAACTGAAAAACAAAGTTTTCTAAAACTTTTGGAAATAATGAGGAAAATTCATCACGCTTGCTTGCCTTTTTCGCACCCAGACGACGGTTTTGAGGTAGTAAAGCGCATATCAGTTCCGATTATCTCAAACCGGTCATTTCTTCTAGTGCTTCAGACGGAACTGGATGTACAAGTGTGGTTCCCCCACCAACATTAGTAAGAACAAACCAAGTATAAAGAGACTTCGATCGTCAGAAGCAATAGTCGCCAGTAATGAGATCAAATTTTTTGCATGGTACAAAACCTCAGACGCTCAGGTCGTGCTCTCATTTGGACTTCGTTCGCCAGGAGGAGCAGTCGGCAATGAAAGCGCAGACGTTTTGCGTGATACAAATCCTCAAACGCACAGGCCGCAGAGCCAGAAAAGAAAGTATCGACCCCTTCAAAGAAGATCGATTGCATCATCCTGCTGCTGGTCGTTTGCGTTGGAGCAAAATACAGCGAAAAATGAGCAATCATGGGGAACATTATGCAAAACCCTTCTAATGGCTCCAAATGTTATCTAAAGAACTATAAAGATTGCTTCTTTGCAAATCGGTAATTAAAACCATCAGTGTAGTGCAAATCTGGGATAATTTGATCAGCTTTGTGCAACTTCCGCATTGTGCAGTTTTTAATATCTTAGAGAATTACATAATTTTGCCTTTCTGAATGCCATAAGTTAACCTTGTGTAGCCTTTTGAAAATTTCGTTCACTGAAATATTCAAGTCTAAAATGAAGTAATCGATATCAAAATTCTGTATGTTGCTATTTAGAACCATAATTGTATACCTAAAGAATTATGCGAAATTTTCCCTCACTATACTGTATACGGCCCATTTTTCAACCAGTTGTAGTTTATTCGAACTCAACTCGTCACTCTCCATCACGAATGCTTTCATAAAATATTTTTGCAGAACCACCATTATTTTACCATAAATAACTATACTGGTTAACTTGTAATATTTAACTGTATATCAGAATGTTTAATGTAACTAATCTGTACTTTAGTTTAGGGGTATCGTTTCTAGTAATGAAAAAGGGGAAAGCTTGCACAATTCACACAATCGATCAACTAATTTATATTAGGAAGTATAAAAAAAGAGTGTCAGTTTAATTCGTATACACGACATCCAGTTATGTCTCTGACATTACACACCCGTACTTTTTTTGTTAGCAAACTATCGAATCATGGCAAGCGATAAAAATCTAAAGGATATTGTATTCTACGACATTGTTGAACATAGTATTGTTTATCCTAAATGTAGAAGTATCAAGATGAAATATACATTAGTGATAACATATACGAGTGAAGGGACGCCGACATTTTTAGTTTAGCAGATAATAGAGTTCACTCGTAAAGCCCCTTTCTAGCGTAAGTACTTAATCCTATTCCTCCATTGTTTTATACTATGCAAGACATGATTTCTCATTTTCTGCATCTTCTTTTGTATCATATACTGAAGCTCAACCAATATATGCCAATTATAAATACTTGCACTTGATTCTCACAAATACATAAGAATAAATGCGCTTTAAATAGGGTTTGGAAAATATTCACCGTTTATCAAGTAAAAACACTTTATTGAGTTCAGTTAGCTACAAATTGATAAAAACAAAGTCCAATTTAAACAGATTTCTGGTGATTCAAAATAACGAAAGTTAACTTTCAAATTAGTTCTAGCAATAAATTTGTTCAAAATGCTTCATTTGTTCAAAAAGTTGTGAACAAATTTATTCCATACGATTAAAGTCTAGTCCCAAAACAGTCCATAAACTCTTCAAATTTGGAACGAACGACGGAGTTGTCCGAATGCAAAATTTGTTTGAAGCTTGCTCAGGCTTCCCAATTTATTTCAAAATTTCTAAATGTTACGTTGTTACTGTTAGTGGCTTTCTATTTTTTTTATATGCCGGACTTTTTCGAAACCAGTTTCTCGCGAATCATCACGCTTAAAATTAATTTTGTGCACAGAAAACATAGTTCCATTCTTCTTTCGATTTCCGCATTAGAATGGGGAAACGCAATCACATATATCGAAAAGTTTTTGTAAATTCTGATAACAGCTCTACTGAAATAGCAATTTGTACCACTACAGATCGGAGAGCATAAGATCGAAATTTTGTCCACTGAAGAAAACATTTGCTAGAACCGCTTTCTCGTTAGTGTTGGTTTTATCAAAGTGAAAATTAATCAATTCGGTCAGCTCGACCGATTGCTGAAACGTTCACCCATCGTTAATTTTATGGAGTTTCAAAAAACTCACAAGCTTCAAAAATTTGAGAATTTTTTTTTTTTAAGAAATAATTCACAAATGTGAAATAATGTTTATTGAAATATGCGCGAAATCCACGCATTGCATCAAAATCTGAGCAGAAACCGCACTAAATCCGACTATATGCACTAAATGCATTTTAATTTAATAACAAATGTCTATTTAGTAGGTGAATATGATATGAACACTCAATATTTTTTACCTATGAAACACGTAACTTTTACTGGATGATGCATTAAATAGCTTCTAAAGGTCAATCCATTAAAAACTAAGTAGAAAATTTCACTTCACTATAATGTGATTATTTGTTGCGTGCATGTTTTCAAAAACACGAATAAGAAAAACGCCATCAAGATTACCCTGAAAAGCTTCACACTCAAGTTAAAATTTTTCTTCACGTTTCGTTTTCGACTCTATTGAACAATCCAATCAGGGTGGTCACCATGAGATAGCGTTATGGTGATTGTTTTGACATATCCCATGGATTTAGAAAAATTTTTGACGATTTTTTCGATTTACTTGAGTTTGAAAGAATGCAGATGGCAAAACCTTACAAATATGGGTAAGAAAAACGATTATTCACGTGTTGTCATCAAACATATGATTTAAAATTGTCCTATAATCTTGACAATCTAGGATGAAATTTGAAATTTTCAGTTCACATACAGATTTGATTTCGATGATAAAACATGAGTAAATAGACTAGCCATAAAACTTTTGATCATAATTAATCAATTAATCTCAAAATCCAACCCAAAAAACAAAGAATATCCCAGATATAAAAACAGTACCCAACCTCACTTCTTCGAATTTGGTATTTCATGTTACGATTTCTCCATAAATATCAATCAAACATACCACGGAAAGTTACTGAATCATTAATGATCGATTTTTTTACCAAATTTTCACACGTTTTTGTATGTTAGTATTCGATTCATAAGAAAAAATAATAAAAACCCTGCATTTTGTTCGAATCTTCAAGCAAAATCTGAAAATTATCACCATCGCTTAGTTCAAAGCTCGCCACTCGGGCAGCGCTGCGATCGCAAAAGAGTTGGTTGGATTCTTCAATTGCTGGTGCACTGTAACAGGTCAGCAAAACCTGCTAGGCAGAAGCAAAATTTAACCCAAAATTTGAGCATCCTACACACTTAAAATTTCTTGCTGAATCTCGGCAAAAAAATGCCGAGATTTGCACAGCCGAGTGCTCGGTTATCGTCTCGGCAAAATGTATAATTACTGAGAATCTCGGCAATCCAAAATTTGTCAACTGTCAATTATTGCCGAACTTGTCAGCAGAAGTTTTGCTGTCTGCTCGGCAAAAGTTATCAGGAAGGAATCATGAATTGCCGAGTCATCAGTAATCGAAAAAAGGAAGGATATTTTTTTATTTTTGCATGAAATTAATAACAGCAAAAGCTAATGTTGGTGAAAGGAATATTTTATTGATGTTCATTTCAATTCAGCAAACCACAAAAGCGCAAACACCAAACGAAAACATCACGGCTAAAGACAATTGTTTCCAGTGCTCCTCACCTCACCTGTAAATAAGCGGATATAAATATATATGCAAATTAGATAGTTTTCGATTTTACTTATCTTCTAATAAAATATACAAATCTTCTTCCTTCATCCAGTTTAGATGTTTTCCAGTTCCACGAGCAATGGCGACGTGGTGCTTGTAAAATCTAAAGGAAACATTAAATGACAAGTGTCTAACCGAGTTTCAGTAAAAGCAAAGTCGCTGTTCGAAATCTCGGCAAACGGTTTTGCTGATCTCGGTATATTTGTTGTTCACTGACACGTTCAGTATAATATTTTGCCAAACTACAGCAAAAGAACTCGCTTTACCGAGATATCAGCATAGAACTTTAACGATTTTCGGAAGAGAGCATGTTAATTACTGAATAGTCAGTAAAATTAAGTGTTGCCGATATAATTCGGCATTTCATTATGCCGAGCTCGAGAATCGGTTTTAAGTGTGTAGTAAGGTGCACTAACAGCTCGGTGTGGACTGATTTGTTTTGGCAATAAAATGATAAAACGTAAAGAAACCAAGCCATACAATCCTGGAGACACTATTGAAATACATAAACCACAAGATGATTCACTATATTGAAATATCTAGATCAGATATTCGTTTCTCGGAAAAGTCATTGCAAATGACATCATTACAGTCGTCAAAAAATTATTATATTTCGATCTCCAATACTACGAAATTATCAGATTTTTTATTGCACAATATATTCAATAAGGCACACTACCTGAGCACTATGACGCCGAGGGTAGAAATTGTCAGCTTAATACCAAATTGTATCGTTATGATCAAAAGCGATTTTTCTCTTTTCACTATTAACCTCATATTTTCATGGAAAACTAATTTAATTCAACTAAATACAGCGTTCTTTTTTCTACCCTGGGCATGACAGATGAAAATCCTTGACAGTACATAATAAGCAAAACGGAAAGTATCTGCCTAACTACGACAAGTAGGCGTCGCTGTTTCGCTGTACTCTACAGACATGATGAGTTAGCTGATGTAAAATAGTTCAAATCGTACCACATTTCCGCTCCGAGTATTCAACGGTATTACAAAGCACGTTTAATCTTATCGCAGACTTGACGATTCACTCTTCGAAACGTCACAGCAACTATCAACAGCTGGAATGTGTATTTAAATCACACTTACTTGTAGCTATCCGGGAAGTAAGTTTGTGCTGCTGACATCGTACTTTTAAATATTATAAAAGCTCATGAATCACCAACAACTGTTCCTCACAAGGTTTACTTTTCTTAATACTTTTTCGCACGACGATGAAAATTTCACCACCTTTAACTCTTTACTTGCTTTTATTCACTTTTCCCTGCAAACCTCTAACTTTTGGTGTACGATACGAACCAATAGCACTTCTCTTTTATTTTTCACAGTTCACTTCAAAACTGAAACTCAGAGAACCGTGCAATAATAAAAACTTCCAGAACTTCCAAACAGACAACAGCACTGAACAACTATCCCCTTTCCTTCCACAATCGACTGTTTGGCAAAGCTTGTTTATTTCTATGTAAACCGTCACAAGAAATCGATTTTCGTTTCGCAATGCACCCTGAACGTTATGCGCCTTCGGTGACTGCTGCTTCAATTTTTGATCCGGCTTCCCTTTGACCCGTGTTGTAGCCAAGCAGCTGCTGACTGGTCCTGTTGGAATCGTCGAACGGAACGAATAACTTACAGTGGATGGGGATTGCGCTCTCACTACACACTCCAATAGCTCTTAGTGACTGAAACTGGAACCTGGAAGAGGAAGAAAAATTATAGAGGAATAACCTTCTGTTTTTGCGGATATTATTGTCAAAATGAATCAAGGCGATTGAATCCATAAGGTGAGAAGTTATATCATAGTTTAAAACGAAAGCATCGATTGAATTACAAATTATACAAATTATAAAATAACACTCGTCAAATGCATTTGATGACATAATTTCTTTCCATATCTCCATAAGTGATATTCGCATCATTCGAAAATAGTTCCACCTATAACTTAAAAGCATCTTGAAAAAAACCTCTCAATGGAACCACAAAGTCTATATGTGTGTGTGGCAGTAAGGCATTACAATACAGGAGAGGGCCTGCGCAAAACAGTGCCCTAAACAATTCGATTATGTTAGCTGAAGTTAGGTGATATTCGCGAATCCCGCATTAACATTTTTTCCTCGGTGCCATTTAAATGAATTACCAATAGTACAAAATTTGCTGTTTCTATACATTGATCTATCCAGCTGGAGTGCCCAGATTTCGTGTCCATGTCACCATCGATTTCGTAACCGGTTGTAGGTGTTTGTATGAGATAGTCATCCTCAGTGTTGAGATAGGTGGGTGGTTGTTGAACCGTGCTAATATCAGCTGACACATGGAAGTTATATATATACAATGTTCTTCAACCGAACCTCGATATGAATGAAGATATTATAAATGCCCAGATGGTTCACTACGGTCTACTTAGATGCGGCACTACAAATGATAAAGTTGGGCTAATAATACTTTTTCGATCATTTAAGTTGCTTTCTTTTCCTTGTTTCTCATTGGGAAAACTTAGTTGATTATGATTTTTCATCGTAACGATATTAAATAGGAGCACACGTACGTGACGTTACTAATTTTTGAATTCAATTAATAATAATGCATAAGACAATTGATCGAATTTGTAATTCTTCGAAAGATGTGGTAATCAGCGTAAATTTTCCATTTGAAAAAATCTTGTTCTTGTTCCAACGAACTAGGACTGTTAATCGAATGAGTTTATTGGTGATTCCTTATGGATGATTCCGGGTAGGACGATTGGGAGCCCCGATTGTCGCAAATGACTTTCGACCATCGTGACAACTGCAGGTCATGGATGTAAATTCACTCGCTTTTCTTGGTTTACTTAAAGCTTGATTCTATCGTTCTATTGTTCGATAAATCACAACGAGCGGTAGCAAGTTCAACTAGGAAAATTTTACGATGTTGAAGAACAGAAATGAATTTTAAGACTTATGAATGATTTGACGAAAAGACTTCGGCTGTCATCGAAATGACTTTCCACTGACGCTTTCTTTCGTTCTTATTTTCGTTTGATTGACACTTGATTAATTTTCTAAAAAAGCATTAACTTTACGTCTGCTTAGCACTGATGAGCCAAAGGCGAAACAAAAAAAATTATTAGCACGAACCCGATACCCATCACTTCGATTTAAATTTTTCTCATTATCCCCAAAAGTAGAACTTCAATCTATAACTTATTCAATACTGATATATTTTGTTTCAAACTGTTCTTTACAAGATCTTTAAGAAAAAAGGTTGTCCAGTTAATTGAGGACATTTTAGCGTGTTGTCAACTGAATTTATAATACTTTAGCTGAAATACACTAGACTAATAACTTGGAATGTCATCCTTCTTTTGAGTAGCAGGCTTTACTAAGATCGAAATAGTGATTATGATATTCACTTTTGTTTCAACGACATCAGTTGCATAATCATTCCAAATTAAGTAATACTGATAAGTTCCAAAATGTTCAATAAAGTGAACAAAAATATCCTTTAAAATACGTAGAAAAAGGTAGGTGTGTAATATCACAGGCATAATTAGATAACGTGAATACGAATAACACTGACATGCTTTGATCATACCTTCGAATATGGAAAATCGTTCGTATTAGTAGATTGTGTGAATTTTGAAACTTTTAATGCTCCGGTTCCAGAATTGTAACACATACATTTTTTGTAGATTTACATACTCATTAGAGATAAACTTCGTATAATCCTTTGGGAATACTGAAATGATTCTAAAATCATTCAATTATCTACACCAAAACCTAAAGTCTGGACCAGGCCTAATTTTTGGAACTGGCTTCAGGCAATTAGTCATAGTTTGAATATCTGAACCTATAATCTGAATCCTGAAACAAAAATTAGGTTAACAATTCAGGTAAACCAGAATTCAGTTCCAAAATCCAATCCAAAATTCAGTTTCCGACTCCACATACAGTGTTCAGAAGATGAATGCGGTTACTGATAATTTACTGCTGGTTGAAGGCTGCTCTCCACGTCGTTCAAATTCGAATGAGAACGCGACTTGTGCGTTTGAGGCTTTACACAACGCAGAAGTCGTCGCAGCTGTTTGTGCGAGAGATATTAAAATTAAAAAGATTGCTAATAATCAAATATCATCAATCAAATGTATATGCGTTCGTCTATAGCTTATCATGTTCGGTAAATCCATGTTAATGAATGATCATCTCGTAATCTTTCAGGCACGCGCAAGGTTGCTTCAAGCGATTGATTCAATGTTAAAAGAAAAATGTCCATCTTCTTTCATGATTTATAAAAAAACGATGCTTTGGCCCAAAAAATGAAAACAAAGATTCCAATGCGTAGTTGCTCTACGCGCAGAATTAGACATAAGCGCACATTAACATATAGTCGATAACGGTTAAGAATACATTAATTAATAAGCTGGGCTGAAAAAGCAAGATTTAAAAATCGTCCAATCGAGATCGCTGCCAAAGATCCCAATAAAAATCGCTACTGATCTGATCTTTTTAAGATCAATTGATCAGTGATCTTCAAATCACATCGATCAAAATCGGTACTGATCTTTCATCACACAAAATCGGTGATTTTGAGCTAAAATGATTAATGATTCTTAAAAGATCAATCATTGGATGATTCGATCAGCTTTGATCTTTGTCGAAGAGAATCACATATGATCAAGTTCAGACATGAGTGCCGATTTATTTACGTCTGAAATCGTTGATCTCCGCTGAGGGGTGTGAAAATAAGTGATAACAGTAATCCTACAAGAATTAATATTTAAGGGTAACGCGTGTCAATGAGATTTTTAAAATCATGGAAAATTGTCAATTTTGTATCTTTGGAAAATATTCCTCCAACACTTTTTATCGCCAGAGTTGATTAAAATACCGGTTTCGTTACGGCACGGCTTATGTAGTTTCAACATATGTTCTCGTTTGATGCACCCCGTGTTCGAATTCACAACCGATTGTTTGATTCACAATAATAATAATGTCAGATTAAGAGAAATGAATGTTAGATGAAAGTTTCATGGAAATACTAACTTTACATCGTAATCACATTGATATTGTTAATTCGGCAGTATTCACTTTGCAATAGCAATACCCAATGCGAAATTAGTAAAAAAATATTTCACACCATATATAGTGAGTAGAGCGACAAAAGACTGTTTTACTTCCAGCTGTTTGATACTGATGATGATGTTCATGCATTAGCAATAAAACGCTTTTTGACATGAATTTAATTTATAAAAGTAACAGGAGCGAAGGGCTTCAAACACACAGAACGCGCTGCGTTTGAATGGCGCGTTTGAATTGTCGTAGCAAAATTTCAATTCCCAGCGGTTGATGCACCCAATCTCATATAAATTGACTAAAATTATCAGTGCATAACTTTAGTTCAACCGTTTGAAGGCATCATCTTTCAATACTCATTTTGGGTAAATTTAATAATTCCGCTAATTTATTCGTCCCTAGTATTATTTTTTTTTTAGAATTTATATCTTTACTGATCTCGACTTGATATGATCATGATCATATAACAATCAAAATCACTTAGAGATCAGATCAGTTCTGATTTCGTAATGATAATTTATTCCTTGGTAAAGATCACTTAAAATCAGTTGTGATCGGTGGTTTTTCCAGCCCTGTTAATAACTAATGATAATACATGTCAATATAAAATACTGTTTATATTTTAACAACGATATTTATTTCATGTATTTCAACATGCCGAACTTTTTTTAAATAGATCATGACGTATATCAGTAAGTATATTTTGATTATTTCGGCAATTCATTAACATTGTTCGAGTTGATTCAACTAGTTGTAATGTCTAAAACAAATAAAACCGATTTATTTTTCAACTAACAGAATATTGTTTCAATAACAACACCAGGTATTTCAACTAAAATATTTGTTGAATTTGAAAGGTATGTGTCCTCGCTAATTGACAGCATTTTTTTTTTCAAACAGTTAAATTAGTTGTTTCTACCATCGTTTCTGCTAATCGAAAAATAAAAATGACAGTTCTTTAGTTAAAACAACAATCGATTAGTTGTACCAAATTTTAACCAATCGAATTCAGAAAATCAATACAGCAATAATATTCTGGTTGAAATGGGATCGCGGGTGGTTCCGTGCGGTACTTCTGGAACCGCATTACGGGGACGGGTATAGCCGAAGTTGGTTTGTAAGGTTAGCAACATAATCTACAAAATAGTACAGTTCTGAACCCAATTTAGAAGAATATTTCCTTTTCCAGCATCGTCACTCTGTACGACGGCTTGAGATTTTCAAATCCTCGTCGTCCAGTAATTTCAGAACCGGAAGTCGAATCCGGAACAAATTCAGTGACTACGTATAGTACGTGCAGGACCATAAGTTCACTCATTTCAATCTAAGTTTGAGTAAATCGGTTTAAATTTTTCGGAAACATGATTCCGGGGACCGCTAAAACCAAAGTTAACCTGACCTGTAGTTTAAAAAAAAGTATTTTTAAGGCTAATTTAGAAGAATTTTCAAACAATAATACCCCTGTAATTCCGGAACGGGAAGTCGGATTCGAACAAAAATCAGGAATTCTGTATAGGATCAGTTTGATCAAATTTTGAGAAAATCTATGGAGCCGTCACAGAGAAAAGTGAGAGTATACAGTATGAATATGCAGTAATTCTGATATAGGAAGTCAAATCAATACGAAATTCAAAAAATGCCTTTCATTTGAACCTAAGTTTGCGGAAATTCAAAAGTCCGTTTTCATATTGATTGCATGACCATAGGCAAAAATAAAAACAACTTTCATCAATGCAAATATGTAAACATTTGTTATTAAAATAAATTTGTTAGATTTTCAAACTTCAAAATATTCGAAATAGTCGATCAATTTCAACCCACTCTACTTATAATTTTGGTAATTTTGAATGAATATGTTTGTCCGAAAATTTGATTTTTCGTGTAACCATAACTACATTGCTTGGAGAGCCTGAATTGACCAAACTATTGAACTCACACAAACTAGACAGCACAGTCTGTTTGCTTTTCTTGTTACTGTTATTTGATGTAAACTTGTATTTGAATTGTAAAATGCATGTACTTAATGACGAAAAATATATGTTGTAGGTGTCCGACGATGGCTGAAGCATAGTAAGCCGAAACGTTATGCTGAACAAAAAACGTTAAGAACAGTGTCTCAATTCTCACCGAAAAAAATCAACAAACAACCATAATTGAACAAAGTTGCGGTGACCAGAACAAAAAAAAGAGCATAGTCTGTTGTTGCTGAACGATTAGGTACACAGGTCTGAGTTAATGCTGGCTTACGACGCTAAGCTAAAGCTGAAATTTTCACGAGCTTTACTAAATCTAGATGTACTTCACTTTCATGCACTTTCAGTCATATGCTTCACTTAATACTGTTTCTTATCTGAGGTTTTCATTTCACATACGCGAAAATCAACTGCTCGTGTAACGTGTCCCAATTTTATCACAGCTGAGTGTACGAGAAAAATAAGCAATACGACCACCTTGAGATAAACCCGAAACAAAATATTTACAAGCGCCAACTTTTGCAGCACGGCAATGCACGCCTCAGTGCACAAGACGTACGAGACAGCACCAGTCGACCAACCACGGATCGGCTTTGGTTTAAACGTTCTTAGCCATGTGCGGGATGTGGATCCCACACATGCATCGAACCAGTTGACGCATGAGCTTACCCACAATATAGTCGACTGTAACCTCCAGTATCCAAACGGTTGACTGTCGTATCGTGTACCGCAGAACCATGTGTCGTATGCGGGGGCGGTAGGCACAGATCGATAAAGAAACGGGCCAAACAAACGCGAAAACCTTGTACGGGCTATGGCAACGAGCACCTAAAACACGAACAAGATGTTCACAGAGCAGTGTACTAAAATCAACTGATTTGGTCGTGAATTGGCTGGGGTGCTCACTGCTCACTCGACGAAGGTGAGGCTCGGCAGAGAATAGTCTCAAATACCGGCAGCAGTCGGCCGTAGTGGTGCTGTATCGTGTTCGCTGCTCGTTACCGAACGATATGCCGAGAGAGAATGGCTTTCTTTAGTACCCAATGGCTATGCTCTTGAAGGCAATCGATGGCGATAGCGATGTGATGTTGATTTTATTGTGTTTTGCACCCGCAACTCGCAAATTGGTAGAACTAAATAGTCGTGACCCACAATGCGAGTTTCAGCTTCAGAACTGCATGAGCTGGTTTGTGGAGAGAGTTTAGAATCATCAGTAAACAACACATATGCATTCAAATCACTGTACAAGTTCAAGGAAGTCTAGTTGATTAATAAAAATAAAACTAGGAACCGTTCATCACCTATGTAGTTTTGAGTTTAGTTATCACTTTCTCTGATAGCCTCGTTGTTTCTACCAATATATTCCACCTTTGAAAGTCTACGCAAGCTTTTCGTTTCCCTAATTTACAATCAGAAAAACAGCAATTTTTTTAATAACGTTGATGCTATTTTCTCCGACAGTTGTTGAGAGAAAATTCAAAAAAGAAATGTCAGTTCATTTTATTTCATTTATCTGAAAAGAGTGGTGTCTTCCTCGAAAGCGCTAGCGTTTTAAACATTATTTTAGTTTCATAGTCCTAGTGCATTTTTTTCTTTTTATTCATTCATTTATTTCACAAGGTCTAGAGGATATACAGATCACGATTCTTGAAATTACTTTTATTGAATCTTCTATCAGCTTTGGTTTATTGATTCCGTTTTCATTTATTAATTCATTCTTACAGCCCTACTTCAGATAGTAATTAATGGATTGTACGTAGGGCTGCTAGAAAGCAATTTAACCAAAGTTTTGTAATATATTTTAGGGTAACGGATCCTGATTTAGCTCCTAAAAGCACTATGATTATTTCAAATTTCTACTTAATTAGCCTTGGTCCACATTAAGTATCGGATCACATTTCTTGAAAATTAAACTTAATAACAGCTAAAAACACTTCTGAAATTTTCGCTACTCTGTTCCTAATTTCACATTTGAGTTTCATCCTTTCGTTGGTCCTATATTCATCATTTTAATTAGCAATTGCGACAGCAATCAAAACATAAAATTGCACTATTACATTCTCAAGTTCAAAACGTTAGAATTCTTCTAAAAGAGCTCAATGCCAACTGTGAGACAACACACGATATTTCTAGAACCAGTTTGGAATCAATTCGACTTTTTTTTTATTGAAAAGATATTTTTATTCAGGCCTATTTGCGTACAAGCTTTAAGTGGCCGATTGAGCCGATTTTTCAAATAAATTTTTTTAGTTGGATCTCGTTGTCACCCTTTTTCTAGGGGGAGAGAGCTTCCATTTTCCTCCTGCGAGGATTGAGGGGCAGTTCGTTCGTGGTTCGTCTCATCATCCTCATCCATTGCTGCATCGATGGTATTGTTGTCGATTCCCGTCTTCCTTTCGTTGCTTGTTGCTGTAAATGCACCTTGTTGCAATTGCTGGTTGGTTGAAGGGTAAGTTGTTAACTGCAGTTGGTGTACTTTGTTCTATAGGGGATGTCGATGGATTCGTTGAAGGGGATGCTTCATTGTTGTTGGTGGCTGTCACAGGTGTACTGGGGTTGGTTGGAGTCCTTTGGTGTAGTTGTCTCCTTGTCCAGTTTATCACATGACTTACCATAGGGAAAAACTTTTTGGCAATATTGACATGTGGCCATCTGATTGTCATAGGTAACAAGTGATTTGCACGGAATTCTTGTATCTTGACCGAAAATCACATAAGAAGGTATAGGTTTCTTCAAGTGTATGCGTAATAAACGTACGCTATTTAGAATACCGGGGAAAAATTCTGCCACTTTTCTTTTTCGATAGAGAGAATCTCTCCGTATTGTGACATAGTTTTGCGAATATATGAATCGGTGACGCTTGAGGGAAAATCATGCACACGCACTTCTATAGCACTATCTTCCATATATACTGGAATGTTGTACTTAATGTTCTCGTGCTCCACACAGTGCACATTGTTATTGTCTTTTGCGAATTGAATTGCATCCAACTCTTTATAAAACTGGATGTAAATAACATTATTTGTCTTATTGCATTGAAGTAAATGCACACGTTTAATGTCAAGATGCATTTGCTCCTTTAGCAAACCGTCAAGTTCTCGTATTGAAGGTCGAATTTTGCACTGCCTGAAGTTAACAACAATTGTATTCTTTCGTGTCGGCGGTAGCTTTTGTTCGTTTTGTTCACTCATTTCGAGGTCGTTCTATTGTTCACTACACAATACTGTACTTGGTTTCTTCTGTCCCGAACGTAAGCGGTTTTGTTTTATCGACCGACTTGGATGAGATGTGAAACAGAACTGAATTCGACTTTTTTTAATGATTGGGTCGTTTTCGTTTTCTTTCGTTTTTCATATAAAATTTTACTGTAAGAATAATCTGGATTGGGATTTAAAAAATATGAAAATATCAGGCGCACAGCCGATGAAAAACACACACATAAAAGAGCGTTATGTTGACATTGTCGGAATAAAACCAGTGCTACTAGATTTGCCATAATGATTATTTCATTAGCATTTAACACGCACTTTATAGTAACATTCGAAACCGAAACAGTTTTGTTGAAATATAAATATCATTAATATAATTAAACTATTGTCAGGGATACCAAAAATATAGTTGTTGATGGTAATTAAAAAAAGAAACTTTTTTTTCATACAATACCAAACTTGATCAAACTTGACAACCTTGCGATACAGTTAGTGAATTAAGTGAAAATTTTCATCTCGTATTTTTGAAGATTTTAATTGCTTAGCGTGTAATTTTGGAAGCTTTCAAACGTTGATTAAACAAGTGAAAAGTGAACATTACTAATTATGAAGTCATCCAACATTGAATAGTGGTGTACTTATGTGAAATAGTTATCATGTTTTGAACCGAATTGATTCAGAAACATAACGAACTGTCAAACTTGAGATCAAAATTTTTCCTAAATTGAAAGTGATTTAATCAAATTGAATTGATGGAATTTATTTTTAAAAGGAGAAAACGATCACTGAAGCATTTAAAACATTTTTTCCAATGCGAAAGTGTGACAAAAATTTAAATAAACATTTTAAAACATTTCATAGTTTGGTTCAGGTACGTTGAAAGATAAGATTCATATTCAAAGTTATGAGATAAAGGGATGAGATGGAATTAGGAGCTCAGATGAAATAGAAAGCCGTTAACCTAGTTATAAAAATAAGGCTTGAGGGTTTACAAACTCGTCAGGAAAAAAGCTACCGTAAAAACCTTTGTTCCTTGAGAAATTGCTGACATGTAATCAATTGTTTTTTCGTAGGTAACCAACGATGCTAGTGGTTATCTTACGTGCTAACCAAAGACCAAGTACGAAGAAGCAGATTTCTTTAAACACATCGCAACACACTTACCCCTTACTAAAGATTGGTAATGTTCCCCGCTAAAAGTTATTTTCATTCACTCAAAACAGGTAAAAATGACGAATGTGTAGTATTTCGCAAGAAAGAAAGAATTTTTATCTGTACTTTGACGACTCAACGCAGCCACACAGCAAGATTTTCGCTTGTAGTCCAGTGAAAAGAAAATTCCATTGGACTATAAACGAAAATTAACTGGCAATATAGCCTAAGTTGCTGTGCCATCAAATCAGCGTCATCTCAAGTGAGGTGACGTCAACCAGAAAAAGAAGAAAACTACTTATGATCTGGAAGAAATCATTTTAGCCAATTTCGATCTTTCAATTTTTTTTATCTTTTTTGCTCCTGAATGCTGTTCAGAGCTGCTTTGGGAGCAACGATCAGGCAACAATTCATCCGGTTGAAATATTTTATAGAACATCAGAAGAGCTAAATTATTCATTATAGACAGTGGCGTTTCTTCCTCATGTGCACCCCGTGCACTGCACAACTAGTCAAATTGAAGGGTCTACAGCACAATATGCACTAATTCACCTTAAGCAATTTGCGCTTGCTGGTCAATGACAGCCAAACGATCTTTTTATATCGCATTGCCGTGGCCAATACGTGGCACTCTGAATTCGAGCACTTTGGCTTGTGCGTCGAAATTGCGTGTATTCAACACATCTTATATACATTCAACTTAAAATTTCATGAATCTTTTGTAGCAGTGTTAGTGTCTTTTCCTGACACATGAGTTACTGAATGATTCAAGAAGAGAGGGAATTACTCAGCTTAGTTCTGATATTTGTTGTTCTCTCTGTCACGTTTGGCTTTGTGACAAATTATATGCACACCTTCAGGCTTCAGTGACTTATGCTTATGGCGGTTGAAAACAAATTGCTGTATCAGTTGCAACTTCGAAGCGATTTTATTGATAAAGTTATTGACAGTTTTTCTTGACGTGCAGAGCGCCGAATTCTTTTATTGTATCGATGATGATCGATGTTACATACAATTGTTCCCAAGTACCAAAAAGACTGTGTACAGCATCATTGCCATTTGACCATTGACATTTTGCCTCGGACCAATTTTAGCACGGTTCGTTTTTGGCAACATAATCGTTCGAATATGACATATGTAAACTAGATGATGGCAGCATATAGTTGTTGATAGCAATTCCATAACTATATTGATTTAAACTACTTACAGCAATAAATGTTGGAAGAACATAACACCCATATACCATTCGAATCAGTTCGTCGAGATCAGCAAATGTGCGTGTGATAAATAATTTTACTCAATTTTCTCGGAAAATTTCTTTTCTACAAACTCAGATTCATATGAAAAGTCGTATGCTCCCAAACCAGATTCCGAACTATAGAATGGTATGTGAAACGAAATTAAAATTGGGTAACTCATTTTTCTCGTAGATGGCTGAACCGATCTAAGATTTTAATGAAATCTACAAATCATCTAAGACTCAAAGGAAAAGGTTTAAGATATATATATATATATATATATATATATATATATATATATATATATATATATATATATATATATATATATATATATATATATATATATATATATATATATATATATATATATATAAAACATCTTGCTTTCCAGTCAAATCGAACTTCCGGTTTAGGGGAGACAGGGTGATTAGTATAAAAAATGTCTATTTCACATAAATTAATCAGGTTTATCGGTTTTGCAGATTTGGATAGTCGATAACCAAATAAACTTATTTCAATTTTAGTGGTATTCAGTTTTCGATTCGTATTTAATTTGCACTACGATTTCTCAAAGGTCTACACTGATTTTCAAACATTTAGAAACGAATGTAAACTATATAGTTACACAGATGAATTTATCTGACTTCGGCTTTACCAATTTTCGAATTCCGGTTCCAATACCGAACCGTTTCTCAAAGCTCAATCGTTTTCACAAAAAATGCCAAAATCGACAATGACCAAATTAATTTATTTTATCCAATTCTGACTTCCGATTCTAGAATTATAGGATGATGAATTTTGAAAATTCATACGAATCGGTTTGGGTTATGCTGGTTCCTGAATACCGGCTCTGGAAATACCTTTTATAAACGTAAACTCTACAGTGGAACTTACTTCGACATATCATGGAATGTTCAAACGATGATCACACGTTTAGATTCAAATTCGATCCTATTTGCAGTTTAGACATTACAGAGTAATGAATGATTACAATATCAAATTGCCACTTAAAGCGACGGTCAATAAAATAATGTCATGAGAACTAAAACACCGAAGAATATTCATGCAAAAAACACATGCGGATTGATAAAAAAAAGGTATCATCTCACTGCTAGGTGGATTAAGCACGTTTTTTCAACAGCATATGATGAAAAATCTTATAAAGATACAAAAATTCGTCCAAGACATGAAATGTGCGTCTTTCAAATAAGCGATTCCAAAAAACAACTTTATTATTTAATAAACAAATTTGGCATAATTTTTTTAAGTGAAAAAAGTTGCCTTAATTCTAGTAATGTTTTAGAGTGGAAAGATTAATACTTTCGGAGCAGTGAATTTTTCAACCACGACCAGCACGCATGGAGCGTACTCGCTCGGACTTGAGCAGTTTTCCATCCCTTAACATTCCGATTACCAAGCCTCAAAAAACAGTCGGAACGGTATTTTCAAATGGATAATTTTGGTATCAATGGATGAATAATTGTGGTACCAATGGATTGTTTGGAGTATGGAAAATGTCGAAGAAAGTACTGTAAAATGTCCTATGCATCGAAACAATTGTTGAGAAAATTAACATCTATCGCGGTAACCTACTTTTTTTACTTCAAATCATTCATATTTACACTAGTGATGAGTTATCAGATTTTCATTCGACTTCAAAGGAATCAAATATTTTGATAAAATGACATGTAATTAATTTCTGCATTTTTTTATATAATTTGTTTTTTTTTTTTGCAATGACTGACTCTAAATTTTTTTTTGTCTGAATAACAATTTTTTAACAAAAACTTGAAGTTTTGCAATTGTTGATCAATTGTTTTGGCTGTAACTTCGTCGTTTTTCAATTCACACTAACCAAATTTGCACCAAAATGTGGGCTTTAAGTTAAGGTTCAAAATGATATTATTTAAAAAATATTAAAGAAATGTTATTTTTTCAGTTTAAATTCATCGGTTGATTTTCTAATTCTTGGAATAGTTTTCAATTTTTTTTCAAAGTGTCCAATCGATTTCCCACAACTTCATCTGGGACACCATTTTTGTAAAACTTACAGTTTCCAAGTTATCACGATTTGAAGAAAGTGTATCAGTCCTGGGTCGAATTGGTCTCTGCGTCCGTGCAAAATAAATGTTTCGTCATACTGAAAACGTGTGCAAAATTTCATAGGAATCGGTGGATGTGAATTCTGATGACTTTCTAATCATTTCATTGCTAATTCTGCTGACCTGTTAATAATTTCAGGATTTGCTCAGCAAAAGAAAGATTATCCCAGCCTTTATAGATATTGAAATACGTTGAGCTAGGGACACAATAATCTAAAATCCAAATGGAATATCCGCTTCCAGATTATCAATACCAATTAAACAGCCGCTAGAAATAATACACTTTACTAGAATCATATAAAACAACACCCCTAAACTCGTTTGCGGCAAATGGCATTGATTATTCGTATTGTTATTTTTTACTCCGTTGGCCGTCCGATGGCCGGCAAACTTCAATTGACTGACAGGTGATGCGGGATAAACTTTTCGCCATTGAGCTTTCGCTTGCCGATTGGATCGGCTTTCTTTTGTCACTCTGATGGATTGCAGGGACTACATAACTAGACGATGGCGGTGATGGTAACCAATGGTAAGAAGGAACAATCCGCGATTTCGACTTCGGTGAAAAAGTAATATCTCTACGCGATCCCAAGAGAAACCAACTGAAAGTTCGAATTGTACGAGTAACTGATTTATTTCCAACTTCTTTCCGGCTTTCTCGTAACTGTACAAGTGCTATTTGCTACATGAAGAAAAAATAAGAAACGACACATAATTTCACGCATGATTAGATCTATGCTCAGGTAGTCGTAGCACTACAATTGGTATCCCAGTGAGAGCTATTCATTCGGTATATATAGGGGAAACCGAGACTGGTTGGCCGAGTTTTGCTTTCGTCGTATTTCTGTACTCTTTCTAGTTAGACTTTTTGATAAACGAATTGCTCTTTTATGAAGATACACCTTATATGTGAATTTTTTCTTCCTGAATAAAAATCAGGTAAATAGATATTAACAATAAAATGCGGAGAAAACAAACGGCCAACCATCCCAGAGCCGGGGTAGATTGGCCGAGTTTGAAAAAATGTGTGAAACACATCAAATGCAAAAAAGTAAAACGTTTATTCGTGAAAAATAGTTGCATCATTTTGTATTATGTAGATACGTAAAAAACTCCCCTTAATTTTTTAGTATTATTTATTTTAAACTTAGTTTAGCTACCTCCTACCTTTTCCTCCTCTGGTTTCATTTTTTCTTCCTCCGATGCTGCTTTTACTGGGAAACCAGTCAAAATTTGAAGCGATTCTCGATTCAGGACCTTGACGCTCCTCCGAATCAGTTCACTCGCCTACTCCTACTTGTATACTGATGGACGAGTTTTGTTCGGATCAATCGTATTTTGTTGGATCAATCTGCGATAAATCTAGTCAGGAAATCTAAATGCTAAAAGTTTTGATGGCATTTAATTCATAAAATAATGTAGAATAATTTTTATCAACAGTCTCCAACTTTGAATGATTCTAATCTCTTATTTATTTCTTATGTGCACATTGCTCTAAGCTAAAATTTACAGCTCGGCCAACCAACCCCGCATAAAACTCGGACAACCTACCCCAATGAATATTTTCGAGAACAACCACGATTAACAACACTAGAAGTCAGGTTACACTGAAAACTATACTATTTTGTAGAATTTTGAATATCCTTTTCAACGGTATCACGTTTTTGGAAATCGAATGTAAATTTATACGCTTTACACATATTACTTTACAAAAATTGAAACTTACTCTCCAGTGCCGAAAAAAGAATAATTGTACTCCTGTACAAACGACAAAACAAAAACATCTGAAATTGCCTCGGTACATGAGTAACTTGCGCATAATAGTCTTTTCAGAAGAGCCACAGGGCCAACCAGCCCCGGTCTCCCCTACTTTCCGAAATTTCAGTAAGATCCAGGGAAACTCGATTTTTTCGGCAGTTTTTTTGAAACACAATAAAAAACAAAGCAGTTGGCACATTTGAACATTTTGATTATATTTGATTGTATTATTGACTGTTTCACTATTGAATGTTGACCTTCAGATTTCTCATCAATTTAAGAACCTAACCTTAACGAACAAGAAAACTTGATAAATTTCTTAGCTCAACATTACCTTTTATACTGGAAACTGAATCATAAACTCATTGCACAGATTCGTTATCCGAACTCGATTTATTAAAAAAAAAACGGCTCCGAAAGCCTATATTTTTCATAGTTCAGACCGCTTATACTTTTAGATTAATATATCATTTGGACCCCTTTAGTGAACTAATCCACCATTGAATTATTGTTCAGCAAATATCGATACTATTATTTTCTAGCGTTTAAAGATTATGATTTTCTTTTGTACTTTGATACTTTTATTGACTCCAAAATCAATCGAAGATAAGATGATGAAATGACACATTTAAGATCAGCTTCAGGTCGCTCTAAAAATCAAATGTAGATTTTAAAATACTCTAGTAAAAACCATCAATTTTAGAAACAGTTGCTTCCAAAGTAGCGAACCAGTAGAAAAAATTATACGTCCATCTCATACCCTAAAAAAGTAGGAGGCAATTTGATAATAATTTTAATTTTCACAGTGAAATAAAGCTTCCATTTTCTAGTGCGTTGAAAAACCTTGAATTAAGCAGATGCCATAAAAAGTCTTATCGAAAATCATGTTATTTCTCGGAATTAAACGAATAGAGCTAATCAATAAGTAAATGTCCAATAAATAATAAAATCTAGAGACGTAAAACTGTTCTCGAAAAAAATGTAATTATGGACGAGGTACTGGAACATCCAAGTCAGTCCCACAAGTGAATCACGAATAAGTTGGGAGTCGACAATTCGACTGTGTCCCGTTTAGTAAAATCGTTCGAGGAAATCCAGAGCCGTTTAAAAATTATCCAACTCGAAAAAATGCAGTAGACAAAAATGATCACCAATAGTATATTTCAATTCAGATATTTTTTTAACAATACATTCAATAAGGCACACTGATTTAGCTCTAAGATACCGAGGGCTGATCGCCGAAACTCTGGGGGATCCAGGCTTCAGTTGGTTGTCGGCAGTAGCTGATATTCGTTTGTTTCTGTGGGCTGTGGAAATACCCACAGACTAACAATTCGGATATTCATGAAACTCTCAAGGAATAAATAAACACAAATTAGCTAGACTTTTGCAAAGTTGGCTTATTATATCTTCTTTTCTAACTTAAATGCCCGTACCTTGAAACATAAAAATAGAAAATAGTTATGTACACTTAGCTCAAACCGGTACTCATGTGGTATCAAAACTTCTAAATAACTACAATCTGGTGTTGCGTTTAGAATTGAAGAAACACAAAATTAAAAGTTCTGTAACTGGTCGAGTATTCTGCAATAGTATAGTTCAAAATTCGTTTGAAGCTTCACTGTGCTACATCATACTGAAATCTAAAGCCACGACAAACACTGATAAAACAAGAAGGGAAAGTACCGGACCACTCAGTAAATCTTTTCCCTACAGAGCAAATAAAATCCATTTGACCTTTTTTTGGTTCTCCTAAAAATGAGAGAAATGTAGGGAGATGTCTTTTCCGGTCACTTGGTTAAATTTGGATGTGCAGCATGAAAAAAAGATCCAATGCGACTATGAGCCGAAAACCAGTTTCCAGCTGCCGTAACTGACTGCTGTAGCTCATTCGTGTACCCTTTAACGGCCAATGCACAACATTCCACTGCCATAAGCAAATGTCCGCTAGGTAAGCTTTGGGCTAGCATTGCCGAAATCTACTATGGAGGCCTTGTGCGCTTGGAGGCGAAAAATGGGGGAGGTTGAACCCAGCTATCAATTTCACTTTTCGACCACATCACCGCCTCCATTTCGGTATACGACTGTTGCGTTGTTGGGATCGTTTCAGCGCCCTAGGTTGGTTGGTGTTGCTGAGGTTTGTTACTTCGGAATTCAACTAAACTGATGCAGTCCGTCAGTCGTGGATGTTGTTGCACGATTTTCGATTTGATGAATGTTGTTGAAGTGGAGATAAAATTGATTTATCGTTTTGGGATAGGTGTAAATAAACGCGTGCTATTGTTTGTTAATACTTTTTATTACTGGCTGTCAATCAGATTAGGACCAATTAGGGATCAGTTGCCGGGTAAGTCAAGTTGGCTATGTGATTCAGCACGTCTGCTGTCAACGAGTTTTTTTTAAATCAGAATAGCATTTCAAAAGCCATTGAGTATGGTTTTAAAATATGTTCAACCAAAAATTACAAAAAGCAGAATATATATAATTTAATATTTATAAGAAAATTCCTAATAATCTAGGAATTATCAGGAATCAACACGTCGTTTACCTCGGTACGTTGGTACGCTCCTCAGCACTAAAGGTGGTCAAGTCTCGGGTTTTTGTGCCCAAAACTCGACCTGAACCCACGGTTTTCTCTCGGGTTCGGGTATTTTTTTTATTTTTATACGAGTAAGGGTCCGGTCTAATAATTTGCAGAGATTCGGATTCAACCGAACCGACGGGCTCGGGATCGGGTCGGGTACGAGCTTGATACCCGACCATCTCTACTCTACGATCTAGGTATGTCAATCAATTCCACAAACTAACCTTAAATTATAACCTGTCGCTACCTTGTCTTTCCCCGTCGAACTAACCTCACTCTTCTTATGCATAGCCACGGTAAACTCAGAAAGAGTTCAACAAAAAGAAACCAGTGTTACTTATATTAAAACACTTTAATGACTAGGCGTAATGTATCCAAACAGCTGCGTTAAGATTGCTTCATCTGTTTGAACATTTTCATAAGCCCTTGGAATGATGCCTTTATAATTTGGACAATTCTCTCGTTATGCCTCGAGAGAAACCCCAAGGAAAAGTTTTAATTTGCCTTAACGACTCCCGGACGACCATAACAGCGAAAGCCAAAGCCAACAGCCAAAGGGTTGGCTGTTGGATACCATCGGAGGTTAAACGGATGACGTTTGGGCAAACGTATGCCTAACTGACCGTTGAACTGTGAATTGAATATGCGACTTTGCGTTTCGCCTGCTCCATACCAAACCAGTTATTACTTCCTTACTTGGTTATTTCGTTAGTTAATCACTTGATGGTAGGCAAACAGTAAGATAGCAGCGTTTAAACAATTTAAAAAATTGCACAGTCTACTGGCAGTTTGTTGGAACAATTTGCTTACCATAACAAAATTTGCTAAGCTAAACATTTCTTAACTTTTTCATCAATTCAATTTACTTCAGTGCTGCAATTATTTTCATTTAGCAAAAAAATAGGTAGTATATTTTACAGCTGTGACAAATTTCACAGCTGTGACAAAAATGAAAGACTCTCGTTTGTACTGCTGTAGGAGTCATGAGTTGGGAAAAAGGAAGTATTGTCATGTTATGATAATACACCATGGTTAAAATCATGAACCATATGGAATAATATTGCTGAAATTCAATAATTTGAATCATTCAGATGCCATGGCATCTTAGAGCTAAAGCAATATGTCTTAATAAACATATTTTGAGAAAAAATCTGAATCAATTTAATTCATAATTAAACTATAACGTTTTTGAAGAGTGACGACACTTATTATTATTATTATATATCGTTTATTTATAGGTGATGACACTTTAAATAATATGTTCTCCAAACAGTTTTGCGTTTATTTGCTCCAAGTTTGATTTTGTATGTATTTTTTTACCCCGGGTTGGCGGTTCAATGCATAGGACGCTGGTCTTACAAGCCAGTTGTCGTATGTTCGAGCCCCGACCTGGAAGGATTCTTAGTGTCAGTAGGATCCATAGTACTAGCCATGCAATGATTCTGCACAATAAGAATCGGCTGCGAAGTCTGTTGAAACAGAAAGGCCAAATTCCACCAAAGGAATGTAATGCCAAGACTTTTCTTGATTTTGTATTTGAGAATTCGCTCAAACGAACTGCATGAAAAAAAGAGTGAATCAATTTGTGAGTTCTTGGATAATTTTTCAGTTTTTTCAACAAATCGTTTGAAACCCCGTTTTTTCCAAATATTTAGTTAACCTGTGTTGTTATTCCTATGAAAGAAATTAAACAAAGTGATTAAACAGCGTAATTTTTCTGGCTTTCATTGGATGATGTTCCAAATTTATAGCCAAATTTTGTTTTCGATTTACAATACGCAAAATCAAATACCTTTAGGTGTAACGTTGACGTATACCAAATGAAACGTGTAGCCGTGCTTAGTCAGTTAATTATTTTTTATGATGTCAATGTCTCTGTCAGCTGGTGAATAAAAAAATACAATTTCTAATTGTTAAATAAAGATTATTTCTTATTTTTCAATACCATTCGACTCAGTTCGTCGAGTTCGCAAAATGTCTGTATGTGTTCATGTGTGTGTGATTATGTATGTCTGTAACATTTGTTTGCACTTACTTTTCTCAGGGACGACTGAGCCGATTCTCACAAACATAGATTCAAATGAAAGGTACAATCGTCCCATACAAAGTTCCCGAATTGTATTTTGATCCTATTCCCTGTTCCAGGATCACAGGGTGATCAGTGAAAAAATTATTATTTCAAATTACTTCCTCATTTTTCTCAGAGATGGCATGAATGTTTTCAACAAGCTTGAAAATGAAAAAGATCTCATGGTCCCACACAAAACTTCCAAATTTCATCCGGATCCGATTTCCGGTTCCGAGTGGAGTGTGTTAAAAATTTGATATCGTCACTTAAAGCGGCGAAACAAAACACATAAAAAATATCTGAACTGGCCTCGAGACTATTCCAATCGGTAGCCAAACAAACCGATTCCGAAATCCGTAAATAAAACGTAAAATAATGTCTAAACTTGCTTCAAAACTGTTCCAATCGGTAGTCATTGTCAGTAGACGGCTAAACATTAATTTGGCTTTCCTTGTTCCCGATTTTCGATTAACGACCGGAGATTGTAGCCATAGAATCAAAAATGGATACCAGTCATCTTTCTCGAACCAACTTCGAGTATACCGGTTCCCGGATTTTTGTGTCGGAAGTACCTGCAATAGTGAAACTCACTTCGTTTCCTTAGAGATTGTCTAACCGACCTGAGTACTGTTTCACTCTGTAGGTTATACTAGTTTATGGACAAACCTTTTCGTTTTTCAAGAATCAAAGAATATTGAAGAAGACCACACATTTATAAATGAGAATGTGAAAGGTATAAGAAAGACATCATTACACCACTAGGTGGAGTAAAACAGGTTTCATTCATTTAATTATAAATTATAAGTGATCTTAAAACTAATTACAGTTACTTAATTAGGATGCCAGAAGAAACTACGAGCTTTTGAGTTTACGCTCGATAGGTCGCAAGTCCGTGGATTCGCCTTTTTCGGTACAACATGGACTTTATACTATTCCAAAACCTCTTTGGCGTAGTGGCAAGGTGACAAAACTAGCCAGAATAACCAAGGAGCGCTATGGCTACGTGGGAATGGTGACAATCGCTTATTTAGGTATTCTTTGCGAAGTATTTTCTTGTTTATCGTTCCGGTAGTAATTAAGCTTGGGCTTGCGCGACATTCCAGGAAGCTGCATGAAGCCAGCACACTGGTGCACGTAAGTTAGAAACTTTTTTTTTCTAGCCACTGTACGTACCGAAAGATCTGGTCCCTTCTGCAATATTTGCTTCACCTTCGCATCCTTTTAGCGGTTTCTGAGATTCGTTTTTGTTCCGCTTCCAGCCTTCATGACTGTTGTCAAACGTGTATCTATAAGTTTAAAGACGGAAAAAACCAAGCTTTTTTGCAAGTTTACTTACTGACAGATCCGGAATTTCATTGCGACCGCACAAAATTGTTTTTCGCAGTTGTTTTTCTTTCAACGCCATTTAAGATTTAAAAAAAATGATTTTATACAATGAACAGACGTTCTTCAGTCTGCGAAATATTTCACGCATTGATGAAGTATTACGATACGTATTTATGGATGCACAGATTTTGTCACGAATACACCTGAGGTGTGCCGGAACTTTTCGAATGGAAATACATCACTTAGTTCAAGATACTTTACTCAAAGTAGTTGCCTTCAAAAGCTATACATTTTTCTATCTTTCCATCAATTCACGAATATAAAGTCGTAAGAACTGTTCATCTTATTAAGCGATCCAGTCGAGAAGTCATATTTTCATATCTTCATAACGAGTGAAGTGTTGCAAGTGCATAGTCGGAAGGGGTCAAGTCTGGGAAATATGACGGGTCGTGACCAACGTTTCCATCTGAGTTTAGAAAAGATATTTTCGAGCGCTTTCGCTGTGTACGCGGGGGTGTTGTCGTGCTACAAAATGACTTTCACATGTCTTGAGGAGCCTTCTGGTCGTTTATCGAGCAATGTTTGATTCAATTTCACCATTTGCTGTTGGTAGATTCCCCTGACAATCGTCGGTGGACGATTAGTTTCCTCACCTTGATAAACTACATAATTATCACAAAAAAATTTGGATACTAAAGGCACAAACGATGAGCTTATACACAGAGGGTTTAAGGCAGCTGGTACAGTGGCAAGAAAAATGCTTAGAAGCGAACGGTGATTGCGATTTCGGTTTGATTAAGTCTATTTGATGAATAATTTGCAGGCATACAAAACCGAATAGTATAAACCTGTTGTGAACAACTTCAAGACTCGCAATTGTTTTGAGGAATTCGAAGAATTTTAGAATATCAAGCATAAACAAACCTACGATAATCATAACTGATATCTCGATTGGGTTTGATACCGACTATTGATAAGAGGCAAGAACAATAAAGTACTAGTTCTGACCCAGTTCCAGTTATCATATCATCCTGTATGCTAGAGCTGCCAAAGTGCGTCCTAGCTCACCAGCATCTTTGATGCAATTTTCTACACAGGTTCCATTCACTCAATAAAGCTTCAAACCAAGTAAGCATCCAAGAGGATGCACACTTTCTTAGACTCAGAATGTGTAATGAAATTTCCGCTGTGCTCTTGGTAATGCAAAATGGATTCAAAGCTTGTAAATTTCTATTGAAAATCGATACTAACCTCTGGGTCTTCGTTAAGAGTGATTTTCAGTTATACTCTCATGCTAGTTTGTTTTAAAAATAAGGCCATTTGAATAAAATGTTTTTAGATTACGTCTTGCAATTTCATTGCCACTAACTTAGAGGATCAACATAAGCTGCCAAACTGACGTTAAGGTCAATTCACTCGATAAACACTTTTCAAATTGTACCGAAGAACATTGTCCTTTCCGATATCTCAATCGTAAACAGATAACTGGGATTTCGGAATGCCGAATCTCAAAATTAATTTCTTAAACACTACCTAATTGTAATCTCACTGCTAACAGAACATAATTTTGCACACTAGTCGAACTTAAATCGGGTATCATAGAACAGTCAAGCAGCAAGTATAAGCAAGTATAGATCTTATATATATATCACGTCTCAAGAAAACTTTTGAATACACCCAAACCTCGTTTAACGTTAATCTGGTTTATCGATATTCCTTGAAAACTCCGACCTGGAAGGATTCTTAGTGTCAGTAGGATTCATAAAACTAGCCATGCAATGATTCTGTACGCTAAGAATCGGTTGCGAAGTCTGTTGAAACAGAAAGGCCAAATTCCACGAAAGGAATGTAATGCCAAGACTTTGCTTTTTTACCCCTGCCAACTGAAACCCCGCATGTTCGAGTTCCAACTTAGGTGACAGAAATGGTACACCGAAAAATTTCTATGACATTCCGGAACCTGAAAATGTGAAAATAGAAATAAATCTTTTTCATAGTGTACTGTTTACATATGTCAAGTTTCATAGTTATACAGTAGTTCCAGTCATGTAATTGAAATTGTCCGGGAGAAAATCGGAAGAACTTATAAGTATCATTTTAAGCTGTCGTATGAAAGGATCGTTTCCAGCACTGTTCGAGCTGGACTACATACGTTTATGATACAGCAGACACCAAACCGTTTACGTTGCGTTGCTTAGGAAATGATATTGGGAATTGATATCATTCCAACCTAAATTGAACATTTCAACAGCATGATAGCCACCATTGCCGGCCGCCCCAATCTGCATCGAAAACAGGGAAGAATAATAAGAAAGAGAGGAAATGTTCATGTTCACCCACTTTTCAGAAGGATGACAACTAATCATTCTCTTCCATAGGTGTCGCGGAGTTACGGATATGGATAGGTAAGAGGTCTAGGATTCACTCTAAGCTAGCGATGGGACCATAGAAAATTATTAGTTATCTATTCTATATTTAAACTTCGTGTTTAAATATATAATAGCATTTATACACACAAGAGAGAAAAATAATGAAACGATCTCACATGTATCCAACATGCTATATGGCAGCGTTTATGTATTATACTTGATCAGCTTCACGAACCCACGATGCAAGAGACCGATATGCGGATAACTAGTAAAGAAAATAGGATATACATGGAACACATAGGTGAGATGGTGATTCTGTGGTGGTGCAGAACGTTATGGCCGGGATATGTTTTTATCTGAATAACACCAAATTTTCAAGAAGTTAAAAGAAACTATCAAAGTTTGTTGACAAATTCGATTAGATTTCCGAAAGTGCGAATCGATTGCGAAATTAGGAGGTTCTTGGATGTAACGGTACACCCTTTAACACCTACTCGCGACCGGGATTATTATTCTTTACACGAGTAAACGAAGCACCCTTAAACATGCTTTTAATCCATTACACAATACAAGTAGGTTTAGAATTTTCCCTACACAAAAATCTCAGAATTGCGGAAGCAGATGATGTCCTCATGGTAACAACCAAATCATATATATATATATATATATATATATATATATATATATATATATATATATATATATATATATATATATATATATATATATATATATATATATATATATATATATATATATATATATATATATATATATATATATATATATATATATATATATATATATATATATATATATATATATATATATATAATAGGGCTGAAAAGTCACCACTTGTGGCTGAACACCCAATTTAAATTTTAATAATTAAATTTTAACTCATATTCCAATAAATAGTTATTAAAAAAACATGCTTTTTATGTAAATCGCTGCCCGACAGTGAGATTTGGGATAGGTTAAATATTTAACTTTTGACCCATATCCTAAGCATGGAAATGGGACTTCTAATGAACACGACCAAGACATTGAACTTGGTATGCAATATCGATTAGACTGAGAAATTATGTTATAGCCCAGTATTTAGTATCTTTTTTTCACTATATTTTCAGTGAAAAGACCACGCAAAACTAAACACTTATTCGTGCATCCACTCGCATCAAGGCCGTAGCCTCGACGAGGCCAGCGCTAATCATTCAACTTTTTCTTCCATCCTATTAATCGCAACCTGCAGCAAGGCTTATACGAAATGAAAGGTTCGTTTCCGATTAGGCAGCCTCCGGAGGTGGTGTGAATATGATGGGCTTTTTAGTCCACAGGTGCTCAAAATATGCTCGCATCTGTCTATACGTGAGTTATATAAATCTCAGTAAAGTGCACATTTGTGGGAAAAAACGCTTTCTCCAGGTCGTACCTAGAGTATCGATCACACAATGACTACTCGTTATGGCCTTTTCATCCATGTGCGTCGAAAGCTGCTTATATTAATTATTGTTCACTTGCTCTCCATCACTATTCCTCCGAGCATCACGCAGATGCATGTCACGAGCGGTCGTCAGATGTGTCGTCAATCTCCAATATCAATATCAGCCAAAGTTGGCAAAAAACGAACGCGATTATGGATTGTTTTACCATCGACGCCCACCTTCAGTAGTGCCCTTTTTATTCAACGTGATTCCATGTAGGTCTATGTGATACCCCACCCTTCCTCGTTGCAGTTTATACACGTTACGTACGAGGTGTAGTTTGATTACTGAAGACCCTGTCAGCTTGGAGCGAAATCAATATTCAGTACAGCAACGCCATCACACGGCATCACATTCAACAAATCATATCAATTGTATGCGTGCGCAGTGCTGTTATTTTGACGCGCACGAATTTGACATTTTACTCCCCTACTCGTACATAAGATTCGATGCGGACTCGCCTGAGGGCGCCATGCTCGCAAAACAAGGATGCTGCCAATGATTTGTTCGGGAAATGTGAGAGTTGGATATCTCTTGTTAGTATGATGTCTTTGATTACTGTGAATTGTTGCAACCGGGGTAGGTTGGAAACGCTCAAGAGAGAAGCAGCGCTTTAGTGTTTACGTGGCGTAATGGCATAGCTATTCGGGGAGGGAAAGGGTGAAGTTTGGATAGCTTTTCGGTCTACGATGCGGGACCTTCTCCATTACGAACGAAAAACGTTTGACACAAGTTGCAGCGCGATCACACACTGCTGACAAGATGTGTGAAAGGTGGATTTACAAAGCTAATGAATTTACATATTGTGCATATACCAACGTTCAGGGATATACGCATTGGTTGTGAATAAACGACAGTCCACCAAGCAAAGTGACCGTTCATCACTTCCTCCTCCATTAGATAGAACATGCATCGTATATTGCAGCGCCGGAGAAATTGCAATCTAAAGTGGCTGCATGGGCAGGACCATATGTTTTATGGGCATGATTTATGGTCCAGGTTTACCAAAAGGGTAGGCATTTGAAAAGAAAAAAAAGTGAGTCGTAAAGGGAAACACATTCGTCCGCTTATGTTTGAACGAGAAATGTGCAGCTAGAAAGATCGATGAAACTAATTTGAGATATACAAAAGGCTGTTATTTTGAACACGAGTGTGGTCGCGAATGAAATTACAGTGGATTGAAACTCTTCCCGTGAAATGAGACTCTTCTTGAGAATTTGTTCAATATATTGTGTATATGGTAAATGCACGATAACTCGACAATACTTTCTTTTTCGGGAATCAGACTTCACTAACCGCTAAACGTGGGACTTACTTAGGCTAATTGTATCAATACCCGAAGAAAAGTTTACTATAAAAATTATCCTGCAAAAAATTGAAAGGCTTTAAAAACTCCAGAGATCTGATTCTTAGACTGAAAACATTTATTATTCCCATACTGTTTTTCATTTATTGTTCGATTCCAACTACTTCAACAAACTAATTTTATTTTTTTCCTATTTTGGAATTCTTCAGCAGCACTAAGTCATTTCGCTGAAAGTCGTTTGGCTAAATGGGTAATTTTTTCGACAGCCGATTCATCGAATTTATTATTTTGCGAAAAATATAAAACTCTCCTTAGGGGATGAGAAAATCGATGCTTTCCATGCAGCCTGCTTGGACTCGATTACCAAGCACACAGGATTAGAAAATCCTCCGGTTTCTGGTACCAGAAGCATCAGCAATAATACATTTGAAAGTTTCAAACGAGTCCAAGTTTTTTGAAATCGGTTATCTCTTATAGAATAAAGCGGTTTGTCGGATACGTCACTCATACTATTCTATCGCCGAAATCGAAAATTTTTAGCAAAAGATCATTCAAACAAGCCGAAGATGGTTGGAACCTACTCGCGCATCTGAGAGAAAATTAAGCGGATACAAAAAAGTGCGATTTGTCAGTTACGTCAGTTATACTATTATATCTCTGGATGTGGTAGTGTCCTCCATTTGTTCTTCAAATTTGATAAAAGACCAAATAGTATCTTTAAAACTAGTCTAAGTTTGTTGAGATTGGTTCAGTCTTCTCCAAAAATGAATTGAGCGGTTAGAAAAAAGGCGATGCGTCACTTGTTTTACCTTCGAGATCGAAAATGTCCGCCACTTCATCTTCAAACTCAATCAATGATCCAATAGGTACATTCAAACAAACCCAAGTTTGTTGAAAAAGGTTAAATCATTTCTGAAAAAATAGGTGGATAGAAAACTGTGGTGTGTCAGATGCGTCACTTATACGTATAATACGAAACCAATAATGTTCGCCATGTGCCATATAAACTTGACCAATAACCCAATCCTAGCTTTAGAACGAGCCCAACATTGTCTTAATTGGTTGTTATCCAAATGAATTGAACGGACAGAATAAGTGCGGTTTGCCGGTTAGGTCACTCATACCTTTGCATTTCCGGAACCTGATGTATTCGGCTTTTGATCTTCGAACTTATTGCAATACTCTACAGATGCTTTCGAACGAGCCTAGGATAGCTGAAAACGGTTCAACCCATTCCGAGCCAATTGAGCAGATAGAAAACTATGCGAATTGTCGGTTACTTTGCTAATAAAATATTTCCGGAAACGGAAGTTTCAACCATTTCTCTTCGAATTGATTACTGATTGTATATCAAACTTGGAATCAGTTCGTGTTCACGCTTCATCCTACACAGTCGAAAATTGCTTACAGTCGAGATGACAGAAACAAAGACAATAGAGTATACGAAATGGGCAAAAACGATTTACAAAACCCTGAAATCCGACCTTCAAGACCTAATTTAGTTTGCAATGGTTTCAAGCGCTGAAAAGTTAGACCTGCATCCAAAGATGGCTTTTATCGTATCAAAGAACGCTCACTCGCAACTCTTCCACGATTGAATCAGTGCCATCAAAGAGAAACGGAAATCGTCGCAACAACAAAAAAACGGCATGGTACATTTAACATAGAATAGACACTAGTGCGAGAGCGAATTTCTCTCGGTGAACCGTCTGAGAATCAACGGCTAGCACAAGTCGAATCATCCTTTCGATTTTCTGCGATAATTGTCAACTTGCGATTCTCTCTTGATAAATTCCACACAGCACCAATCATTATCAGACTGTATTTTTTTCTTAAGGGCCGTTAAATACTCAGAGTATGAAGTGGAGCGAAGAAATGTAGAAAAATTCTCACGAGGCTCATGCATTGAGAGACTCGAATTCTTGTAGCATCTTCTACCGGATTGAAAATGTTGTATACAATATAGATAAAAATCGAGCAGCTTCTGTCAAATTTTCAGCAATCACCAACACTGCCTGCAGCAAATGAAACTGAAATCTTACTAAAAGAACGAATGCATATAGACGTTATTGATGTAAGTGAGATTCAATTCAACAAGGCTTCTAACTCTGTGTACATTGTGTTTAAACGTGAACGAGATACAATTGCGTTCACTTCGGTTAACAACGAGGTGCACAGTGTCGAGTATGAGAACGTTAAATACAAAATCCCTGTGTACGTAGTACGTAGAAGTGCATGTACATGATCTTCCCTCGCAGGTCAGTGATCATTGTGTTCTTTCCATCGAAAGGGAAGAATGGCGGAAGTTTTCCCCGATCTCCGGAATGACGTGCGAGTGTTGCGTATGCGACTGCATAAGGCAATTCCATCTTATGTAATTTGTGGTCATGGCGGAAGGCGTCGCTGGTTACCTATGAGAATCAGCTTACTACCCTGCAATAAAACTGCGAAAAGGATATCTTCAACCAAAGACAAGGACAACCGTTCAGCAACGGTAACTAGTGAATCAAGTACTTTTGTTCCAAAAATACTTTCACCTTCGAACAAACTAGCAATTGCAGTCAATGTACAGCAAGGCGCGTCTACATCAACTAGGCAGGAGCACAAGATTGCGGGCAAACAGCGAGAAGATAACGGACGATCGCTGGATGGAAATCATTTCCATTTCAAATGGAAGCTTCTCTCCCCCAAGAAAAAGGGTGAAAATGAAAGCATTAAAATATGTTGATTATAAAATCGGCTCAATCGATCGCGTAATTTAGTCCTGAATAAAAAATTTATATTAAATAAAAAACATGAAATCTCTTGATTGGATTAGCAGTAATCTTTTCGAACTATTCTGTATTTTTTCTATAGAAAGGCAAAACTAGGAGCAGGGAAGGTCAGAGACGTGACCGCGATATTGAAGTAGAACTCATCGTCCATTCCGATGCTTTTCGGCTGCACCAACCACTTACTGTAAAGCTTCATAAGACGGGACTTTGCAACTTGATTTGTTTATCGGGTCGATTAGGCGCCTTACTTACCTTGAAGACACGAAATCCGACACGCTTCTTTGTCTGCTGGACAAACAAGGCGGAAGAATTGACCTTCTTGGTACAATGTTTATTTTGCATTTTCTGAATAAGTTCTTTCAGATTCAATGCAAGATTGAATCAGTTCTTGGGGATTGATTCAATGGTTCTTAAAGAACCGAATTATTAAACTTCGTTTTTATCGGCTATACAAATTTCGCTAATAGTTCATCCATTGAATTGATTAATTGTTTCACAACTAAATTCCTTATTTTAATGGAAGAAAATATCGTAGTAAACTCTTTAGAGTTGGTTTATCGGTTCTAAAAAGAAACGATTAATTGAGCTTTCTCTAAAATAGTAATTAACAATATTGATTATATTTTTCTCGATGATGATCAACAGAATATCGACGAAAAAGTCCTTCTCGTTCAGGGCGAACACGACACTGTCGCCACTTTTGAGCCGCACCTAGTCCAAAACCATTGCTGAGCTCTTTTCAAGTATCATCAATACAATCAACAGACTTCGCAGTCGATTCATAGCGTACAGAACCATTAAATAACGCGGGCAATGCAAATCTAACTGTATCTGGATAAATATTTTTAATACCTATTTTAACCGTTCTATAGAAAAAAAAACATCATAATACGATTTTTATGATTAGGTTCAGAGTTCTCAATAGAACCGATTAATTGACTTTCTTGATGTTTAACAATATTTATGCTACGTTCCTCGAATGCGAAGTTTTAGCATAAAACAATTTTCAATCTCGTGTGGGCGATCGGAACTCGAAACGGAACCCTTATCTTTTTAAATTCGGTAGATTTTTGTGTTCAAACATATTCTTCACTATTTAAAAAATATTCACGTTATAAATGTAACAACAATCTCACATTTTACAGTTGACTTGTAAAACAACTACAGCAAATAATCAAGCAGTGGAAAGTTATGTCATGAGGCAATCAAATCTGGACTAGTTTTATAACGCAAAAAAAATCGTCAAAATCATTTCCTTACTTTCCTTACGCAAAAAAAATACGTCAAAATCATTTCCTTACTTTCACGGAATAAAACTCCTTGTCGAGAGTTTACATACGATTGCTCATAGTTGGTTCTAGGAAAATGTAGCCGGTCATCCGTTGCCACACGGAGAACCCGCAGATCACAAAATTACAATATTGCAATTGTTGTTTCACGCCCTGGTTGTTTCAACTAAAATGTTGTTGATTTAACTAACATATCTGTTGATTTTGACATAACCATTCAGGTAACCGAAATTGTTGTATTCAAATGCTGTCACTTGGCGGAGAACGAAGACAGCAAAAGGCAGAACAAAAAACCTCTTCATTTCACCAGAAGCGTTTCATATTGAAAATTTTCAATGGTAAATGAACGTCATATATGTTAGTTACGTAGTGGTCGTTTTATGTAAGTGAAAGTATGCAGAATAATATAACAGTTAATTGTAAAACAAGTTTTCCATGTGTTAAATATATATTCCTACAGTATACATGTTTTAATTTCATCTGAGAGTAATGTATTCTAGGACAATTCATGTCAATGTTATTAAAACCGCTTAACGCTTAAAAATTTGCTGCTAACGTGAAGTGGTACTATTTGTATTTTCTTGAAAGTGTATCTGTAGCATTAGGTTTACCAACGAGCCATTCTGCAAGTGAAGGAAAAAGTTTCCTAATTTCCTGTGACCATTTTTCTGGAGAGTTCCCTTTTGAGAATTGTAATCTTTTGGTTCATTTCCATATCCTTTGTGAGTTTAGTGATAAAGATATAAGCAGTTAATTAGGTAAAATTTCGTTGCTCAAGCAGTGAACGATTAGCTGCCCCCCGAAGAGGGTAACAGTAAATAATATTTATTGCAATTGGCGTTTTAAGTTCAAATAACGGAATAATTGGTTGAAACAACTGAGACATTTTTTTTTGCTTTCATGCATACAAGTAACTTTGCTGGGATTGTGTCTTTGCTCAATTGCACGAGTGACATCTCATTGAAAAGTTTCATTGTTCGCTCAGGGTGTTTGGCATTGCTCAACTGAAACGTTTCATTACTTGTTGGGTGTCGTTGCTAAGCTGCCAGCACGATAAATCAAAAATGACAGATTAGTTAAAACAACAGTCGATTAGTTGTACCAAATTTTAACCAATCAAAATCAGAAAAACAACTAATATTTTAGTTGTTTTGCGATCTCTGGCTTTTCCGTGCAGAAGAACTGACCAATACCAATGTGCGAACAGAAGTAACATTTGCTTAGGTTTATATTTTTTCCTGGTTTACCCTGAACTAGATTCTATGACTTCGTTTTATACGAACTAGTAGCAGCTCGGTCAGGTACAATGATTCCGCACGGTAATAGCTATCCAACAAGCCATAGATTGTCAAAATTCGGCCTTTTTTAACGGAGATATCGATATTATTGTGTAAGCGACTTTTCGCCTTTTTCTAGTAGTAACAGTTTTGAGCGCTGAATGACAAAGTAATGTTTGGAAGCAATGTGGAACAAGATTTTTTATACAATTGTTCCTAAGTACCAAAAGGACTTTGTACAGCATACTTTTTCATCAAATTTTGCCTCGGACCGATGTTAGCACGGTTCGTTTTTGGCAACATAATTGTTCGAATATGACACATGTAAACCAGATGATGGCAGCATTTTCGAGTTGGAAGCAATTCCATAATTATATTGATTTAAGCTACTTACAGCAATAAATGCTGGAAGAACATAAAACCAATATACCATTCGAATCAGTTTGTCGAGATCAGCAAATGCGTGCTTAAAAGATATTTTCACTCAATTTTCTCGGAGATAACTCAACCGTTTTCTACAAACTCAAATTCATATGAAAAGTCATCTGCTCCCAAACTAAGTTCCTGAATTACGTTTGGATCCGACTTCTGGTTCCGGAACTACTGGATGATATGTAAAAATAAATTTAAAAAGTGTAACTTATTTTTCTCGTTTATGGTTGAATCGATCTAAGAATCAAATGAAATCTAAGAACCATCTAAGATTCAAATGGAAGGTCTTAAGATCCCATAAAACATCTTGCTGCTTAGTCAGATCCAACTTCTACACTGAATTTCAAACATTTCGAATCAAATGTAGACTATACAGCTCATCAGGTGAATTTAACTGACTTCGGCTACACCGATTTTTGAATTCAGGTTCCAGTATCGAGTCGTTTCTCAAAGCACAATCGTTCTCTCAAAAAAGGTCAAATCGAATTTCAAAAACAAAAATTCAAATTAAACAATTTATGGTCCCATACAAAATTATTTAATTTTATCCGATTCTGACTTCCAAATCTGGAATTAAAAGGTTAAAATTCAAACCTTTTAGCTTTAGGCTTTTAGCCAAACCCCTAAATAGCCAAAATCTTTGGTCGACCAGTTCAGTCGCCTATTCGTTTCGCTCGGGACGTCAGAAAAGACATTGCGCTTCTGCGCAATATAAAAAAAAAAGTGTTTTGCAAATAGTTTTCACTTTACGTCTGCTTTGCGGTTCAAATGGAACTGTTTGAGTTTTTGTAGTAAGCAGTTCAATTTGAACTGCTCTGCACTGATGAGTCGAAGACGAAACGTAAAGAATAGTGAAATCGGTTATGTTCCCAAAGCACAAAATCGGCTTTTAGCCCCTAAATAATCATAGTCAAGTGATGGTTTCAATAGCAAGGCACAAATCTCCAAATAACTAAGGGAGCGTGCCACTTGAGCCAATTAATTCTGATTCTGATTCATCACTGCATGGCTGATGCTACGATCCTACTGACACTAATAATTCTTCCAAGTCGGGACTCGAACATATGACAACTGGTTTGTAAAACCAGTACCCTATGCATTGAACCGCCAATCCGGGCAACAGCATTCGATTAAAATTCACTAATAATAAACCAATAAAAATGCGGTTCCAAATATATAAAAATTTCATTTCTAAATTCCATCCTGGATGTTTGAGGATCATGCAATCGTTTCTCTTTTTTCTGCTGTCGCCGGAGCCAGCGCTAAACCGGAGATGAAATTCCACTCCGTTCGAAGGCACATCAATGAGTATTTATCATTTCGGTATAGTCGGCTTCGAATTCTTGCAATGCTTCCAATCTTGCCTACACTATCAAATGCTTTATCACATATACCAAAACAGAAGAAGAGAGAGGTTTCAACTTAAGCAATCTGGTTTGCAAACAGAAGTTAATCGAAAATTCATTCCCGCTAGTTATTCGATATTTTTTTAATTTACTGTTATTATTCACATGAGACCCAGTCCAGCAGCTTAGAACCAGTATGAAGTGTGATTCCCTATCTATAATTATCTGATTCGACTATCTATAATTAATGAAAATCATAACATGAACTGTATAAAATATTACTGTATGGCTATTTCCAGTTTTTTCTCGTTCTCTCTGCACATTTCGTCGACGGCTCTTTAGTTATTAGCAGCTCAAATTCAACTGTTAGTGAAACTTGGTAGAGCAAATTGAGTCAGTAAGCAAATGTACTTGAGTATCACAAAAACAATAATTGAGCCGAAGAAAATTGAGGCCTATCAATAGCTCCTCTAAACTTTTCAAGCGGAAGGCAAGGAGCGCTCCAAAATTCGTAACAAGTCTAGGAATTGGGGCTAGGAATAGGATCTGGGCAAAAGGTTGGAAAAAAAGTCTTGCGAACTGTAGTCGAACGACAAAGTTCGAAATGTTGCTGACGTCACATACTACGAAGTCATTTTTGCATTTCGTGATGTTATGCATAAAATATGCATTTCGAATCCAAAGCCGACCAAATCGGTGAATCGAATCGAATCGGATATGAATTTTTTTAAAAGGATTTGGGATCAAAAAACGAACTGAGCAATAAGGAGAAATTTATAATACACTTTAAAATTTTTCTGATTCTAAAAGCTGACTGTGATTGAGTATGATAACATACCAAAACCTATATTTAGCGAAAAAAGAAAAAATGATATTACTTATTATTAGTTATACGGAAAAAATTAATAAACCGAAAATAAATGTAAATATGTCTAAATTCGAATTTCTTTGATTGTGGTGAAGATTTCATAACACATAGAGTGTAGATTACGAGATTAAATTTGATAGTTTGTTTACAAGAAACTAAAACACGATTATAAACAATCGTCTTGAGATTTGCTTTAGAAAAGAAGATAAACATTAGGCAAAGACATCATACTAACAAGAAATATCCAACTCTCACATTTCCCGAACAAATTATTGGCAACAACATTTTTGCGAGCATGGCGCCCTCAAGCGAGTCCGCATCGAATCTCGTACACAGAAGTAGGGGAGACAAATGTCAAATTCGTGTGCGCCAAAATAGCAGCACTGGGCACCCATACAATTGACATGATAAGTTGAATGTGACACCGTGCGATGGCGTTGCTGAACTGAAGATTGATTTCGCTCCAAGCTGCCAGGGTCTGCATTAGGTCTAGACTTACAAGGCCAGCCTTATCTTCATGAAGGATGTCTATGTTTCAGTGTTTATCCTCTTTATGGCGCAGATTTGTTATGTCTGTCCGCTTTGGTGCAATAAAGGATCTAGGCCGAATTATATTAACCAGCTTTGTTTCTCAAACGAGTGGTGCGAAGAGAATTGCACATCACTTTCCGTTTTCTTTCTTCTTTACTCTCGCTTCATATCCAGTCCTCTTGATCCGCCTCGGTAAATTCTCGATACTCTTCACTATTTTAAAACTCTCAAATAAGGGGAAAATGTATAGCATAGGAAACTAACATAGATGTAAGAAAAGTGTAACTAACCTTAAAAATTTGTAAATAAATCAGTTGTATTTCAGAACTCACAACGGATGGTTAGTCCTATTGTTATATTAAAAAACCTGTTTTAATCCACCTAGTGGTGTAATGATGCCTTTCTCATATCAATCATACTATAATACACTATAATACGATATAATACTGTGTTATTCTTCAAAATAATTTTCTTCGATCCTTAACAAATTAACCGATATCGGTTTGTTTGACCGTTGTCTGATAAAAACTATCATTTGGAGAAGATTTGAGGTCGATTTAGAAAATTTTCAACCTTTCATTTGAACCTAAGTGTGAAAATCGGTCGCGCCATCTATGAGAAAAGTTAGAACACATTTTCATTTTTTGCACATTTTTTCCTAAAAATCCGGAACCGGAAGTCGGATCCAAACAATATTCAGGAATTTTGTATGGGACCACAAAACCTTTCATTTGAATCTAAGTTTGTGAAAATCCGTTCAGCCATCTCCGAGAAAAGTTAGTGCAAAAAACGTTACATACGCACATACACACACAGACATTTTGCGTACTCGACGAACTGAGTCGAACGGTATATGACACTCGGCCCTCCGGGCCTCGGTTCAAAAGTCGGTTTTCACAGTGTTTGCATAACCTTTCTATATGAGAAAGGCAAAAGGAAAGCAAAAAATTCCGAATTGGATTATTTCACCGAGACTATTTTTCATATGAATTTATTTCAATTCTAAAGTATATTTTTCATATTTCAAAGCCTAATTTCATGTAGGAGTACATTTTTAAGATTTCTGTAGATAATTTTAAGTGTAAATGACAGATTCCTTCAAATATTACGGAATATCCTAGTATTTTTTTAATAATTTCTTAAGTGCTTGAGTCGCCATATAATTTTGACGATTACTCGACTTTCAATCAACGAATTGTAATTTGCACGGAGAACTCGTCATTACTGCACCTTACAGGTTCATTAAAATGGTATTACTTTTTAGTAATGACACTTTTAATGGTCAGTTTAAAGGTCCACTATAATTTTCATAATTCGTTGAAAAACTATTTCGATAGTCCCACGACAAAAGGGCCTAACTGCCAAAGAAAGCCTCTCGTTCTTCACTGTTTCTTTTGACAATTACGGAGCCATTACTGCAATTTCTTGGAAGTTTTAAAAATAAATCGAAAGCTTGTGGTTTTAACTTGAGAGTTTTATGTAGTCACCCTGTACCCAAAACAAAACGCACTCACGAACAAAACACTCGATACTCATACGATGATAGAAACCGTAAAGTGAGAGAGATACCCGCGAGGGCGGGTATTGGTGTATTTTATCCAAGTGAGTAGCTTAATACTTTTGTTCTTGTTACCCTCATAGAACATTGCGTGAATTATAAATTTTGCAGTTGCTTTGCGATAAACAATAAATAATGATTCTCACGTTCTACCTACCGTTATCCACTTTTCAGTACGAATTCGATATCACAATCTAACAAAGAATAAAGCACACTAAATATTCACTCGCGGCTTCAGCATATCTTCGTACGGACGGAAGAACAGAACTACACTACAGAGATGCCAGGTCATTTTCTTCAAAAATCTGTGATTAAGCAAAAAATCTGAGCAAAGAAAAAAAGGTCTCAATTTTGCCAACCGTTCTACTCTTTTTGGTGCTAAACTATAATCGATTTCAAAAATCTGTGATTCATTTCAAAATCTGTGAAAATCTGTGATCATTTTCAGAAATCTGTCAAAATCTGTGTCACTTTTAAAATCTGTGCAGAAAGTTTAAAATCTGTGAAACACAGATTAATCTGTGCACCTGGCATCCCTGCTACACTAGTCAACAGCTCACGAGCAGTGTCACCAGATATACAGATTATTTAGTATTCTACTGGTTTTCAAGTACATTTGTAAAATTTACCGAGTTTTATATAGATTTAGCAAGAAAAACTGTTTTTATACAAATTTTGAGAAAGTACAAGGTTTTCCAGTAGTTTTTCCTGCTCTATCATATAATAATAGAAGAACGTTATTAACCGGTTCGACAATCGGACCGATTCTGACCTACATATTTGACTGTGTTAAATCATTGAAAACCTGCGCAAGTTGAACTAATAAACTGTTCAACTTTCAATACTTGGGTGCGTATAGTTTATAGTGTATGTACAAATTTTTTGCATTCCGCACATTGTGTATTGAATTCAGCGCATATTTGCCATTAGTAAGCGCATTATTTGCCATTGGTTGCTCTCTCCTCTCGGCAGGAGTAACGATGCAATACTGAAAACTATGTCAGACTTTTTCTATGAACAACTAGAGAAAAATTTACACCAAAAATTTATTATAATTTTCATATTTTCATCATTAAAATCCTTTTTCGACCGAGATGTTTTCTCTTGGACTTCAATGGGTCCAATAAAGATAGAGATAATTTACTCCGGATTAAACTTCATTTCCACGTAATAAATAAAAATTCGTTTAAAACTAAACAATCGCCCTAGCATAAATTACGAAATAAATGATACTAAATGGAATACAGAAATTCAGCGCGCAGGATTTGGCATCGCTGCTCACGAGTTGATCTTAAGTTCAAGATGCACTCAAAGAACTCAATGGAAACCGAACGAACTAATACTACAATCATGCGGAACAAGCTCTTTGCAAGTCCCGCTACAAACGTTTCGTTCGGTGTTGTGTTAAATGCTGAGCAAATCACTCGATACAGTTTGATCGTAGAGCAAGTATTTCTGGGTGGGTTGACTTGACAAAGGTAAAATACAAACACGTGATACAAAGCTTTCAGTTAACGATAACTCATTTTATTCTCTTTTCTTCCTTTGGTGAGAGCCATCACCATACACCAGAGTTGCCATTTTAAAATCTGTGTTTCAACTTAAAAAATCTGTGTACATTTGTGTTGCATGTTTTCGATTATAATGTGTGAAAAACATTATGAAAATCTGCCATTTTTTTATGAAATATTCAAAAAAATCTGTAGAAATTGATGAATTGATAAAATATGTATTCTGGGACACAGAATCTGTGTGGCAAAATAGTCAAAAATATCTGTGTTTTACAGAATAATCTGTGAATATGGTAACGCTGCCATACGCACGATGTGGAATTAACACTGGTGGCGAGATAGGGTGACTTTTTTCATAAATTAGAGATGTGCGAAGCAGCTCATACCGGTGAGCAGCCCCACTTAGAAAAAAACGTTCAACGGTGGTCCTTCATTGGTCCAATACGTTGTATCATTGGTCCAATGAAAGTCCAATCAATCGTTCAACGGGAGGCCAACACGGGTCCTTCGTTTGCCGATTTTGAAACAGACCGTTGAACCGAATGCCATTTTTTTCGTTCAACAAACCCGGCAGACAGAGGTCCATTGTTGAGCCATTTTTAACATGAGGAGTTGGAGCCCCGTTGGACTAGTTTTACTGCAGAATTTCTGAAGTTTTCTCCACTCATTTGTTTAAACTAACAATACATACCTGCACAATACTTCTACTTCACGTAGAATAACAACAAATTTTCTTTCTATGTAAAGGTAAAACTTAATTTTCACACTATTTTTGCAAGAGAAAAAACAACAACAAACCGTTCCAGCAAATTGAACGAATATTTCGTGCAATATATCGTTCAACAAGCGATCAAAAATCAACAAAATTGAACGGCCTGCTGAGAGGGGCTCCGAACTGATAAGCTTACACAGCAAAAAAAAAGAAAATTATTGCATTTAATGTTCAGTACGTCAAATATTTTCTCACATCGATTGATAATCACATCGAGATTGTTACATTTTTTTTGCTGTGCACTAAAGGGAATCGATTCAATGTATCAGGTCATCAGCTCATTTAGATTAAACTGAAGATTAGATTTGAGCGCCGTTTTCCTTACTCCGTTTTTCTTTCATATGCATGATCGAAATCATTTATGCATAAAGAACGATGCTATGCGAATTAACTTGTCTGCGAATCATTATTATTTCACATTTGTAGAATATCTGCAAAAGTGGCATCCCTGAATGTACCTTAGCCTACTGAGTGAGAGGTAAGACTTATAATTAAAAATGGCTCATTCAATCTGTTAAAGAAGGATAGATGCACATTTGGAAGAACGAACGAAAGCTCATGTACACATTTAATCTCATTTAGAATTCGCTCTTCAAGAACCGAAGATCTGTTCAGCTCGTAGCTTGTTTCCACCATCCCGGTAACACGATTGTCATCTGCATACAATTGAAGACCAACATGTGAAAAGGTCCTAAGTGCAAATGAGAGTTTCTCTTTGTTTACTTTCTCTTTCGATTATTACGGTCCTATCGGTAATCCTTCTCTCTAACTTTTTATATAGAATAACGACTGAACCCATCGACTTTCGATCTGTAGTTAAGAAATTGTTGGAAAATGCAAGGATATGCCGTAATAACTGAAAGAGAAATTAAACAAAGAGAATGTCAGTTGCACTTGGGACCTTTTCTTATGTTTATCGAGAATTTACTTAAAGCCGAAATTTTTGGTTCTTTGGTTTTAGTTCGTTATCAAATGCTGTGTGCATTGTTCACATCTTTCTTCATACGGTTGCACCAACATAAAAAAACGATTTTGAAGGAATGTTATCAAACTATAATAAACCATGAATTTCTTTTCTTTTTAATAAAGAATTCATATTACTGGTTTTATAGATAATACAAGACGAGTTATACTTTTATTAGATATGACGAAATTAACTCCTGACACCAATTTGGTATTAACTTTTGGATGCAGTGTAATATCGGATTGCTAAGAGTACCGTAATAATCGAAAGAGAAAGTAAACAAAGAGAATCTCTCCTTGTTACATTCGTCGTTTTGAACATTTCATACAGATTTGATGTTTGTCAATCCCGCATGTACATACAAAAAATGAATCTTGGCAATAATTTATTGCCTTTCATATTTACTTTTTAATGAAAAAATGAAACCAAGACGCTAAAAATGTAGAACCGATTCAAAACGGTTCTTCCAATCTTGTATGGCAAGAATCTGACAGAAACAAAACCGTTAATAACCGCTAGGCGAAATTCTCTGCCGGAAACGGTTGTTGCATGTTGCCAGACTTTTGCCGGAATTCTGGCAGAGTTCCGGCAAAAATGGCAGACAGGATAACCAGCCGTCTCCCTTCCGCGTACAAGTGGGTTATGTCGTTTTCGTTTTTAATTTGCACTACATCGGTGCAGTGCTACCCCTCTTAGAAAAAAACGTTCAGCGGTGGTCCTTCATTGGTCCAATACGTTGGATCATTGGTCTAATGAAAGTCCAATTAATCGTTCAACGAGAGGCCAACACGGGATCTTCGTTTGCCGATTTTGAAACAGACCGATGAACCGAATGCCATTTTTTTCGTTCAACAAACCCGGCAGACAGAGGTCCATTGTTGAGCCATTTTTAACATGAGGAGTTGAAGCCCCGTTGGATTAGTTTAACTGCAGAATTTCTGAAGTTTTTTCCACTTATTTGTTTGAACTAACAATACATACCTGCACAATACTTCTACTTCACGTAGAACAACAAAAAGTTTTTTTTCTATGTTGTCCCTGCCAAACCGGGAATAAATTAATAAATAAATTCGTGGACGTTATCGGGTAACATTTGGTCCTTCGAGCCGGATCGGTTGAAAGTCTTTCGGAAGGTAGGATTCCCGGTTTGGCAGGGACGCCATCCACCATTGTTGCAAGGAAGCACAATTGGTTACCGCCATTGGTACATGGTTTAGACGCTCAGGAAATCGCCATTGTGATTTACCGCCATCGCATAACGTGCATGTGGAGCACGTGGGTTTCGGATCACAAGGCTGTTTGAAGACGACTAGTTTAAATACTTATCTACAAGGCACTTATTTTATGGAATCACGTGAGTAGTATTCCAGCACTTACACATAACTGGCATTGGTGCTTCCTTTGGTTTTTTCTTACTTTTATGGTTGCTGCGAAGGCTACCAAGATTCTTTGGACCAACTGTTACCCGATAACGTCCAATAGGACAGGACAAGGCAGAGCCTATCAGTGCTCCAAAATAAGAACTTCCTGGATCATTTACAACTATCCTACTTCAACGAATACCGAAACGTTTGGATGATTTGCATGCTGCATGATTAAAATCAAACCGTTGAGTAAAATATTGTGAATAGTGAAGAATTTACCTAATAGATTCAAGGCACGAATTTATTGGAAGCAGGTTAGTACCTCTCCTACAATTTACGTAAAATCCAAAGGGTGCTTCTCGTGAATTATTTCCTTTCTTGGTGCCCGCTCATGTCCGTCGCCGCCGGTACTTCGAAGATGTCCAAGCTTCGATCGAAACAAACACGTCTTCGCAATCTGATGACTTCATTCAACGTAATCTATTCGTTCATGGAGGAATATGAAGATACCCGGCATTCTAGTGAGTTGGCTTCGCGGTTGGAGAAATTGGAGCCACTGTGGGAGAAGATAGATGAAGCAATGACGGAAACGGAATTGGCTGATAGTGAAGAGGGGGCGGCTGGGGAGAGGTATGTGAAGGATAGAGTTGAGTTCCAGAATAAATTCTTTACCTTGAAGGGATTCTTAGTCTCGAAACTTCGGGACAATCCCGAGCATAACGGAGCCTTTCCAGCGTCTCAGCTTTTAGAATCCACCATAACTCCAACACACCCCCACGTTAAGTTACCTTTGATAAGTCTTCCAAAATTTTCTGGGAATGTGGAGGAGTGGCTAGCTTTTCGAGACTTATTTGTTTCACTAATACATTTTTCGTCGGATTTGCCTGACATCGAAAAGTTCCATTATCTTAGGAGTCAATTAGAAGGAGAAGCTTTGGCAGTGATATCATCATTACCACTCACTCAAGCGAATTATAATGTTGCTTGGGAGTTGCTGGTCAAACGGTACGCGAACAGTAAATGTCTCAAAAAGAAGCAGATTCAAAATCTCTTTGAATGTTCGGCCATTCGTAAGGAGTCAGCGGCTGAATTACAAAAATTAGTTGAAGCTTTCGAGAAGTCTACCAAGGTACTGGATCAGGTGGTACAACAAGGTGATTACAAGGACTTATTGCTGATTCATCTAATGTGCTCAAGATTAGATGATAAAACACGTCGAAGTCGGGAAGAACATTCGTCGGTGTTGGAGGAAGAAGGTATAAAGGATTTGATGGAGTTTTTGCTTCGCCGCATACGAGTACTAGAGTCTCTGCCAAATAGACAACCAGATACTCAAATCCCAACAATTAAAAGGGTTCATCCCAACAAGATTGCCAGTCATGGAGTATTTCAATCAATCCAATCCAAATGTCTCTCTTGTGCAGATACACATCCACTTTTTACATGTCCAGTATTTGGTAGATTACCGGTAATGGAAAGAGAAAAATTGTTACGCCAAAATTCGCTGTGCAGAAACTGTTTTCGTAGAGGGCACCAAGCAAAGGAGTGCACATCACGGTTTTCGTGTCGACGGTGCAAGGAAAGACATCACACCTTGGTCTGCTATAAGGAGGAGAAACAGAAGGTTCTGCATGGAGCAGAAAAACAAGTCAAGGGAGCAGTAGATCAATTGCAAGTTGATAAGGCATCTACGTCTAAGGTTTCAGAAGGTTCGTCGGTCAGCAGCAACATAGCGCGGTATGGTTCGAAGGTGCTTCTGGCTACCGCGGTAGTCCGAGCAGTCGACGATTATGGACATGAATTTCTCGCTAGAGCGCTTCTGGATTCCGGATCGGAGTGTAATATTATCTCTACCCATTTGGCGCAGAAATTACATGTGAAACGGTACAAGACAGATATTGAAATATCAGGTATCGGGCAAGCTCCAGTAAAAACTACGGAGAAGGTTCGAGTTACAATTACGTCGCGATTATCATCTTACTCACAGAACATGGAATTATATGTTTTGAATAAGGTGACCGAAGATTTACCAACATCAGCTATTAGTGTTAGTAATTGGGAATCACCTGTAGGGGTTCAGTTGGCCGATCCCGAATTTTTCAGAACTCATCCAATCGATCTACTATTAGGAGGGGAGTTCTTTTTCGATTTCTTCCCCAAGAAACAACAAGTTTCGTTGGGACTTAACATGCCTACACTCGTGGATTCTGTTTTCGGGTGGTTGATTACAGGACGGTGTGCATAGAACCTAGGAAAAAGGATATCAGTTTGTCATGTTTCAGTTTTAGACTCGATCGAACAACTCATGAACAAATTTTGGGAATGCGAAGAAGGACACTCACTCTCAGCCTACTCGATGGAGGAAACGCGGTGCGAGAAATACTTCGTTCAGACTGCTACGCGAAGAGATGATGGTCATTATTCAGTTGGCTTACCGAAATCTCCGGATGGGCTGGCTCAATTGGGCGAATCGAAATCCACTGCTTTAAGACGTCTAATGCTGCTGGAACGGCGACTAGCGCGAGATGAAACATTAAAGCAGGAGTATCATGCATTCATGACTGATTACTTGAGTCGAGGTCACATGCGAAGGATTATTGAGAATCCTGCAGATACTAAGGTTAGTTATTCCAGTAGTAAAAGATTCCAGTACCACTACTCGCGTAAGAGTAGTTTTTGACGCATCAAGTAAGACTTCCACGGGAGTAACACTGAATGACATTCTCCTAAACGGACCAGTTATTCAGGACGATTTACGGACGATTCTAATGCGTAGTCGGCTCTATCCCATCGTGCTCATTGCTGATGTTGAGAAGATGTTTCGACAGGTTTGGATGAACTCGGAAGACTTATCGCTGCAAAGGATCCTTTGGCGATTCTCTCCAGATGAACCGGTAGAAACGTACGAATTATTAACCGTAACGTACGGTACTAAACCTGCTCCATTTCTGGCCACTAGGACTCTAAAGCAGCTGTCCATCGACGAAGTATATAGTTTTCCGCTAGCAGCAAAACGAATTTGTAAGGACGTTTACATGGATGACGTTATTACGGGAGCAAATAACATCGCAGAAGCAAGGATAATCCGGTGTCAATTAGATGGATTGTTACAAAAAGGAGGATTCCGGTTACGTAAGTGGGTCTCGAACAATGAAGATGTACTAACTGGAGTTGAAGAAGATAATTTGGCTCTTCCACGAGACAAAACGGTTGATTTTGATGCGGAACGAACGGTTAAAACTTTGGGTCTGGTTTGGGAACCACGAACAGATACATTTCTTTTTAAAATTCAATATGAGATTATTTCGGATTCATCGCTGACCAAACGAAAGGTACTTTCTCGCATAGCGAAAATTTTCGACCCTTTGGGATTAGTTGGACCAGTCATAACAAAGGCAAAAATGTTCATGCAACAGATTTGGGAGCTTAAAGGTATAGGACAAAGGTCACTAGGTTGGGACGATAATCTCCCATCACTTCTTGTGGACTCGTGGAACCAATTTTATTCTCAACTTCCCGAACTGAATACTATCCGTATACCGCGATTCGTAACGTGTCTGAATCCAGTATCATTTCAATTACATTCGTTTTCCGATGCATCAAAGAAGGCATATGGTACCTGCATTTATCTACGTTCTGAAGACAGTAACGAAAAGGTCATGGTGTCGCTCATTTCATCCAAGTCCCGAGTTTCACCACTTAAAACGCAGACCATTCCTCGGTTGGAATTGTGTGGAGCGCAATTGGCTGTAGACCTTTATGAAAGGGTAATAAAATCTATCGATTTCAAGTGCGAATCCTTTTTTTGGACTGATTCCAGAACGGTTTTGCAATGGATTGCTCAGCCACCGAATACATGGTCAACATTTGTGGCACATCGCGTCTCATTCATTCAGCATTCAACCCAAAATTGTCATTAGAATCATGTACCTGGCGCACAGAATCCAGCAGATCAGCTCTCTCGTGGATTGGATCCAAAACAATTAATTTCGGACATGGCATGGTGGAATGGTCCATTATGGTTGAACGAGGCTCCACATATATGGCCAAAGCAAACGGAAACCTCTGTGGAGTCTGATGACCATGCGAATGAGAGACGGAAAACTTTCGTAGCTATGGTGACCCCAGTAAAGTCATTTAACGATTGGTATTTTACCCAGTTTTCTGAATATTCGAAGCTCGTTCGTGTTACAGCTTATTTTTTTTTTTTTTTTCATAAATACGTTTATTTCATAGGCAATATACATAAGTTTTTCTTCGCCGTGGCATCCACAATACATAGTAGTTTAAACCTAATACATTTCGAATATCATATTAGTATGTTGGTACTCATTAGTTAATCTAAACACTGTTTTTATCAAGCGAGTTGCTATTTTAAATTACATTAAATAAAATACATTTATTTTGTACATGATCTTATAACTATTTCAGGATTGTTTGTATCAGTTCACCACTTATATTCAATATCCTATAGTTGGCTATTGGTTGAACTCATGGAAGAGAAAACAGTTTAACATAAAATAAAATTTAAATTGGAACTCCAATGGATTTAATGAAATGATAAAGAAGTTTCATGTATGGAAGGTCACGACAAGCAAGAATGTCGCGAACTGGGACATTGGATAGTCTACCTTGGGTACGCAAGGAATTTATTAGTTGAGATCTGACATCACGAAACTCCACGCATGTCCAAACAACATGGTCAATATCGCGGTAACCTTCGCCGCAAGCACAATGATTAGTCTCGGAAAGTCCAATTCGAAGGAGATGTGCATCTAACGTGTAGTGATTGGACATGAGTCTGGACATCACACGAATGAAATCTCTACTCACATCCAGTCCCCTGAACCATGCCTTTGTCGATATTTTAGGAATAATTGAGTGCATCCACCGACCCAGATCATCTTTATCCCAAGAAGCTTGCCAGCTGGCAAGTGTTCTTTGGCGAGACGCGCTATAGAATTCGTTGAAAGCAATCGGTCTCTCATAAATTTCACCCTCAATAGCACCACGTTTGGCTAAAATATCGGCTCTTTCATTGCCTGGAATGGAGCAATGAGCCGGAACCCAAACTATTGTGATTAGATAATTATTATTCAATATGTCGTTCAGACACTGTTTTATTTTACCCAAGAAAAACGGTTCATTTTTGCCAGCAGCGTTTGAGCGAATGGCTTCAATTGCACTCAGACTATCTGTGAAGAGGAAATAATGGTTTGGAGATAATGTGACGATTACATTCAAGCTATAATGAACTGCTGCTAACTCTGCTATATAAACAGATGCAGGTTCTTGAAGCTTGAATGAGGCCGAAACATTATTGTTGAACATACCAAACCCTGTCGCTTCTTCCATTCGCGATCCGTCCGTGTAAAACATTTTCTCAGAGTTAATATGCCTGAACTTACTTGAAAATATTTTTGGGATTTCCATAGAGCGTAGGTGGTCCGGGATTCCACGCACTTCGCGCTGCATGGATGTGTCGAAAAATAAAGTTGAGTCAGGTACATTTAGGAGGCTGACACGGATAGGAATATATCTTGAAGGGTTGATTTCCTGTGACATATGGTTAAAATATACTGTCATGAATTTTGTTTGAGATCGAAGCTCGACTAGTCGTTCGAAATTATTAATTACCATGGGATTCAGCACATCACATCTTATTAGCAGGCGTGATGAAAGCTCCCAAAATCGATCTTTTAATGGAAGAACTCCCGCCAGAACTTCAAGACTCATTGTATGTGTCGAATGCATGCAGCCTAAAGCAATTCGCAAACAACGGTACTGAATTCGCTCAAGTTTGATAATATGAGAATTTGCAGCGGAACGAAAACAAACGCATCCATATTCCATCACTGAAAGTATCGTTGTCTGATACAATTTTATTAGATCTTGCGGATGAGCACCCCACCAAGACCCTGTTATTGTTCGAAGAAAATTTACTCTTTGTTGGCATTTCGTTATCAGATACCTAATGTGTCCTCCCCACGTGCATTTGGAATCAAACCACACCCCGAGGTATTTGAAAGTCAAAACCTGTTCGATTATTCTTCCCATCATATGAAGCTGAAGTTGCGCGGGATCATGCTTTTTTGAAAAGACGACCAGCTCTGTTTTCTCCGCAGAGAATTCGATACCAAGATGAACAGCCCAAACGGACAATTTATCTAAGGTATCTTGCAATGGTTTTTGCAGATCAATAGCTTTGGATCCAGTAACTGAAACCACGCCATCATCTGCCAATTGTCTTAGTGTACATGGGGTTACTAGACAGCTGTCAATGTCATTCACGTAAAAATTATAGAGGAGCGGACTGAGGCATGAGCCTTGCGGGAGACCCATGTAGCTAATTCTGATTGTTGCCAAATCGCCATGTGAAAAATGCATGCGTTTCTCTGACAAAAGGTTGTGCAAATAATTATTTATAACCGCTGGGAGTCCATGTTGGTGGAGCTTGTCTGAAAGAACATCAATGGAAACTGAATCAAATGCTCCTTTAATGTCTAAAAATACAGATGCCATTTGTTGCTTTTGAGCGAAGGCAATTTGGATGTCAGACGAAAGTAATGCAAGGCAATCATTCGTCCCTTTATTTCTACGGAAGCCAAACTGAGTATCTGACAACAAACCGTTCGTCTCGACCCAAGTGTCGAGACGTCGTAGAATAATTTTTTCGAACAATTTTCTGATGCAGGACAACATCGCAATGGGTCTATATGAGTTGTGATTGGAAGCTGGTTTCCCCGGCTTTTGAATGGCGATAACTTTCACTTGTCTCCAGTCAGGTGGAACAATATTTTGCTCAAGAAACTTGTTGAACAATTCCAACAAACGTCTTTTTGCGAGGTCGGGCAGATTCTTCACCAAGTTGATTTTAATTCTGTCCAATCCAGGAGCGTTATTGTTACAAGACATGAGTGCTATGGAAAATTCCATCATTGAAAAGGGGCTATCAATGGAATCATCATTTGAAGAAGACTCCCTAACAATGCTATGCGTAGGAACGGAATCTGGACAAACTTTCCTCGCAAAATCAAATATCCATCGATTCGAGTACTCCTCACTCTCATTTCCTACGTTACGATTCCTCATTCGTCTGGCCGTATTCCAAAGAGTGCTCATTGAGGTTTCTCTTGACAAACCTTCCACAAAATGTCTCCAATAGCTGCATTTCTTAACCCGAAGTATGTTCTTGTACTTGGTTTCTAAAACTAAGAATTTTTCAAAATTCTGAGGAGTTCCTCCTCCTCGTTTTAAAAACGTCTTGAAAGCATTTTGTTTCGCGTGTTTAGCATCTGAGCACTCTTTGTCCCACCAAGGATTTGGAGGTCTTCTGTTAGACGATGGACCAAGAAATCGTTTGGTTTGGGCTTGTTCTGCGGCCTCCAGAATCGAACAAACGAGGAAGTCATATTCTTCAAGTGGGGGAAGCTCTTCCATTGAAGTTAAGACACTTGAAATATTACTTTGGTATTTAATCCAGTCAATATTTTTTGTCAAATCATATGGAATATTAACTGAATTAGCAATGCCTTTGTTACTGCTAATTGAGATGATGATTGGTAAATGATCGCTACCATGTAAATCAGGAAATACTTTCCAGGTGCAATCTAGTCGAATTGAAGTCGAACAAAGAGATAAATCTAATGCACTTGGACGTGCAGGAGGTCTTGGGATCCGTGTCATGCTACCCATATTTAGTACCGTCATGCTAAAATTGTCGCAAATATTATATATTAGAGATGATCTGCTATCATTGTAAACGGAACCCCACATCATTCCGTGCGAATTGAAATCTCCTAAAATCAAACGTGGAGCAGGAAGGGCTTCGACAATTTCATTAAGCTGTCGTTGTCCAACTTGAGCTCTTGGAGGAATATATACCGAAGCAATGCAAATGTCCTTTCCTTTAATGTTTATTTGACAAGCAACAACTTCTATACTAGAAGTCGAAGGAATGTTTAATCTATAAAAGGAATAACATTTCTTAATTCCTAAAAGCACTCCACCATACGGGGAGTCTCTGTCGAGACGTATAATGTTAAAGTCATTAAAATTTAAGGCTATGTTTGATGTAAGCCATGTTTCGCACAAAGCAAATACATCACATTTTTGACTATGCAACAAAACTTTAAATGAATCAAGTTTTGGCATGATGCTTCGACAATTCCACTGCAGGACAGTGATTGAATCATTTGCGGCGGATGATAAATTATCCATCAAATGATACAAAACCTGAAAGAGCTGGCCATTGAGCTGATAACTGTTTCAAAAAAGTTCTAGCTATTGGAAGGAATGCTGTTATGATGGTCTTTAGAGGTTCAGAAATATTGAATGCAGCGAAAATCCATTCTACAATTTCCGAAAATTTCAGTAATCCTGTTGGTGAATGTGAAATGGAGCCCACTGGATTATTGTCTTTTCTTGAGCTAGTTCCTGGATTGGTTTGTGAATTTGACAAACCAGGAGGCACAGTTTTTGGTTTTAAATTTGGCTTTTTAGCTTTAACACGGGGATCTTTTTTTGAAGGTATAATTTTAGGTGTCTTTTTTGGTATTTTGTGGTTTGTTAATCTCCTCTTAACAGACCCTTGAGGAGTGACAAACGAGGTATCTTCACTATTTCCGTCAGAGTCAGATTCCTCTGGCTCCGCAAGATTTGAAAAACCGTTTTCGGTTTCCAAAGGGGAGACATGTATGACCGTTTTGAGCATTTCTGCATATGTGCGCTTAGACCGTGCTTTTAAAGAAAGCTTCATTTTGTCTTTACGCAGCTTAAATGCAGCGCACACTGAAAGATCATCATGAGGGCTTTCCCCACAATAAACACATTTTTCAACATCTTTATCGCAAAGATTATCCTTATGAGGCCCTTGACATTTGATACATTTGGACTTATTACTACAGTAAGTAGCTGTATGTCCGAATTTTTTACAGTTCGTGCAATTCATAACATGCGGTACGAAAAGCCGAACAGGAAGACGAATTTTATCGATATAGACATGGCTAGGCAATGCAGATCCGGCAAATGTTACGCGAAACGAATCTGAGGGACGATAAGACTTTTTTCCATCGACAATAGATGCTGAGTACAATTGTTTGCACTCGAGTATCTTAACTCCCTCAAGCATGGAGTTTTTAAAACGGCCAACTCCATTTTTAAGTAAATCATCTGCTGTCAGACTTGCTTCAGTCACAACACCGTCAATTTCTACCTCCTTCGATGGAATGTAAACTCGATATTCAATAGCAAATAATTTACAGGTTACAATATCGTTTGCCTGTTTCAAGTCGTTAACTACAACTCGAATTTTATCTCTATTAACCTTACAGATTTCTTTAACTTCAGAGAAATGTGATGTCAAATCCTTTGTAATTTGCATCAAGTTTAAAATCTTTTCTTTTTTTCGAAGATAGACTATCCATGGCCCAGTGGTACCCTGTGGATAATGTTTAGCCCTCGGAGTATTTAAACTTTTACTAGTATCCGGAATCGGATTCGGATGATCTTCCATGAGATCATCCATTACATTAAATTTTTTTTGTAAATTAATAATACCAAAATAAAAACTTATGTTTAGTAAAATTTCAGATATAAGAAATAAAAAATAAATTAAATTAAATCTACCTTGTAGCTGATGTCTCTGTTCCTTTATCGTGAAGAACGACGTGAAGCTCTTCCAACGATTTCCAATTGGCAGTCTTTTGCTGTTTCCAATTGGCAGTCTTCTGTCGTTTACTGCTATCTCAGTTGCTCTGCCGTCGTTGTGAACACCACTGCACTTGCTGTACCTGACCCCAGGTACAGTGCTTTTGCTCTTGGTGGCGATCAAATGCGATGCTTGCAGTGTAGCACCTCGCGATATATGCCGTCTCTTTTGATCCTACGCAGCGTACAAATTCTGGTACCTGGTAGATCAGCACTGGGTTGCTTTAGCACCTCTGTGCCTTTGCACCCCTTCGTCTTCGCACCTTTATGCGATGGCACCTCTGTGACTCGTCACTTCTATGCTCTCGCACCTCTGTGTCTCTACACCTCTGTGCGTATGAACGGGATGGCCTTCGTTGCTAGCTTTCCAGTCGGGAAACGCCCCGAATATTGCGTTACAATCGAAACACAACCTCTTCGCTTGAATGGTTTTTACTGAATGAGTTACAGCTTATTGCCGGCGATATATTCGAAACCTACGAACTAAGCGAAATAAGGGAATGCGATTTCTACCACTCACATGTCATGAACTAAGAGAAGCTGAAACATGTCTTGTTCGATTGGTTCAGCGGGAGGTCTTTTCGAAGGAGATGGAGGCGCTTACAAAAAATAAATCAGTGCATCAAGGATCACGACTTCGATGGTTCAACCCTACTTTGACTACTGAAGGCGTCATTCAAGTTGGAGGTCGATTGACGAATGCCGACATTCCCGAGGAGGCGAAGCACCCCATGGTAATACCTGGTAATCATAAATTTTCAGAACTTTTGGCTAGAAGCTATCACAAAACACTCTTGCACGCTGGACCGCAGCTCCTATTAAGTACTATTCGTCAACGGTTTTGGCCACTAGGAGGAAGAAGTTTATGCCGATTAATAACTCATCGTTGTATGATATGCTATCGTGTAAAACCAAAATTTCAACGTCAATTTATGGCTCAATTACCGACACCCAGAATAACTGCAGCTCGTCCATTTACAACAACAGGAGTCGATTATTTCGGTCCTGTATATATACGTCAAGGATACAGGAAGGGAACAACGAAGGCTTACGTAGCCGTATTTATCTGCTTCTGTACGAAAGCAGTTCACCTTGAGCTAGTTTCGGACTTATCCACTGCCAAGTTCATCCAAGCTCTAAGAAGATTCACGGCACGTAGAGGAAAATGTTCAGATATTTATTCTGACAACGGTACCAATTTTGTCGGAGCTCGAAACTCATTATCAGAACTTCTTAAGAACCTGCGAAATCAAAAACTTCATGAAAAAATTCAAAGGGAGTGCAGCAGAGATGGCATCACATGGCATTTTAACCCCCCTGCCGCCCCACATTTTGGTGGACTCTGGGAAGCCGCCGTACGTTCCGCTAAGAAACACTTGCTTCGTGTCTTGGGAAATACTTCCGTTTCATACGAAGATTTTACAACCCTCTTATCCCAAGTAGAAGGTTGTCTCAATTCTAGGCCGCTCACTCAGCTTTCAGATGATCCAACTGATCTCCAACCGCTCACGCCAGGTCACTTTCTCATCGGCTCATCATTGCAAGCAGTTCCCGATAAGGATTTCACCAACACTTCCCCTAATCGACTCACACACTGGCAGCTAATCCAACAACAACTTCAACATTTCTGGCGTAGATGGCATACCGAATACCTATCGCAGCTCCAGGCCCGAGTTAAGAATTGGCAGCCTGCAATTAACATTGAAACTGGCAGACTTGTCATCATCGTCGATGAGAACCAACCATCGATGAAATGGAGAATGGCCCGCATTCATCAAACTCACCCAGGCAAGGACGGTGTAGTTCGCGTCGTTACTCTACGGACGGCAACCGGTTACGTGACTCGACCTGTAACTAAAATATGTCTACTACCATTGGCCATCGCAGACGAACCCGATACCAGCCAGCAACAGTAAGAGTCAACTGAAATTGTGTAATTTCAGGGTGGGTCGGGATGTTTGAGTACTACAGTTTCCCCTAAATCATCAATACCAAAACGGCAGCGTAGTACCTACTGACCTGCGCATGTTATCATTAGGCCATATTCACCACTCTTTATCACCGAGCGAGATAGCACGCGATCGAGTAGAAGATCTCCTTCATTATCATCGATCGCCAGTCGTCTTCTAGCATCCATCGTGACTGCACGCATACACGGCATTTTGCCGTTTGGAATTCAGTTTAATGTTTTAGAGTTAAGTTAAAGTTTAGCTATAAGTATCAATAAAGCTGCATGTTAAAGTCGCATGTTAAGTCATTAAATAAAGTCGTGTGTGGACGAATGCATGTTCTTGGACCATCACAACCCACACGAGAGATATCAAGGGCAGACAATTCATTGTGCGGCTGGTAAAAATTCTGGTAACTTTCAACCGAGGGAACTCAACCAACATTCTATGTAAAGGAAACACTTAATTTTCACACTATTTTTGCAACAACAAACCGTTCCAGCAAATTGAACGAATATTTCGTGCAATATGTCGTTCAACAAGCGTTCAAAGAACAACAATTAGAACGGCCTGCTGAGAGGGAACACGGAGGCATGGAAAAACGAACAAAAATGTCGAAAACATAAACAGTAACCATTAGCTGCCCTTACACGAGACAATATTATTGTCAATACAAGGAGTATTGACAATACTTTTGATCGTGTAATGGAAACTTCATTGGATTGACGAAAACATTGTCAAAAAAATCAAAACTGCTCATCAATCCAACAATACTTTCTCTACAGAGAGAAACTGTTAAATATGTGCAATAATATCTTCTCTCTATATTTTAATATTTATTTGCAATATTTGAAGCTCCAAACGCTTGATTTTCTCGAAAAATGCGGACTCAAGTTACCAAATCAATTGAATTGATGGTATTGACAATACTTTGGATTGACAATAATATTGTCACGTGTAAGGGCTGCTATTAACTACATTAAACGATTCCATTGCACAGAGCTACACTCAACTTTTGGTGAGTGCTACACCAGTGGTATCGGTGCAGAAAAAGTGTAGCACTGGTGTAGTGCAAATGGCAAAAACGAACGGTTTCAGTGCAAACTTAGCTACACCGCGCGGTGTAAGGCAATTTAAAAACGAAAACGCCATTAGGTTGCGCATAAACTGCACCCAAATCTCAACCAGCGCTGCCAACTATACCGATTTCTCGGTATTTATACCGATTTTTGGACTCGATACAGGAATACAGATATGCTCTCTCAAAATACCGATATTTCAATTTTCATACAGATAAATACCGATTTTCAGTTTTTGTGTTGGATTCCATAGGGGTAAACCCTATTTTTGGTCGCAAAATCAGTTTTCGCACTAAATTGATGTTTGATTTTTCGAGAAAGATATTGTACAGATAGTTTTTTTTCGCCAAATACAGATTTTTGGAAAAAACAGTTGACAGCACTGATCTCAACTGTTTGTGTTGGTTGTGTTGACCAGAGATGCCAGATATTTTCAGAGAAAATCTGTATTACCCTGTATAAAAAATCTGTATTTATCTGTATTCACTAATGAAATGAAATTTCTACAATGAAATGAAGAACGCTATCTCAACAGATTATGGTTACAGAATGAGAGTTTCAATGAGAATTTATTTTTCATATCTTCGTAGTTCACGAAAATATGTAGAGACGAAATTTGATATAAATGTTTTTCCAACCACAATTGAATTTCAATTCCATATACACTGAGGTCTTTTTTATGCGGTTTTTTATGCGACTTTTTTATGCAAATTTTCAGAGTTATGCGGTTTTTTTATGCGAAGTTTCAGAGTTATGCTGTTTTTTTTATGCGAGTTTTCAGAGTTATGCGGTTTTTTTATGCGGTACGTAAATTCGCATAAAAAAAGGCTTCAGTGTACTTATATTTAAAAGTTGACTCCATATACTATATTTAAAAGTTGAATTAATATGCAACTTCAAGTCAAGTCATACAACTCTCAGGCCGCAGACAGAACAAACGCAAGAAGTTGAGCCGAGTTGGTGGAAAACATTAGCAGACCAAATGAGGGAAGCATATTTTCAGCAAGCTAAAGAGGTCATGTTAGAGTGCAAGTAATAAATCTGCTCAGCTTTCCCAACTGCCAAGGCCTTTTTAATTTACTGTAAGTGCATTACTCGTTTGGGCAGTACCAAGTTTGGCTCTGCTTCCTCGTGCTCACTCTGTCTACGGCCTTAGCCTAACAATAAGGCTTCAAATTGCAAAATAAATTTTTTTTGTGTTGATCATCAAATATCTGCACACAAATTTTTACTTTAATTTGTGATTTGTCCGTTGATTAATAAACTTCTATCTCGTCACTGGAAACGAATACTAAAAGTTAGCTCAGACGAAAACAGTTTAATTTTTCTTTATTACTTCTTGTGAAATCTGTATAAATCTGTATTAAATTTAGAGAATCTGTATAAAATCTGTATTCTGTATTAGATCTGTACGATGATGTAAAAATCTGTATAATACAGATGATTCTGTATAAATGGCATCTCTGGTGTTGACGAGAAACTCTCCACACGAACATCTTTTGTTTACATTTTTTAGACGTTTCGGGTTTCGTTATAAATGACGTTAATTTATCATTTTTCGAAGTTTTTTCTCTATATATATTACACAATCGGCCTTCATTAGAAAATTTGTAACAAAATTTCGACGGTTTTCCTGTCCAATAAATTTGTGTATTGTATCTAATCTATATATTACGACAATGACTGAGTCAAATCAATCGATTGTCAAAAAGCTGGGCTTAAAACCGCTGACCAAGGAGAACATTTTATACTTCTATTTTCCCTTGCAAAGTATGGTTAGCTATGCAGCCCTCTCCATCAATGTTATGAATCCGTCAATAGCGATCAGGTAAGGCTATTTTTAGAGTTTTTTTTAATGTTAAGAAAACTATTATGTTTCATTTTCAGGCTCCTACCAAAACGTGACGTGACGAATTTCTTATTGGTACACACCCTTTTCGGTACCACACTGTATTTCTACAGTCGACCACATCTGGCCGTCGTCCCAAGCCAGCGTCGCGTTGCATATAGCATTTGTGGGTCGGTTCTGTTCAGTTTCGGATCTGTACTGGTATGGGCCGTTCTACGGAGCGCCGTTCCACGGAACCAAACGCTAGCAACATTGCTTGGTCTTACGTCGGGAGTGGTACTAGCCAAACTGACATACGATTATCTCGACAGTAACGACAAGCAGCTTGTGTCAGAAAAAAACTGAATGAAGTTTGTTCCAAGGCTTGATTGCAAAATTTAATTTTGTGATACCACAATTTTAGTAGTGCTCATGAAAAGGTTCCAAAGCTAATATAGATCGACAGCATAAGTTAATTTTGAGGAATATTTTTTTTCTGTTTGGAAGTGTCGCTAACCCGCTGTTTTATAGTGAACAGTTTTGCTAAGACCTGTCTGGAAAGTGCATCCATGTTATGCAGATTGGAATAGATTACATACTAAATTCTTGCAGTATGCTAAACCTAAGTTTTTCGAATTATATACCGAAATAATCCTGGTTCAATAAAATGGTCGTATGTTTTCATATCGGGAAAGTTGTTTTTTGTTTGTTTCTTTTACAATCATTTTCCGTATCGACTTCGTAGATTTCTACATTCTCAATCTAAGTTTGTTGAATATTATCCAATTTATATTAATTGTTACATTTTCTAGCTATTGCCAGAAATTTTTCTCTTAGGTGTCATGTACAAATTAGGTTATACTAAATTTCGATAAAAAGGTAATTGGAAAGCAATGGGGCCATCAGAATTCAGTCAATCATCAATCATCAAATCGACTCTCCTTTTTGTGTTGAGTATCAAATTGATCTTTCTTTTTTTATGGGTTTACCGGTCGGGCAGCTGAATAGCGCATATTCTAAACTGGACCCATTTATGGATCCAGGTTATACAAGTTCAATTCTTTGTCAGACGAACTAGTCTATGTCGACCAACTGAACACTGACGAGCCAATAATTGTGCATTGATCCTTTCACCATGTGCAATTGCGTTGCTGAAATATTCAAAGTAGGTATTAAATAGAACTTATACTTACTAAATATGGCTTGATGGTGTAGTTAATCTACAATCTTGGAAGAGAAAATCAATGTATGTTTTGCATTTGAATAGTAGAATATGAGTAATGAGTGATAAGTGAGTGGAGCATTAGTATGGATCTAAGTAAGCATACTACAATGTAATCTAAGAGAGAACTACTTGCAACATGCAACTAACCCAAGCAACCAAAAGTTCCACAATTACTCAAAAAGTCAACTTTCTTGCTGCTTAAAAGTACACGCGGAACTTTTGAGAACTTGAAAGTACAGATCAAGTTCCGTGTGAACTTTCTAGCTGCTTAAGAAAACACGTGGCAATTTTTGACAGTTCGAAGTACAGAACAAGTTCCACGTGAACTTTCTTGCTGCTTAAGAGTGCTCGTGGTACTTTTAGCAACTTGAAAGTACAGAACAAGTTCCGCGTGAACTTTTTCGCTGCATAGAAGCTGAACAATGTATTCTAGAAGCAGTTTAGAAGTTCGTTCCGCTGTGTCGCGCGAATTTTCAAGTGTGGATAATTACTTAAAAAATGGGCTGCTTAGAATGCTATTGATTAACTTTGAGAGCTGCTTAAGCCAAATCAGTCCTCTTTATCCGAACTGTTGGTTAGTTGGGAAACTACTATGCGTGGAAGTTTCGGACGCTGTTATCCACGCCATTTGCGGTTCCAAAAGGTAACAAAGAGTACAAGATTTGATCATTATCAAACCAACTGCATACTGCAAAAGAGATCAAATTTGATTAGTCGATCGCTTCTCCTCCTTAGATCAAAGTGTAGTATTTGTTGTAGCATGGACAATGCCTAACCTGGCACACTCAGAAATTGGAGCATATCCGTAATGACAGCATCATTCAATCTGTATCAAGGTTGTGCTAACGCCCAAGGAAATTGATATTTCTAGCCGACCCAAATCTTTGGAATCCGTAGTTGAATTTCAACAAAGTACAATAGCACTTATTTTACTACTCCATATCAGGCATGTCCAAACACTGCACCGCGTGCTTCATATAATCACCGCCACCGCGTGTATTGAGAATGCCATTGCGTGCCAGTGCACAAAGAGGAACACGAAACGCAATGACCGAAGTGCCCCCTTTGCCCCCCTCTCGATACGCCACTGCTCATGACATTTTCTCTCGTGATTTCGCCACAATAAACAGTAGCTCCTTCCAAATTCAACAACTATCGAGACAGTCGCCAACAAGGCTCAACGTTGAAGTTCGTTTTATGTCGATTCTCATGAGTTGTAGGGGGACATTCACGCATTGGGAAGGCGTCTTTTGTGTATCCTTACGTGTTTTGTTTCTCTGCACTCCCGTTGGAAGGAAGCGGTTCAGTGAGAAAAGCAAAGTAAATGCTTTGACTTCCAGAATTTGGATGCACTTTTTCGATCAAACCATTGAACCCAGTTTAGCATGAACCAGAACTATAGAAGTAAGAGGAGCGCAAAACTTGTTCTCTCTGCTGTAAGATTTCTTGCCTTTGCGTCATACTAGAAAGGCAAAAGATGCGCTCCTGATACTTCGTGTATAAAATTTTAATAAAAAGTTGTAATATTTTTGAAACATCTGCATGAACAAGCTTTGTGATTGAATTTTTTCAAAACTGAAATTGGACCGATTATAAAAACACCGCCGTTCGCATTCTATTTATCGCTACAGATCGGTCACAGCGGATATGACAGTTCCGTTATGAAAATTTCATGACATTTTGAGCTCGTGACATTCTCGAAACCCGTGACCGAAAATGAACAAAGCAGCTGCTTATCCAGTACACTGAGGTACCACGTAAAAAAACCGCGTAAAAAAACCTCAACTGAAAAAAAAAATTTGATGCCAAATATCTTAGAAATACATGAAACGTCCAGATCTGGTATAATCTCAAAAAAAACTGTTACGTAGCAGCTGTGCGTATCGTTGGCAGTGATTGTCTTATGCTTGGCAACAGTATAAAATATATCAAATTTTTGCACCCTTGCTCCTCCGCGCACGCTTATGAGCACAAAAAGGTGCATTTTAATTTAAACACGAGTGATGTTTTCCCTTGGGTACGATGAGTGAGTCAGCACGGGTAAACATTTACTGCGAGTGGGTTACTGCTGCGAGTCAGCTCACTCTATTTCAGACTATATCCGTACTCACTTCAAGAGCGAGTGTCCATCAATATTCACGGAGTGGAAGCACTCCAGTGCGCTATTAGTGTGGTGCACAGGTTAGATTTCATTTTAGCAAATCGGAGTGTATAGTAGCATCATGATAGCCGCACGAGTATGCTGTTGATGTATTTCGCAGCTCTTAGAAAATATATCAGTAATAAAGCAAAATCAGAAAACGTGTAACAAAACTTACCCATACAATTCGTAGTAATGAATCTTTTCGGTACAATCGAACGTAAAATTTCATACTAACGGCAAACGACTATTACAATTGAATGTGAAATTTTCATTCTGCATTTCAATCGGTTACCTTACAAAAATAACACAATCGAAATACAAAACGGAAATTATTCGATCGATATCCAGAATCAGGGTAAATATCGAGCTGATATATTCTTTGAAAGTTCGATTTTATTATACACATTATGTACTCTTGGAGCAATTCTTTTATTTTTATCAAATTTGTCATTACATTCATTCCGGGAATGTACATAAAATAAAAAATATTCATAACATAAGTACTAGAGAATTAAGAGTTCATGGTATTTAAAACCTTTTTCCGACATCTACCATACCAAATCTGTTGTGAAATCAGGCCCATTCATCTTCCGGCTCCAACTGAGAAGGCTGAGCGTCAGTTCGAGAGCCACTGGCATCTCGAATATCCCTTCCGCCAAACTGGTTAGATGCACTGAACGAACTACCGCCTCCGAAACCACCCAAGCTTTGTAAAAAGTCCGGAACTTGCTGTCCAGCCTGCTGTAAAATTCTGACCAGATCTGCCCCAAGTGCGGAATCGTTCTCCGGGTCGTAAAAACTGGTGGCTTTGCCTTTGTTACCAACGCGCCCAGTACGGCCAATGCGATGCACATAGTCATCGATGCTTTTCGGCAAATCATAATTGATAACGTGGGCAACGTTTTTGATGTCTAAACCACGAGCTGCCACCGACGTGGCTATCAGTATGTACATTTTTCCAGACTTAAAATCACGCAAAGCTTCTTCCCGTTCGCGCTGCAGTCGATCACCGTGAATCGAAGTAGTCGGGAATTTCGTCTCAGACAAAAGCGAAGCCAAATAGTCTGCGTTACGTTTAGTTTCAACAAACACCATTGTCCCAGTAGGATCATCTGTTTCCAGAATTTCCTCTAGCTTTTTGCGTTTCTGAAATCGACTCACTTCATAGACAATCTGGTCCACATCTGAGCTGGCACCACCCACAATACCAATAGCAACAAAAATGTAATTATTAAGAAATTGGCCGGCTAGTTCTTGAATTTCTGGAGGGAACGTTGCTGAAAACATGAGAGTCTGTCTAGATTCTTTCGGTAACATTGTTTCATGGTTCATTACTTTTTCCACAGCGGGCATAAATCCCATGTCCAGCATTCGATCAGCTTCGTCCAAAACAACGAATTTCACCTTCGAAAAGTTTACAGCCTGCTTATCTACAAAATCCAAGAGACGACCAGGCGTTGCCACTAGAATATGACATCCATTGTTCAACACGTCCATCTGGTGACGGCTGGCAGTTCCTCCATAAGCAACACAAACTTTCAAAATTGTTCCAAGAGCAAATTTGCGGGCCTCGTTGAAGATCTGCAAGGCTAACTCACGAGTTGGAGCAATAATTACAACAAATGGATAACCACTCTCCATATCATCGTTATCATTCAGCAACGTGTTAATCATGGGTAGAAGAAACGCAGCTGTTTTTCCAGAGCCAGTCTGTGCACATGCCATTAAATCTCGTTTGTCCATAATGATAGGTATAGCATGTTTTTGAATTGGTGTCGGCTTGGAGTAATTACATTTTCGTACATTACCCAGTAGATAATCTCGCAGTCCGGAACTAGAGAAAGAAGCTATAGGACTAGGCGGATTCTCACCTGTTACATTAACTTTAATTTGATCAAATTTATCAAAGTTTATTCCGGAACTAATTCCAGAGCCAAACATTTCATCTTCATCTTCGGTAGGTGCGGGTGGAATATAGAGCTCTCTTGGTTTGTCTGTTTTAACTTGATCATCGCCCTCGCCACCGAAGTTGTTATTATCGTCAAACTTACGAGGTCGAAAACCACCCCGGCTATCGCCTCCTCCGCGATTGTATCCGTCGTCACCGTCGTTTTCATTTCTATCAAAGCCGCCACGTCCACCTCTTCCGCCGCGACCACGACCACGTCCACGTCCACGACCTCGACCTTCAAAACCACCATCGCCGTTTCGGTAGTCGTTATCATCCTGATCGCGGTCACAATGCTCGCTGTAACCATTGGATCCGCTGCCTCCGTTGTTGTAGTTTCTACTTCCTCCAAATCCTCCACCACGACCGCCTCGGCCACCACGACCGCCACGGCCTCGAAAACCACCTCCATCACTACCATTGCCACGGTGATATTGGTCTGGTTCCTCATGTTCAACGCTTCCATAGTCGGTGCGGCCAAATGACTTTCCACCACTTTCGATTTCTTCCCACTCGTCACTCATACTTTCCTAAACTTTGCCCACAAAATCAATTTACTGCGAAAAAAAAGCACTTCTTAAAAATGACGAGAGCGGTGAACGAGATCGAAAATTAAAAACGTGCAGCGTCGACAGCCAGTTACAAAATATTCAATAAAATGAATGCAACCGGAAACTGCACAACGATATAAAATTAGTCAGGTAACTCTAAAAAATATAAATCCTGCGGTTTATACAACCCGCCAGCGTTGCCAGGTATACCGACTAATCAGAATCATACACTAATAAAAATTTGCACGATCGGTTCATATCAGGGTTTAAATGAACAAAGCAGTGAAGATGAGTATATTGTGCATGCAGATAAAAATCGGAAGCGACGTCTCTCTCGCCTGATCATGTTGCTCCAGCGAAGTTCTCCGTGCCCCAATGGTATGTAGACTGCCATGCGATATATTAATCATTCATAATTGCACGAAAATTCACTCCCTTGTAACGTTCAGTGTCAAACCCATTGATTCCCAAACATACATTATCAACTTTAAGCGCATACAGAAAGTAGTATTCCATCGTTATGTGCTTCGATAGTGGAGGCAAGACAATGTATTCATTTATGTTGAAGCACGTGGTTCATAAACAAGACAACAAAATATGTATAAAGTAACATGATTCTATCAGTTGATGTATAGGAAATGACAGTTCAACCACAGACTAACAGACATGACAGTATGAGTAAATTCTTATAAAAATAATTTTTCGTGATGCACTAGTTCCACCTATATTGTACTGCGCGAACTATTTACTATCTGTACACCCCTTGTGGTATGTAAAAGTTTTTTTTACTAGTTGGTTTCCCCTCGTTTGTCAACAGCGATCAGCTGCTTGCAGGGATGCCTGATTTCATCGAAATATTTGAAAAGGAATCGTCACAATAAATTATTGGATTACGTTGATAATATATTTAACTTTTTCGCGATGTTGGAAGGTAACCATTTATTTGACTCAACGTTGCTCATCTAGACTATTTTTTATTGTGTTGGTAATTTTCACCCGAAATTAAGTGGCGGCAGACCAGAAGCAAGTAAATATTGTAACAAAACAGGTTCGATTTTGTATTTCGTTGGAGAATGAGAAGTAGGCACAATTATGTATATGGTTTTGGCAATATGTATTAAATCTGTATCCTGCATGAAATTCGCATGGACGTATACAAATTAATACATTACTGGTGATTCTGTATAAATGGCAACTCTGTTGGTAAATGAAAAAAATAAACATAGTCTAGATGACAGACAGGATGTTTTTGATAGGGTAACGTGGCGCCATCATGACGCATGTGAGTACTGTCCCAAATAAAGGAATATTCGAAATGACCGTTAAAATGATTGAAGAATTTAATTTGAGTGTCCTGTCTGTTAGTCTGTGGTTCAACTGACTTCGCTCGGCAACGTCGCTGCGCTGGACTGTCTAGCGAATTGCAGATTAGTGCTGCAGCGATAATACATGCTTCACTGCGTATGATATTCATGAATATACCTGCTTTATGAATTGTGTCGCTTTTGAGGAAGCGTAAGCTTTGTTGAATTATTGAAATTTCTGTCCACGCACGAGAATGGAGGAGAACAAACAATATTCACCCCTACTACTGATTGTCCTTCTCTCGGTAAGAGAGAAACTGACGACACGAACGGAAAATGAATGGAAAATCGATATTATGCGAATATCCATTTCGAACTGATATGCGGAAATTCTTGTATAGTAACAATCAGTGGCCCTTATTACCGTTCTCACTTCCACTTTCACATTCACTTCACTTACATGTCACTTCACTTGATTTTCCCTATTACTAGTATCACGCATAGTGAAGTGATCACTGTAGTGGATAAAACTCATTTTTTCAACGAAATGTTGATGGCGTGATGTTCAGAATGACATCAAGGTCATCCAAGTATTTACTTTTGTCTCTAAAGCGACTTCCGTAATAAGGATCTAAATTCCCTTTAAACGATTTTCACCGTTAAATGATACCGATAATAAGGGTCACAATCACTTCACTTGGTTTTCACCGTGTAGTGATACCGGAAATAAGGGCCAGTATTTAATGTTGCCGTCTTTTTAATTGAATCTTCAAAGCTTATTTTGCGAAAAGAAATTACGCAAACCACATAATTTGGATTTCTTTAAAATCCGAGATTTCATCTGAAGTTGCCTTGAAAGTTTAAAAAAAAGAAATTATACGTTTGAAGCTTTTACCTTCGGGTAATTGAAGTACCGGATTATGTTTTTCTTCTTTGATAAATGTGCAACAAACGATATGCGAATACACCATACAATAGATCTCTTTTCGTATCTAATGGATGTAAGGCTCGTCCCCGAAAGGTCCGTTAATGGAATATCACTGACGCAATAGTCACCGATGGGATCGAAACTGCTAACTTGTTGTGTTATCCGACTGGATGACGAACCCTACCGAATTTGAATCATCTTCCGCAATAGAGAAAACAGTCGGTTGAATTTAAATGAAAATTAAAAAGTTCTTCTCGTTACTTGTTTAAGTTGTTTATGTTTATTTGAACTTTTGAAGAACCTAACCTAAGACAAGACCTGACAACTGGGGGGCTGCTTTTGTTCCAAAATGGACCAGTTTCTGATTGGTTGATTTTGATGTTGCTAGCCGAACATTGTGTAAAGAAAAAAACTTTTACAGGGTGGCAAGTATAAAGAAAATAAAAAACAAGTTTAATAAAATGTATAATTTAAGCTCACCAATGAAAATAAAAATTTTCAGAGAATGTTTCACTTTTTTTCAATCTCATTTATTATAATTGTTTATAGTGGCAGCACTGCCGTTTAACTTTTTAGCATCAAGCCGTTTTTCTTATTAGTGAGTTTAAGTGTGTTTACACTCAAATAAAAATTCACATTCGATTCACTTGAAAACGCACGTAGAATTGTTTCAAATGTCAAATTGAATATTTTACGTGACGAAAATGAATGTTATACGAACATCCCCTAAAATGAATAGAGTCATCACATAAGGTTTACGTGAATTGACCAAACGTCAAACAATCTACGTGAATTTCCAGTGTGAAAAACTCGATTTTGAAAATGGCGAGCAGTGGCCTTCGAAGTGTAAGTAGTGTAAATATTTGCGAGAAAAGTTATTTAATTACAATTTTTACTCCATCGACCGGACCATTCCAGTATGAAAGTTTCCATGTGTTCAACTGGACCGAGTGCCTGCGTGAGTCCGGAAGTTTACCCGCTTCTGCCGAATGCTTCAAACAGGCCGTCGGTATGAAGCTAGAGACACTGGAACCATGTAATGCGACTTCAACCTGCATCGGTAGTGTTGTGGGAGTTCTTGGATCTCGACTTCGGCTTCGGATGGATGGCAGTGACAACATAAACGATTTCTGGAGGCTTGTCGATTTGAGATACCACGACGTTATTAGTTGCTTTTTAAGCCATTGGAATTATATGACAAATTTCTGAAATAAATGTTTTATATTTCATGGCATTTTTCATTTCATAGATTTATATCAAAATCTGGAATCTCCCTTTTGACGTCAACCAATATATAAAATAGTAATTCTCTGGTATCTAAATTTAATATGAACCGATAGATAAATGAGATATGAACAGTACATTACATTTTACCTATGAAACACGTAACTTTTACTGGATTATGCATTAAACAGCTTTTAAATGCCAGTCCATTAAATAATAATAATATGATTATTATTTTGAGTGTAGTTTTACAAGAAGAATGAACTGTTGTGCAGGGTTGCCACATTTAAATCTGCATTTTTCAGATGACAAATCTGTAAATCTATATCGGGAGCTCAAAAACCTGTATTGGAAATCTGTATATAGTAATGATAAGAAATCGAAGCACAACGGGATGAAAAAGTCTTTAGAACCCAAATTTAAAGAAACCAAAACTTTTCTTAGTCTGAATTTTATGATGTTGTAGTTTAAAAAACGCTGGAAGTTGTTTTTGCGTTTGAGCCTCTCGAAATAATGATTTGAAGGAAAACTTTTAAAATAAAATCTTAAAGTGAGAACTTAATCTGATTATTTTCACTTTCGTTCATTAGGTAAAATGCAATTGGCAATCTTTCTCTTTTACTACCTTACGTTATGGCCGAGGCCATCATCTTTCCAACAATTTTTGAAAGCATAAGCAATTACGCTACACTAGTTGTAAATAAAAGTAAGCATAAACAAATCTTTATTAGCAGATAGAACATCTGTGTTTACTGTCCGTAACATACTCTTTTATATAAATTATATCGTCTTTTTAGAATTATTTTCATTTTGAAAAAACAATCAATACCATTATTTAATAGATTTTAACTCGATCATTGTTCAATTTTAAATCCACGCTATCAAAAATCTGTACAAATCTGTATTTTTTTAGAAAAATCTGTAATCTGAATATACAGAATCTTGGTCACAAATTTATCTGAAAAATCTGTAAAATGCAGATTAATCTGTATATGTGGCAACCAAGGAGGATGACAGTGTTGAGTTAATTCCGATTCCAGTTGAGAAATCAGTCTTATGATGAAAATTCACTCATATTGCTACTATGACAACTTAAAAACTCTTCGAAATGCCCATTATTCTACATTAATGCAAAAAAGACATGATACATCCGCATGCATCTCCACAAAATATTAACGCAAATATCACAATGGAGAGAAACGACTGACGACTCAGTAACAAAGTTTTTTCTGTCAACTTGAATGTTTTATTGCTTAGACTTTTCTCTACTTTATTTTTAATTTTGCTATTTAAGTTCTTAATAGTAAGGTTCAAAACGTGAACTCTTTTTCCATTTGGTAGGAAATCAAATGAAAGATAAAAAGTTACTTGCTAGTTTTGGCAAAGCGGTCATAATTTTTACATCGTGAATTTGCGGAAATAGTTTTGTCATTGAAAAGTGATAGATTTTATTCGTATAATATAACGACACACTATTGTTTACAAATTTATATATATATATATATATATATATATATATATATATATATATATATATATATATATATATATATATATATATATATATATATATATATATTTGGAATTACATGTTAAAGTTTTTTTTTGTATTCTTATTACATTCCAATATTTTCTTATTGAATTACAACATTTTGAGGAGGCATTGTTCGAGTGAAATAGACGGAATCATGAATGCGGTAATTAATTTGCTATTGAGCTCATTTTATCTATGGTATTCAAATTGGAAAATAAAAGTCCGTGTTGGTCTATTGAATACATCAATAGCTCCTGCAGACTCAATGTACTTTCCTGGAACAGAAGAATGATTAGGAATGTGTTTTACACCTAGTACATTCAACATCTAATGACATTAGGGCTTTTTAGAGAGCAAAATGCTTTGAAACTTCTTCCTTCCGTGCTTTGAAACTTCTTCCTGCGTCCTGACGAATAGTTTCAGTGTTCACATTTTCAATACATGGAGTTACAAGCTATTACTCCTAGAATAATAGGTTGAATTAGAAATGAATAGGCTAATAAGTTGACTTACCATCTTTCAACCTTACGAAGCGTTTGTGTTTAATTAACAGATTCGACCATAACTGGTTTAAGATTTCTATTGAAAATGAATTCAACTCACTGATTGCTGTCAATAATATTATTATACGTGTTGTCATAGCAGTAACCATGCTACATATGCAGCATGCTAAAAACTATTCATGAATATTCATGAAAAGTGTAGATAAATTGATAATATACCCAAAAAGATCTGAAAAGCGAGGCTTACTTTTCATATTCTTTTTATATTGGAAAAAAATGACGCGTATGAGAATCAAATTAAGCGAAGTTAAGTAAAACGCTAGTATATTTATCGTTAGAAACAGTGAAATGAATTACTGTCATCCCCCTCGGTGGCAACCCTGCTGTTGTGTTCCACATTGTGGTCGCACAACAGTTCATTCTTCTCGTAAAACTAAACACACTTTCAGCATTTCTATCCAAACTTGAATTTTTCCGGTTTCCAAAAGATCCGGTAATACGTCAACAATGGAATCGTTTTTGAGTTCAACATGAGATATTCCGTGTTTTGTCATCAAAGCTCAATTAATTTTAAGCATTATTAATTTTAAGCATTAAGCAAAAAATGCATTCACCAAAACATTTTTCATGTTTATTGCAAATCAAAAACCGAGTATAAAAATTTTACATAAATAAATATTTTTTCTTAGCATAAAATTATTTAAAAATCGGTAAATATGGCAACACTGTAGCCGATACGTTGGTATTTATTCCACAGGGCGAAAATGACGAGAAGGATAGCGGCCCTTACACGATCATTAAAAGTGTCATTACTAAAAAGTAATGACACTTTTAATGATCGTGTAATGTCTGCGAGTTCAGTAATGACACGAGTAATGATGGAATTCCGGATTTTCCATCATTACCAACATTATTTCTTCTTCTTATTTTTGTGGAAGTGCTGAATATCGTCAGTAGCGGACCTTACACGATCATTAAAAGTGTCATTACCAGTGGTGGTAAAGCATCGATTCCGAACACGCAAAACATGTTCGTTCCGAACCAAAAAGCGAACCACCATCGCGAGTATGAATTTGCCGATACCATCGTTCGAGCAAGCATCGCCGAACCAAGAAGCGATGCTGATGTTGAAAGAACCGATGCTTTAGTTTGTGAGCCTATCGTTACTAGTATGTTCATGAACATCCGATTCGAGTACTATAGGCTGTTGCTTCGGATGAACCGAACTTTGTCAGCTGCGGCTGGACGTTTCAGTTTTTGGGTAGCTTAGCAGAGTATGGTAATTTTGTACATTTCCAGCGAGCGTAGGGTGGCTCAATATGATAAATTGTTCTAATATGATAAATGTTCTAACATTTGCAATTCGATATTGAATAAATTGGTGAGTCAATAGTAATTAAAATTTTGGGCATTTACAACGAGCGTAGGGTGCCTGTATATGGAAAACAGAAAATTTTTTGACTAATCTCATTTCGATGCTCTATTGATTAGTGCATAAATAGCAGTTCGAATTAGATAATTTTTACATTTTCAGCGAGCGGGGGTGGCGTAATATGAAAATTTGCAATTTTTTTTATTTTTACTAATTTGATGTTTTATTAAATATTGATTCAAAAGCAATTAAAAATTAACAATTATGGACATTTTCAGCGACCGTAGGGTGGCTCTATTTGAAAAATCGACAAAAATTGTATCTTAGACTAATTCGATGGTCTGTTGATTCTGGAAATAATTTTTTACATTTTTATCGAGCGTAGGGTGGTGCAATATGAAAATTTGCATATATTTCGACTTTTGCTGATTTCATGTTCCATTTGATAGTGAATCAAGAGCAATGTAAATTTGATAATTTTGGACATTTTCGACGAGCGTAGGGTGGCGCTGTTGGAAAATTTTAAAATTTTTGACTAATGTCGATTTAATGTCCTATTAATTGGTGAATCAATAGCAATTCCAATAGGATTTCCAATTTACAGCTAGAGTAGTGTGGTCCTATTTGAAAAATGTTAGTATTTGAATTTGCAGATCCGATGCTTTACTGATTGATGGATGAATTAAATTCGAATAGAATAATTTTATACATATCTTGTGGGCGTGGAATGGCTTAATAGAAAAATTTGGGAATACTTTACCTTTTGCTAATTCAATGTTTAATAGATAGCAATTGGAATATTAGAATTTTAAGCATTTTATTCGGTGGTAAGGCAGCTTTATATGAGAAATTGTGAACTATTTTTCCAAATCGGATGCTCTATTGATTAATATATAAATAGTAGAGGTGGTGAACCATCGGATTTAAACATGCAAATCGTCGAAGTGCCTGTGATTTTGATTGTAATTTTCAACGCGGTATTGCTTTGCTCATCAACTGAAATAGAATTTAGTTTTGATGCTGTAGGTAGGCATTTCATAGAACCATAAATAATAAAACTACGCATCGAATAGAGCTTAGTTGACCTTCGCCGATGGTCTGCCAACTGAATGGTTTGGTACATATTGCTGAGCCGAGCAGCAAGCGAACTTTACCATAAACCGAATGAACAGCTTTTGCATATTTTGCTAGGAAAACATTTCTAAACAAATATGTATAAAGCATTGGTGCTCGGTTCCCGCTTTACCGCTGGCATGAAATTGTAAATAGTTTAAAAATTACAATTTTTATATTCAGCCATCCAGCGCTCGCTGAGAATATCCAAAATTAACAAACGTCGCTCGCTTGCTAGAAACGTCCAAAATCATCCAATTCTACCTGCTACTGATTCGTTCATCTATTGAACATTAAAATACCAAAAATCAAAATATTTTCAAATTTTTATTATCTACGATCGCTGAAAATGTTCTTATCATCATCCTGAAAATCATCTTATTTGAACTGCTATTAATTCATCAATCAATAGAGCATCGAATTGACATAAGTCAAAAACTTTACCATTATACAGATAGAACCATCCTATGGTCCCTGAAAATCTCAAAAATGAGCAATTTGTAATTGTTATTAATTCACTATTAAATGAAACATTTTCTCAGCAAAAGTCCAAATACTTACAAGTTTTCATATTGCGCCATCCTACACTCACCGAAAATGCCCAAAATTATTCAATTCGAACTGCTATTGATCCAACAATCAGCAAACCATCGAATTGGTATTAGTCAAAAATTTTACAATGTTTCAAATAGAAAAACCCTACGGTGACAGATAATTTCCAAAGATTTTTTACTATTTAATAAATCACCGAATTAGTAAAAATATCCAAATTTTCAAATTTCGCCACTCTACGCTCTCTGAAAATGTCTTAAATTATCCAAGTTGAACTGCTATTGATTCAACAATCAATAGAACATCACATTTAAATACGCTCGTTGAAAATACCTGAAATTGCTTAATTTTCTTTACTATTGACTTACCAGTTTATTAAACATCGAATTTGCAAGAGTAAAAAAAAATCTCTTTTCATATTGAGCCACTCTACGATTGCTGAAATGTTCCAAAATATTCAATTCTTATTGTTATAGATTCTATAACTATAAAATTTGCAAAAGATCCAAAACTTACTATTTTACATATCGAGCCACCCTACACACACTGATAATGTCCAAAATAATACCATTTGAATTGCTATTGATCGATTTATCAATAGAACAAAACAATTTTTTTTTTGTTCTGATCACGTGTGCATTGATAATTTCAAAACCAGGATGCGAGAATTGAAATCAACAAACCATCGTATCGAAGCAGTTTACTCGGCCCTCGCCGATGGTCCGCCAATCGAACGGTTCGAATCAGATTGCTTCGCCAAACACCGAGCACAGAACACCTTCGCATAAACCGAGGGAACAGTTTTCGAACCTATTGCATGCTTGCGCTCGGTGAACATTTTTGAGTAAATTTGCAGAAGCATCGGCATTCGGTTCGCAATTTACCACCACTGGTCATTACTAAAGCGGACCTGACACGATCATTAAAAGTGTCATTACTAAAAAATAAATCTGTATAAATGGCAACTCTGGTACAGATAGATTTTTGCGCCGAACACGCTCATTCAATGTTACTCTCAAGTAAACAATTTGTACTCACTTTTGCTTATATAGTTCAAGTGTCAAAAAGTGAGTTTTATTGATTTAGAAGAATGAGTAACTTCGACTCAGTTTCTAAATCGACAACAAGTTTTACTCACAGAGGTTTGAAAATGTTATGTAAAAATTTACGTTCACTGAACTTTTCCCTTTGTCGGAAGCGGTACCAGATTAAAAGAGCACATTAACAAAATGCTGCAATTCGCGCAGGTTGAAGACGATAAGAAAGCGTTCAGTCATATAGCAAGTATTTTATTTAATTTTTGTATATAAGAATACATCAGAGCATTTCTACCAATGCTGTACAAAATGGCCGATGAACAGGTAGCGGCTTCCTTCATTCGTTAGATAGAAGTAAGTCAGTATTTGTTTAACGTAAAGAACTCCCTATTCGAATCCCTTATTTAATTCGAATGATATTGAGTCATATTTACTCACTCGAGCTAATTTTACCATTTGTAGCCCTGAGTAATTGTTACTCAGAATTTTACAAATACCATATTTACTCAAAAGTGAGTAAACAGACTTTACTCACTATAGAGTAGTTCCACTTTTAACGAAAGTGAGTGAAATTGTGCTCAGTTTAGAGTAACATTGAACGAGCGTGAATACAGATTTTTGGAAAAATGACATGGCAACGCTGGCTGACGTTCCGGTGCCCGCATAGCGTTTTGGCTACCTGGGCAGCCATGGCCACCAGACGGCTACCAAAATTGATTCAGTGACGGTTGTCAAATCCTATTTGACAAAACAATGTCGCCTGTATCTAAGTTAGCCGAGCGTTTTCATCTTCTCACCTTCGCTGAAAATGTCAAAGATTTCAATGTACACAGAAAAAAAGAAATTGTGATATTACATCAAAATCGCTGCACATCACTCTTTAAGCAAAGTTTTGTAATATAGCACCTCTGAACGTAAAATGGAAACGACGTACGAGAAATGGTGTGATAGATGAGACGTGTTGAACATTACGGGACGTTGCACGATGTGCTGACAAATAGTGTGATGGAAATCGATGTGATAACAAGCGTCGTGTTATGCAAACGACGTAATAAATAAATAATAGAAAACGATGTATCGAAAATATATGCGGATATCGAAGATTCTAAGAATCATACAGATATTATAATGTGGATTTGGTAGAATCATGAAATAAATATGAAGTCATATGTATAAAGAACAAACTTAAGTTTATTTTTCTTACATTTCAAATAATAGATTTTTTAATTGCAAATACAAGGTATCTAGTTTTTAAGTTTGGCAAGCTTCACCAATAATGTGCGGACCATGCGCTGCTGCTGCCCTACAATGGTGGCTCTTGATCGAGTCTCTTTATTTGGTACTAATTTAAAAAAGTAAATCTGCAGGAATTCCAAAGTTTTGGAAAAATTTGTTGGATAGAAATAATAGTAAATAAAGTATGTTATAATTAAAAATTGAACGGCTGAAGCAAAGCTGCAAAAATTTTCGCTAATTCTGTGACCCTGTGCATGTATGAAAAATTGCTGAGTTGAACCTGGAATTACAAATATCAATTAATTAGACTAGCTAAGCAAAAGCTATTTAAACGGATACATAAATGAAAAAAGTATATACAGTTACCAAAATTCAAGCGACAGCTTCTCTTAGTTTACTTTTCTCTCTATCATTTATTAAGCCATTTCCAAGTTCACTATTCTTCGCATTAAATGATAGACGAAACCGTTAGTACTGGGAAAACAATGATGAGTAGTACTAAAAAATATGAAAATCGCGCCATGATACTCGAAAGAGAAAATAAACAAAGAGAAAATGTCACTTGTTGTTGAGGGTATTTGAAGTATGATGATTTCGTGGGATAATACTTTACATTAGTTAAATCTCATAGTATAACATTGATGTGACTAAATATTTTACAGATGATTATACAATTAGGGTCTATTTTCACCTTTCCGATCCGGTTCAGTGTCGCAAAGTTCCGTGCACGGACACTAATATTCATAATTCATTTACACCTCTCAGGTCCGGTACAGCTTCGTGCACGGATGCTAATATTGTTATACACGATTCAATGTGTGTATTCACACTTGTTCGACTCAGTACTGACCAAAACGATGCCGAACAGGTGTGAATACACGCGTTAAATACGTGTGTAAGAATATTAGAATTCGTGCACGAAATCGTGCCGACTCTGAACTGGATAGGAGAGATTTGAATTGCCCTTTATGGTTTATTTACAGCTCTCCGATTCGGTTCAATACCAGCATAGTTCCGTGTGCGGATTCTAATATTCTTACACACGTACTCGATTATTGTATTTACACCTGTCCGGAACCGTTTTTGTCGGTACTGACCGGGCAAGTGTGAATACTCGCACTGAAACGTGTGAAAGAATATTAACGTCCGTGTATATAACTGTGCCGACACTGAACCAGACCGGAGGTGTTAATAAACCTTTACTCGTAGCTCGCGATAAGGAATAAAGTATTACAGTATCGTGCAAGAATTTATGCAAGTATGCGAAAATGTGTATATACTGTGTTTGACATTGATTCAAAATTACAATTTTGTTATTCTGCAGAGAGTTTGCTTTCATCCTTATCAATAGCAACCTTTACACGAGCATTAAAAATGTCATTTTAAATGATGTCATTTAAATGGTGTAATTCAAATTTGTTTGAAATTTCGTCATTAGTGCACCATTACACGTTCATTAAAATGACATTGTTTTTTATTAATGACATTTTTAATGACTCGTGTAAGGGCCGCTAATGTGCATAATTCTTTTCGGTGTATTAAAAAGCAGTGTTGGCATTAAATTCCTTATGAAAATTTTTGTAAATACGTTTAAGAAGAAGTCGTACTGACCTATTGCAACAATTATTGGGTATTGTTTGACTATCGTCTCTTCAAACCCTACTAACGATCAGATAAGGCAAGATAAACACATCTCCAATAGAATATAAAAGTTGGAACGAGCACACTAATACGCTACGAATCCAGCAAGGCTGGAGTATCCGAAATTGTTCTAAGGATGTTGGCACTGTGCTTACTTGCAATATTGAAGAAAAATCATTTCTCCATTATTAGAAATAAACAAAGCAAATTGATAAATTTACTTACATATCGTATTTCCCGGAGAATTACTTTTTTTCTTTTGGCTGTAACGTCTTCTCGAGCTTTTTCCGATACAGGTCCTGAAAACAGAGATAAAAAATTGTGTGTAAATATTTTAAATATAATAAATAATGTCAATTCATCTTACTTACTTGCAGGAAAGAACGCCAGATTGCAGATTGTTTTCCACCTACACAAATAATGGCGCACAAACAGAAACTCACAGCACTGCACTGGAAAAAAACATTCTTTTATTTAAAAATGCAATGTGTCGTGTAATATCACAATATTTCGATGGAACTAGAGATGTGCATAATTTTCAATGTAATAGCACATTCAAGCGTGTGACAGTACACATGTCATCGGATATAATTTTACACGAATGGAATTAAATTTACGTTATTATGCTTATTATCAATTTATTTTAATGAAAAGCATTTATACACAATTTTGAATGTGATATTATATCGTTTTTCCTACAAGAGTCAGACAAATTAATGTAATATGTTCAGTGCGATGTTTGGTTGTAATATTAGAAGTTTCGCATATTATCACTTTGGAAAAATGAAATATTGTCTCTGATTAACTATTACGTCTTCATTTTAAGCACATCGTTAGATTTTACATCTGCGATTATTACAATTCTTTTTGCTGTGTAGAAAAATCCTGGTGGACACGGTTGTATCGTTTGAGTTGTATAACTGCCAGCGGTGAGGCAGTCGGTCACCAGAATGTCTGCCAGCTATATTTTACCAGCTGGCAGCGTTTAGTCAGCCGTCTGACAGCCATGCATATGCGGGTGACGGTGACGACCAGAGTTGCCAGGTTATTTTTTCAAAAATCTGCCAAACTCAAAAATTTATCTGGATTTGTCTGGGTCTACTATATAGAAGAAAATTTTTGCCGGGCTTCTGACTAAATCTAGGAAAGTCTGGGAAAATTTGGAAAATCTGGCAAAAGATCTGGTTAGTTTGAGTGTCTGGCGAAACGAGGGAAATCTGGCAACCTGGCAACGCTGGTGACGACTCCAGTCGAGTGTCAGATTTTAACCAAAAGTTTCATAATTCTCGGTTAATTTTCCAAAAGGCGTATTAGCAAGTGACAGTTTCTCTTTGTTTATTTTCTGTTCTAATTATTACCAAGTGGTTTATCACTCAATTCTTTGCATGAAATGATACCCGAAACTTTCGACTTTCAAACAGAATAGTTATATCAATGAAAATCTTTTTAATCACATCACAATAATTGAAAGAGACAGTGATTAAAGGGAAACTGTCATTTGCTTATACGCCCTAATGAAAAATCAACCGAGAATTAACCGCGAAATGGTTCACAGCCTGAGAATTGGCTCATCTCGCCATTAATGACTTTTTGTCTATTTTCATCTAAATATTAAAAAATTGTAATCTCGGGTTTAGGTGAAGCATCTATTTTTGCAACAGGTAAAAGGTAAAGTTCTTTACAGTTGTGGCGTAATGGCGAAAAAAAATCATTGTTTTAGGAAAGCTTCACAATTTAAATATAGACTGCGATGACCATACCTTCAGTTACATCAAAACGTTTAATTCTAAGATTGTATCGTGATCTTCACCGGTACGGGTCTCAACTGCAATTCACAAATCGTGAATATTTTCTGCAGCGCGTACGACGCGAGTTTGACAAAAATCGAGCCGTAAACGACCCAAAGGAATTCGAGTTTTGTTATAAGGTTAGACAAATTTTTTCAATAAAAGCGATATTTTTTTTAATTTTGCTGTGTCACTAAAATGATAGGCTAATGCAAGTGAAGACCCATCTTGCCCAAAGGGTGATACTACAATTCGTTCATTTAATTCTTAACAAATGTTATTAATTTTAAAAATTATTATTTGTGACAGTTGTTATATAAACCCTCAGTGTATTATACAAAAAATATAAATGTTCTATCTTGTTTTATTTACAGAGAGGACGAGCCATATTGGATCAAGCTCGCATTGTATAATAGATGATATCGTTAAGAATCATAGCTACTAAACTTCGAGAATTGAATTACTTGATTTATCGTCCTAAATCTACAATTGACACATCCAGAGTTCCAGTTTTACGAGAAGAGGATTTGGAAGAAATGTTCGTTCGTGGTAGTGGTCCTGGAGGCCAGGCTGTAGCTAAGACTAATAACAAAGTCGTGCTAACGCATAAACCCACGGGAATTGTGATTCAATGTCATGTTTCTCGATCATTATTCAAAAATCGAGAAGAAGCCAGACGGTTGTTGACTGACAGACTAGACGAGCTACAAAACGGAACTCAATCCGTGAAATTACAACAACAGAGGATCGAGCAGAAAAAATATACGGAAGCCAATCGGCGTAAATTACGACGCGATGAGTTAAAAAAAGCATGGAAGGAGCGGGAGTTTGGAAAAGAAATCTGAGTAGTTCAAATGTAGTTTTGTAGCAAAAACATGTATTACCAGGAGCTGTAATTACCCATTTGTTTGATTCTGTCTTCTATTTTCCGCTTCTTAGTCTGTACTGGATCTGAACCACCGGATGATCCTTCTGATTCAACAAGTTTTTTAGTGATTTCCTTGTCCAAATATTTGCCCACACCTGAACGGAAAATTTTTAGTGGTTGCGATTTGGCCGTTTTCTTTTGCTTCTCATCTACTTCTTGCTGAAGTCGTTCAATTTCAGCCGCCCGTGCATTGGCTAGTTGCTCGTCTGCCTCTTGGAATGGATCTACGAAAACTTGCACCCTCTGAATGAAAATGTTTTCAATCGGTCGATCTCGATTGTCCACCTCTATTCGTTCCATTTCGGTAAGAACCTCCAAACCGCCAACTACTTTTCCAAATATAGTGTGTTTTCCGTCAAGATGCTTACAGGACCGGTAGGTTATGAAACTAGTCAGAAAAAAACGCTATTTTGATTCGATTATCCATATTTTAAATTAGTATAGATACTTACAACTGAGACCCATTGGTATTTGGGCCTGAATTGGCCATCGACACGATTCCTCTACCGGAATGCGTCAGGTTAGGCTTAATTTCGTCGGAAAATTTTTTACCCCATATCGACGTACCTCCGTTGCCCACCCCAGTAGGATCACCGCCTTGAATCATGAAATTCCGAATAGATCGATGGAATAAACACCCATTGTAATAACCCGTTTGACAGTGTTTCAGAAAGTTTTCACACGTTTTTGGAACCTGATCGCAATACAATTCCAAATTTAATGCCCCGAAATTTGTGAGCAGTCTAACGTAACCCTTTTTACGGACGCGTTCGTATCGAATAACGTCTTCCTCAATAATTGCTGCTTCGTGATTTAAAACCGGTATCATTGAGGTTGAAGTGAATGCGGCTGCTACAGCTCCTGTGGAATAATGTGCCGCATTAAACTTATCTGCAACCTTGTGTTCCTCAGTTTTTTCTTCGGGACTTTTGTAGTCCTTCTCTAATTGTGTAAGAATATCTCTAGTTTCCATTGAAATAGTTTTCAATCTTCCTTGCGGATCCTTCCGTTCCGCCATTTCTTCTTCGGTTAGAACTTTAAGATTTTTCTTTATGTGGTGAAAAGTTGTAATGTTAAACTTTTCCAAATTGCTGGAGTCCTGAATAGGAATCAAGTCCTTTCTTGTAAATGGAGTATCGTCTAGTAGATCTTTCCAGTTTTTAGCTTTTATATTAAGCTGATCAATTGCTTCGAAAGAGAAAACATTGCCCGTCTTTCCGTTGGCAACAATGTGGGAATTTTTCGTAAACGGCTTGAACAAAATTGGGCAATGGAATTGATCCTCATGATTCTTGGTGAAGTTAAGCTTGATCAATGATTTGCCATCCAAAGGAGCGCCAGTTACTGGATTTACTTTGAAATGCTTAATGAAATTGATAATCGCCGCTAGCTCGAATACATTCCCTTCTTTGTCGCAATATGGATTTTCAAATGGAACCATCGTAAGGCAGCAATGATCATATGGGAGCCGTTTGAATTTAACCTGCTCGTTCTCTATTGAGTTTGGTTTGTGTCCACCGTAAAACTCGGACCATTCTGTGTATGTAAGGTACCTGGAAGTGAACGATTAAAACAATCTTAATGGATAATATAAAGAAAATTTAAAAACTTACATTTTATCCTTTTGATGTTGCTTCTTTCCCATTTTTATTTATGTGTAGATCTGATCCAAAAGTAATTCTTAATGCGAAACTTTCCGCACTGCGAGTCGCTGAATCGTTTAGTTAAATATATTAAAAAGCTGTTCTTAAAATTCTTAAATTAACCTGATTTCATTAAAACAAGAGGTAAATACATTTTTTCTTTCTAGTTTCAGCCAGCGTTGCCAGGTTGCCAGATTTATCTGGTAAATACCAGATTTTTCTCGCTTCGCCAGACTTTCTAACCAACCAGATCTTTTGCCAGATTTTTCAAATTTTACCAGATAGGGTAACAGAAGTATTTTGGCTACTTCATATATTTTGGCCCACTTAACAAACTTTATGGATTTATTCGATGTTAAGTAACCCATTTTGTATCAATTTGAAGCTTATCACATTAAATTACCTATTGCGGAAGAGTTCTTCAAAGATATTACAACGTTTGGTGGATATTTTCACAAAGTGGGCCAAAATAAAATCAATCCTAAAATGGGCCAAAATACACGCAGAGAAATGGAGCATGTTTAAAATAACAAAACCGTTAGTAGAATTTTCAATATAATTTATGTTCATTTCAAGCTAGAATATGATTGTTTTGAACCAATTTCTCTGTTAAATATAACAAATGCTCACTGCTTGATTTGAATCTAAACTTTGGTTTAACCAAACGAAAAATTTATTTGTACCCGATGAATTTTTTGTTGAAATAAACAAACTATTTATTACATGTCAACCAAAGTTGAATTGACGTTAACGAAATATCCATGTTGACTCAATCCTGCTGTATCTTTATTTCAAGAAAGAAATAGGTTCAATTTATCTATGATCTCATTTGTGTACTGATATAACTAAGTTAACGGTTCAAATGAACCGTAACAGTTTTATTTCTAATAAACAAGAGCATTTTTTCCCACGAGAATAATCCAGGGCATTTTTTTATCTCCCGCGGATAAAATTTTTTCCAAGTTTTATAAGTAACGTTTATCTACTTCTTTATTTTCCTAGGGGATTATCAATAATTCAAGCGTATGTATCGATAATTGGTAATATTTTACAAATTGCACAATATTACATAACACATTTTCTTCGCAAAAAATATTTCATACAGGATCTCTATTTTGACTGATGGAGCACCGAATCGTTGGATGCTATAAAAATTAAAATAAAACCAGGGCTTGATTATGGTATGTAAATAATTCGATCGTCTAGCGACAAAACGGCTAAAAGTTTTGAAAAATTGCAAAATTTAAAATAATTGTATATGTAAATTGAAAACAAATAAAAGTAGTACTAAAAATTACTTTGTAAATTAGTTTGAAAGAAATCATTTTATTCCTAAAATCAAACAAAAATCTATGGTTTCAACAATCAAAAGCGTTAGTTGAAATAACTAATTTCAAGGAAATTTATTTCAACTAAAAGGTTTTGTGAATCTAAAGCGCTACAATTATTGACTTTTACTAGAGTTCGTTTCATTTTAAACTATTTTTTCAAATTGAATTTACTGTGAAACTGTTTGTCACGAAATTGACAGGAACGCACAAGAAAAATATTTGTTGTTTTTATCAAACTATTGGTTGAAACAAACTAATCCACCGAGAAAAATAAACTATCAAGTTTTGTAGTTTCAAGTAGCATATTTGCAATATCAAACCAGATTTTCTTTTGTCACTATTTCAACAAAAATATTCGTTGGGTGAAACTCAAATTTTAATATTTTTACAATTTTTTTTTCTGCGTGTACCTCTGTTACCCTATTTCAAATTTTTTTAATTTTATTTTTGAGTCAGAGACAGATTTTAAAAAAATAACCTGGCAACTCTGCCAGCATTACGGATGAGATTTCGTCACTCTGGTTATAGGCACTCTAAGAATAATATGTAATTCTCGTTTGATTTTTCATTAGGGCGTATAAGCAAGTGATAGTTTCCCTTTAGCTGCCCTAACACGAGACAATATTGTTGTCAATACAAGGAGTATTGACAATACTTTTGATCGTGTAATGGAAACTTCATTGGATTGACGAAAATATTGTCAAGAAATCAAAACTGCTCATCAATCCGACAATACTTTCTCTCCAGAGAGGAAACTGCCAAATATGTGCAATGAACTCATCTCTCAATATTTCAATGTTCATTTGCAATATTTGAAGCTCCAAACGCTTGATTTTCTCGAAAAATGCGGACTCAAGTTACCAAGTCAATTGGATTGACGGTATTAACAATACTTTGGATTGACAATAATATTGTCACGTGCAAGGGCTGCTTTTAATCACTCTCTCTTTCGATTATTGTCATGTGATTAAAAAGATTTTCTTTGATATCACTATTCTGTTTGAAAGTCGAAAGTTTCGGGTATCATTTCATGCAATGAGTTAAGTGATAAACGTGGAAACCGCGTGGTAATTAATAGAAGAGAAAGTAAACAAAGAAAAACTGTCACTTGCTTATACGCCCTTTTGAAAAATTAACCGAGAATTACATATTATTCTTAGAGTGCCGATAACCAGAGTGACGACATCTCATCCGTAATACTGGCAACAATTAAAAACATTCCATTAGCTTCACATTGATTTGACAGGTCGTTTGCTCGTTTGGAACTGGTAGCCTTCATTCCAAACGAACAGCTGTCGCCACTCTGATTATAGTCACTCTAATTATTCTTATGGAGACATTCACATATAAAGGACTATTCTAAGACAAGACCTGACATCTGGGGAGGCTGCTTTTGTTCCAAAATGGACCAGTCTCTGATTGGCTGATTTTAATGTTGCCACCTGCACATTGTGAAAAGAAAAAACTTTTGCAGGGTACGCGAGCAATGATGCCAAGTAACAGTTCGGCTGAAAAGTTCGTATCGTTTAATAGAAACACACATTTTTTTTTTGCCACAATTCGTTTTTATTATTCAACATAATTGCCATCAGAGACGATACAGCGATTATAGCGATCTTCCAACTTTTCGATACCATTTTTGTAGTACGATTTGTCCTTTGCCTCAAAATAGGCCTCAGTTTCAGCGATTACCTTTGCATTGCTTCTAAATTTTTTACCAGCGAGCATTCTCTTGAGGTCTGAGAACAGGAAAAAGGCACTGGGGGCCAAATCTGGAGAATGCGGTGGATGAGGGAGCAATTCGAAGCCCAATTCGTTCAATTTCAGCATGGTTTTTCGTTGTTGTTTTTGATCGATTGTGAGCTCACGCGGCACCCATTTTGCACAAAGCTTTCTCATATCCAAATATTCGTGAGTAATATGTCCAACACGTTCCTTTGATATCTTTAGGGTGTCAGCTATCTCGATCAACTTCACTTTACGGTCATTGAAAATCATTTTGTGGATTTTTTTCACGTTTTCATCAGTAACAGCCTCTTTTGGACGTCCACTGCGTTCATCGTCTTCGGTGCTCATATGACCAGTACGAAATTTTGCAAACCACTTACGAATTGTTCCTTCGCCCGGTGCAGAGTCTGGATAACACTCATCAAGCCATTTTTTGGTATCGGCGGCACTTTTTTTCATCAAAAAGTAGTGTTTCATCAACACAAGAAATTCCTTTTTTTTCATTTTTTTCACAATAACAAAAGTAGCTTCACTCAAAATGCAATATCTCACAAACTAATAATCAGACAGCTGTCAAATTTATACACGTATCTTTTGAAGGTTGGTACTAACTGAAAATGGTATGGATTTAATTCTAGTGGCGCCCTATCATAGAAACGATACGAACTTTTCAGCCGATCTGTTATAAAGAAAATCAGAAAACAAATTTATTAAAATGTATAATTTTAGCTCACCAATGAAAATGAGAATTTTCGGAGAATGTTTCACTTTTTTTTCAATCTCATTGGTAATAAATGTTTATAGTGGCAAGACTGTGTAATTAAAATAGGCATTAAAATAACCAAAAAAGATTTGTTAAATTAGTGTAAACTCGAAAGTATGTTTAGTTTTACGAGAGCAAACAGTAAATCTTATGCTGGCGATTTCGGCAATATTTGACGTTTGTCAAATTTGAGGGTGCCGAGACGCTCAGTTATTTTATTTTTGCCGAGATGATTGCTGATTACTCGGCTGTGCGAATCTCGGCATTTTTTTGCCGAGACTCAGCTAAAAAATTTAAGTGTGTATCCGACACCGTGCCGTTTCAGTGCAGCTCGCCGTCAGTGTAACGTTCGTCCGGCAAACTCAAATTCGTCGTCAACGATAATTTTTATTTTTACTGAAGTCGGTATGTCACTGCATTTGCAGTGCCGGAACGGAAACAGCACGGAAACGTAACAAAAAGCTTCCGACAAAAAAAAGAACACTGACGGCGCACTGAAGGCACTTTCACTGAACCTTCATGGAACTGAAGTGTGTGAATAGTCCTTAACGTCACCGTCATGGAACGTCTTGACGGACGGAGCGTGTGAACGTTCCGGTAAAGAAAGTATTATGTACGATTCAGACGATCCGTCTCCTGCCGTCACAGTCAAGCTCCGTCACCGTCACCGTCAACATTAATTACATGCATTCTTATCAGCGATGTCATGTATACAGATTTATCTGTATTATACAGATTTTTACATACGCATACAGAACACAGATTTGGTATAGATTTTCTAAATTTGATACGGATTTCTTAAGAAGCAAAAAAAAAAAGTTATGTGCCCTAGCACAAAATAAGGTTAACCCCTAAATGACCATCTGAATCGGCCAGTATTAGTCGAAACTTGTTTTCGTTCGGCACGTCAGGAAAGACTTAACACTTCGGTGTTTCTTACAAGTGTGTTGCAAATAGCAATAACTTTACGTCTGCTTAGCGGTTCAAATTGAACTGTTTAGGTTCGCCGTAAGCAGTTCAATTTGAACTGCTCTGCACTGTCGATTCTAAGACGAAACGTAAAGATAGTGAAATTGGTTATGTGCCCTAGTACAAGATAAGGTTAACCCCTAAATGACCATCTGAATCGGCCAGTATTAGTCGAAACTTGTTTTCGTTCGGCACGTCAGGAAAGACTCAGCACTTCGGTGCTTCTTACAAGTATGTTGCAAATAGCAATAACTTTACGACTTTCTTTGCGTTTCGCCTTCGGCTCGTCAGTGCTTAAAGCAGTTCAAATAGAACTGCCATCTCCGCCTAGCAGTCCAACTTAAACCGCTAAGCAGACGCAAAGCTTACACAGCTTATGTAACACTTATTGGATATTACACAGGGTGCAATATCCTTTCTGACGTCTCGGGCGTAAACGAACTGCTTTAAGCACTGACCCCTAAATGTTCAAACTCTGCGGCGACCAGTAGCCAGTCGTCATTCGTTTACGCCCGAGATGTCAGAAAGAATATTGCACCCTGTGTAATATCCAATAAGTGTTACATAAGTTGTGTAAGCTTTGCGTCTGCTTAGCGGTTTAAGTTGGACTGCTAGGCGGAGATGGCAGTTCTACTTGAACTGCTTTAAGCACTGAAACGCAAAGAAAGTTGAAACAAAATATGTGCTTTTTTGCACAAAACAAAAAACCCCTAAATGTTTAATAACTTTACGTCTGCTTAGCTGGCAAAAGTCTGGCAACAATGCAACAACCGTTTCGAATCTGTTCTACATTTTTAGCGTCTTGGTTTTATTTTTTCAATGAAGAGTACATATGAAAGGAAATAAGTTATTGCCCTTCATATATACTAATTATGGAAAATGTTTTTGCCAATAACATTGCTTTCTCACTATCAAACATACCCATACCACAGACTAACAGACAGGACACTCAAATTAGATTCTTCAATCATTTTAACGGTCATTTCGAATATTCCTTTATTTGGGACAGTACTCACATGTGTCATGATGGCGCCACGTTACCCTATCAAAAACATCCTGTCTGTCATCTAGACTGTGTTTATTTTTTCATTTACCAACAGAGTTGCCATTCATACAGAATTACCTGTAATGTATTGATTTGTTCACGTCCATGCGAATTTCATGCAGGATACAGGTTTAATACATATTGCCAAAACTATATACATTATTGTGCCTACTTCTCATCCTCCAACGGAATACAAAATCGAACCCGTTTTGTTACAATATTTACTTGCTTCTGGTCTGCCGCCACTTAATTTCGGGTGAAAACTACCAACACAATAAAAAATAGTCTTGATGAACAACGTTGAGTCAAATAAATGGTTATCTTCGCGAAAAAGTTAAATGTATTATCATCGTAATCCAATAATTTATTGTTTCGATCCATTCTCAAATATGTTGATGAAGTCAGGCATCCCTGCAAGCAGCTGATCGGTGTTGACAAACGAGGGGAAACCAACTAGTAAAAAAACTTTCACATAACACAAGGGGTGTACCGATAGTAAATAGTTCGCGCAGTACAATATAGGTGGAACTAGTGCATCACGAAAAATTATTTTTAAAAGAATTTACTCATACTGTCATGTCTGTTAGTCTGTGCCCATACTTCAATCTCATTTACCTCGTCTCAAGATTCGTTTTTGTATGTACGTGCGGGATTGACGAATATCAAATGAAGTCGAATAAAAAAAAAAGAAAAAAGAAGGAAGATAGAATTAAACAAGACACGTACGGCGAGACAATGACGCAATTTCGCCTGGACAATTTTGACAGCAGCCGGAATGCAGCTAGCCTTCTGACGGTTGCCAGAATCTCTCACAAGCGGGTAGGTATGTCGTAATATCGATCGATTAATCGAGTAAGCGGTTTTTTCAAACTCTTGGGGAAAAACCCGGTTAAACCCCAAGAAATAAAAACCGGATTGGAAGGTTTTTTTCCCGCTGGTACATCACTGGATAGAGGTTTTTTTTTCATTCTCTTGAAATTGTGATTTTGGTGATTTTTATGCAGCATAGAATTTGCCTTATGATTTTGACTATTCATTTTGCCTGAGTGTATTCGGTTAGTTCTAACCCGTTTACATGTGCCTGGCAGATTTCCAAACAGCCGCCTGGCATTATCTGCCAGAAGGTTTTGGCAGAATGCTGGCGGGATTCCGGCAAGAGAATTTAATCTAGCGGTTGTCAACGGTTATAACATAGCTTTTGAAATTGCTGAATCCTTTTATTTTGTTCGCTTAACCGAACTCGACTTTGCATCGAATCTCGTACATAGTAGTAGGGGAGGTTTTTGTCAAATTCGTGCGCTTCCAAATAGCAGAACTGCGCACCCATGCAATTGACATGATATGTTGAATGTGATGCCGTGCGATGGCGTTGTTGAACTGAAGATTGATTTCGCTCCAAGCTGACAGGGTCTGCTGGTAGTCTGTTTCAGGGTTGCCATATTTAAATCTCCATTTTCAGAAGAAAGATCTGTAAATCTGGAGCGGAGGATAAAAACCTGCATTGAAAATTTGTATATGATAGTGATAAGAAATCGAAGCACAACGAAATGGAAAAATCTCACTTTTAAAGAAACCAAACCTTTTCTTGGTCAGAATTTTATGATGTTGTAGTTGAAAACATACTGGAAAAGGTTTTTGCATTTGAACCTCTCGAAATGATGATTTTATGAAAAACTTTCAAAATCCAATCAAAGTGAGAACTTAGTCTGATTATTTTCACTTTCGTTATTAGGTATAATGCAATTGGCAATCCTTCTTCTATACAACTTAACATTATGAACGAGGCCATCATCTTTCCATCATATCAGAAGAAACTTTTTGACATCATAAGAAATTACGCTATACTACACAGAGAGGAATTGGCCTAGCGTGAAACAATTAATTGTATTTTTGAAATTCAAAGTCAAATGTTTATTGAATCAAAATTGAAAATTGTCCGTTTCAAACCAATGATTTACATTAATCCAAATTATTAATTCAATAAGTTTCCAATAATTCAATATAATTGTTGTAAGATTAAAAATGTTTGATTACACAAAAAAAATGGTTATTTAAAATCAAAGTTGTACCAATCAAAATTCAGCTTGTTGGATGATACACATTTCAATTCAGTTCAATCTAAAATATCACTTTGAATCAACATATATGTTGAGTATAAATAACCCAAATTTTCGGTTAGGTAAATACCAACCTGACGATTAAGTCAAAACAAAATAGTTTCAGTTTGCTTCGGTTGCTTTAATCGTTAGCTCGCTTCTTCTCGGCTGTGTTTATTTTTCGTTTCATCTTAGTTTCCATTGATTTTGAAGTGATTTTATATTCTAAAAAGTGTGAACTGAACTGTGCAAATGTGCGTTCAAGTAACATTATACATGATATTCAAGAGCACCATAATAAAATGAAAAGAGTCAAACGTGCTGCCAACGAGTCGAAGACATTAATAACGTTTCTTCCGTTCATTATAGGTCCTCTAGTGCCCGAAACAGATGCTGTATGGCAGCTTGCATGTGCTTTGGTAAAAATAGTTTACATCTTACTTTTAAGAGAAATTCTATTACCGTTGATCAAAGAGCTAAAATCACTTATAACATTTCATCATAATCAATATGTAAAACTATTCCAAGATACTCTCAAACCGAAACATCACAACATGGTACAGTACATGGTACACACATTGGTCAATGAGGTTTGAATCGAAACATAAAGAATTCAAAGTGTATTGTAGAATTAACAGTAATCGTATAGATATGCGCTCAACCATAGCCATAAAATCGTGTTTTAAATTTGCATATGATTGTAACAGAAATAATTTCTCAACCTCGAAAATTACATACGACGAAAGTCAAATATATTTTAATCAATTCCGTTCAGAACAAGAGAAGTATAATAACTTTAATTCAGTTAATGTTAATGAAAAATCCATAATTTTTTTGGCTAAATTTTATAAGTGTGGTATACTATATAAAAGAGGGTAGTTTTATAGTACAATATGCAGTGATACCATTGATATTTTCAAAATAACAGAAATATTTTTCAATAACGATAATGCGCTTTTGCTGTCTGTAAATTTTGACGAAAGTCTGCGAAAAACTAGATTTTCAAAAGTCTGCACAACAAAAAAAAAGTCTGCAGCACTATGTACGAAATCTGCACAATTACAGACAAATCAGCAGATCTGGCATCTCTGAGATGTAGTGTCCTTGATATCAGCGTTGCCAGGTCATTTTTCCACAAATCAGCATTTGACACAAAAATTTATCTGTACCATATCGGTATTGAAGAATCCAACCAACTCTTTTGCGATCGCTGCGCTGCCCGAGTGGCCAGCTTTGAACTAAGCGATGGTGATAATTTTCAGATTTTGCTTGAAGATTCGAACAAAATGCAGGGTTTTTATTTATTTTTCCTCTGAATCGAATACTAACATACAAAAGCGTGTGAAAATTTGGTAAAAAAATCTATCATTAATGATTCAGTAACTTTCCGTGGTATGTTTGATTGATATTTATGGAGAAATCGTAACATGAAATACCAAATTCGAAGAAATGAGGTTGGGTACTGTTTTCATATCTGGGATATTCTTTGTTTTTTGGGTTGGATTTTGAGATTAATTGATAAATTATGATCAAAAGTTTTATGACTAGTCTATTTACTAATGTTCTATCATCTAAATCAAATCTGTATGTGAACTGAAAATTTCAAATTTCATCCGAGATTGTCAAGAGTATAGGACAATTTGAAATCATATGTTTGATGACAAGACGTGAATAATCGTTTTTCTTACCCATATTTGTAAGGTTTTGCCATCTGCATTCTTTCAAACTCAAGTAAATTGAAAAATTCGTCAAAAAAATTTCTAAATACATGGAATATGTCAAAACAATCACCATAACGCTATCTCGTGGTGACCACGCTGATTGGATTGTTCAATCAACAACTCTTCTACATAAGTACTAGGAAAATGTCACCAAGACTCATTTAGGTGAGCAAAAAAAGGTCCCGCGACAACGTTTTCTCATGTCTATTCAGGCTAAAAACGGTATTTATCTGTATCATCCGTGAATTATCGGTATTTTGGGAGTACATATTATTACATTACTTGTATTGCGGTATAGAGGTCAAAAATCTGTATAAATACCGCGAAATCGGTATACCTGGCATTTGATTTTACTACCATTATTCAGGTACGCTACTGGCTTCTGGCAAAAAATCTGTAATCTGTATATATAGAGTGCCTATAACCAGAGTGACGACATCTCATCCGTAATGCTGGCAACAATTAAAAACATTCCATTAGCTTTACATTGAATTGACAGGTCGTTTGCTCGTTTGGAACTAATAGCTGTCATTCCAAACGAACAGCTGTCGCCACTCTGAATATAGTCACTCTATGTATATACAGATAGTCACAAATTTATCTGAGAATACAAATTAATATGTATATGTGGCAACCCTGGTCAGTATGCATCAGAGATGCCAGATCTGCAGACTTATCTGTACTGCGTAGAGTGCCTATAACCAGAGTGACGACATCTCATCCGTAATTTTGGCAACAATTCCAAACATTCCATTAGCTTTACATTGAATTGACAGGTCGTTTGCTCGTTTGGAACTGGGAGCTGTCATTCCAAACGAACAGCTGTCGCCACTCTGATTATAGTCACTCTAGTACTGCGGACATTTTTTGTTGTGCAGACTTTTGAAAATCGAATTTTTCGCAGACTCGTCAAAATTTACAAACTTTTGAAATGGCCGCGTTTGTTTTCTTGCTTACCAACTCAGTTTAGTGTATCATATTTTATAAAGAAATTGCTGCCAGCAAGACATACTTGCTGACTGCAGGTTTTTTTTCGGTTTACCAATTTTGCAACTTTGTCTGAAGATATTTGAAACTTTTATCTGGCATCTCTGATGCGCATAAAACAATAAACTATGGCTGTTATCGGAAAGCATCCCCGATTCGTTCTGAAACGTTTCGTTTTAGTTTTGGCTACAGAATGATTGAAATCGACCTATGCTTTATTAGGGCGTCATAATAATACGAAGTTTGTTGAATTCCAATGAATGTATTTTTTCCATCGTTACTGTAGACTATCAACGTTTGGAGAATCACTAAATAAAAAAATGGCGGCTTATCATCACAATATTGCTCGAGCAGCTTTGCTTATACCAACTGAAAACAATATTATTTGTACTTCTTGCATCGACTAGATTCCAAATAATTCTTTATAAATATATGTCGTGGCCCTTAAAAGGGCCTTTTTTTGTAATTTATAAGCTTATTTTTAACCTCCAAAACCGTACAAAGTACGCCCTTGACGCTTCAAAGCGTATACGACATCCATTGCTGTGACAGTCTTTCGTTTAGCGTGTTCAGTGTAAGTAACAGCATCACGAATAACGTTTTCCAGGAACACCTTCAAAACACCGCGTGTTTCTTCATAAATCAATCCGGAAATTCGTTTTACACCACCACGACGAGCCAGACGACGAATGGCTGGTTTGGTAATTCCTTGGATGTTATCGCGTAACACCTTGCGGTGACGCTTAGCGCCTCCTTTACCGAGACCTTTTCCTCCTTTGCCACGACCGGTCATTATGCTTCTATTAAGATGATTAACTCCAAAAGACGATCAAAACGCAACTACGCTGGAATCTCACTCAGTCATTTTGTTTTATAGTAAATATAGTGCGTTTCGCTTTTATTTATTCCAGCAGAATTGTTACACTACATGTGCTAGAGAGAGATATTCCATTCTAAGGTAAACAAAGATCGATACATTCTGCCTGATATATAACAAGGGGGTCGGTGGAAAATTTATCATTTGTTCATTTCAACTACTGCAGGAAGTATCTGTAACAGTGTTTATTCAGGGATGGCTCGTACCAAGCAGACTGCTCGCAAGTCGACCGGAGGAAAAGCTCCACGAAAACAATTGGCGACGAAAGCAGCTCGTAAGAGTGCACCGTCTACCGGAGGTGTTAAGAAGCCGCATCGTTATCGTCCGGGCACCGTTGCTTTGCGTGAGATCCGTCGTTATCAAAAGTCAACCGAGTTGCTGATCCGCAAATTACCGTTCCAGCGTCTAGTACGTGAAATTGCTCAGGATTTCAAAACAGATTTGCGTTTCCAAAGTGCAGCTGTTGCTGCTTTGCAAGAAGCTAGCGAAGCGTACCTGGTTGGATTGTTTGAAGATACCAATTTGTGTGCTATTCATGCAAAACGCGTCACAATCATGCCGAAGGACATCCAACTGGCCCGGCGCATCCGAGGCGAACGAGCCTAATTGATGCAATTCAAAACTGTAACAAACGGCCCTTTTAAGGGCCACCATAACGTATTGAGAGAGTTAATTTGATATATTCCAAGCGGCGTCATTAAACTTCGCATTTTTGGTGATAAACCCGCCTTGTCACAAACACATGCTTACACGAAGTAAAAAAATGGCGGTGAAGCGTTAGAATATTGAATTAGTTTTCATCGTTTGTAAACAAGTCAATTTGTCTTGTAAAGTTCTGATAATATGTTCTTGACTTGAAGAAAGATGGACAGATGAATATTTGGCGACGCTGGTGTCGATTAATTCTTTATACATACGTATAGGATATAATATATTTCGTATAGGACGCTAGCAGCATTTACACGCCAGATTCTTCTCATCTCGCTTGAAACAAACCAGATTTTGCAGAAGCAGTTTTCTCATCTTTACCTTGAATAAATCGTGTAATAAGCCGAAAAGTGTAATTCAAAAGTTTTGCTCAAGTAAATATAAACTTCGCATCTAGGTAGGGCTTGGAATTGATATGTACGAGCTCTTAATTTACTGACAAGTCGAAGTGTAGTGTGATGTAAAGTGGCAAGTACGTTCAAATGGAATTGACAATATATGAATATTGATAATAGTACTGTCTCGTTTAAGGGCAACTACCGATGTTACCACTTTTTACCACACGTTTTCGTCAGCAGTACCGATTTCTTTCTCTAGTACCTGTTATTCCTGGTAGTACCTGAATGTACAGTACTTTTTCCACGAAACAACGTTCATTCCCGTGCTTTCAATCCATGCAATATAACAACTTTCAATTCAATGTCTTCATATTGATATGGAAGAGCTGTTTGGCATTTCATATCAGTAAAAGCATTGAAATGTCTCGGTTATCTATTATTTTCGGTTGTCAAAATTGATTGTTTTATAAACTTGGAATCAGATTGGCATTAATAAGTCACAACAAATTATTCTCTAAAAGGATAGTTCTTCAAGGTGGAACCAGAGTTACCATATTCACAGATTTTTCTGTAAAACCACGGATTTTTTTTCTTATTTTGCCACAGATTCTGAACACAGAATTTATCAAAGTTCACAGATTTTTAGGAATATTTCATAAAAATGGTAGATTATGTTTTTCTCAGATTATGATCGAAAATATGTATTACAGATGGTACACAGATTTTTCAAGTTGAAACACAGATTTGAAAATGGCAACTCTGGGTGGAACTACTAACCCAAGTCTTCCCCGAGTCACTATTTGATTTGCTTATTACTAAAGGTAAAAATGAAAAATTCTTTAGAGCAACTTGTTGAAGATAACTTCTTAAATACAACGGCTATATAATTTTATGGAGTAAATCATTGTACTAACTCTGCAATACATTTTAAACCACCTGCTCTACTGTGCATAAAATCAACGAATGCATGCCAGAAGATGAGAGCATTTTATTTTATACCAAAAGTAGTCTCAATATAAGCTCCGCCCCTTTGGCAAAAACTTACTCATTTTCTCATTCGTCGGACCGCCTCTATGCTTGGGAAAGCTTCATTCAAGCTAACAAATTTGAAACTCGTGAAGATTTACTTTAATTTTATAACGCAGGTTGAATTAAAAGTTTTACGATGTCTATATGAAGAAGAATATTTTGCAATATAATAATTACAATAGGATTTTATTTTCTGTACACGTTTTTTATACTTGAAAATATGTGCGAAGCTGCATATTTACTAAAAAGTGAAACTATTTTGCATTCGTTTCACATCACAGAACACAACATTAATTTTCCGAGATTTGATACAAATCACTTGCACGAAATTTAAAACCAAGAACTTACACGATCTAAACATAACAGGTAAATGATGCGGCTGTTTTCTATGATGAAGCGGGTTTTTATGGTATGATGTTAAAAATAATCATGAATACAAGAAAAACTCCAAATATGTTCTTTAGTGCTAGATTGGTAGCCCTAAAAAGGACTGATGTTTCAATTTTGTTGAATATGGCGCAAGCCATCGAAGTTGAACCGTTCCGCTAGCATCTCTTGTATTGTACTGACGAAAAAATGAGTTAATTTTTCTTGCGACCGGAGCGACCTTTCTTTGGTTTTGGTGCCTTCTTGGGGCTTGATTTAGCTGTTTCCACTTTTGACGGTTTCGTTGATTTCTGCTTAGGAGATTCATCTTTCTCAGGTGCCACCTTTTCTTTTTTAGGCATAGTAGGACGTGACCGTTTCTTAATCATAGGTAGTTCAGTGTAATCCTGCGGTGCTTGTCGTTTTTTAAGCATAGTTGGTTTAGCAGTTTTGACTTTGAACCGTCCCATAGCTCCGGTGCCGCGAGTTCGAATAATGTGACCATCGTTGACACCATTCACCAAAGCTCTTCGGATGAATGGGCTCAGTTTGGTAGAATCAACCTTAAAGTTTTCCTCCATATAACGTTTGATAGCCGGCAATGTAGTTCCCTTCCGGTCGCGTAGAACATCCAGTGCCTCAACAATCATATCGTGCACAGGTGGTGTATCCAGATTTCGCTTGACCTTTGGTTTAGCCGTGCCATCCGCCGCTGCTGGCCTTCCTCTCTTCTTCTTTGTCTTTTCTGGTAAAGGTTCGCCTACATCCTCTGGTTTGGCGGCTTCTGCTTCTTTGATAGCTTCGGTCTCTGGCATTCCGATTTTAGTTTGCTGTACTGGAAGCGTTCGAATTTACTCACAAACTAATATTCCACTGGCCAGATGGTGGTAAACGCATGAGCGAAACAGGCATAGTACAAAGGATATTCCAAAAGGAGATCTGTGTTAGGGAACTTCAGACACTGCCTAACAGGAAACGTTGAAAATTTGGGAGAAATTTAGTGGGGATATTTTTCGGAAATGGACTCTTACATAGATGAAAGTGCAATTTTCGGACCTCAAGAAATGATTTATTTTGCTATTTTAATAAATATTAGGCTGAGTTAACATTATGGCAACTCAATCAAAAGAAGATCATATTCATAACTTTCACCTTGAAATAAATACATTAGGATGCATACATGTGATGTTTCCATGTTCGGCATTCATGTTAATTGATGATTGGACAGTTTCCGTTTGAATGGAGCCACAATATTTTAAGAAGAAGGCGCGGAGAAGTTCTTTGTACATTTAAGGAAAATAATGTGATATGCTTTGTACCATTCCATTTTGTATACGGTGCATTTGTATATTTTTCGAAAACGGAGAATGCGCATTTGCGTGCATTGAAGGTGATTTTTTATCAACACTAGCTTAAATACCAGGCTTTACAATGTGAGACGAATAACAGCTTCTTGTAGTAATCAATTTGATGCAATTTTATAAGTATTTTTTTTTTCATAAATACGTTTATTTCATAGGCAATATACATAAGTTTTTCTTCGCCGTGGCATCTACAATACATAGTACTTTAAACCTAATACATTTCGAATATCCTATTAGTATGTTGGTATTCATTAGTTAATCTAAACACTGTTTTTATCAAGCGAGTTGCTATTATAAATTACATTAAATGAAATACATTTATTTTGTACATGATCTTATAACTATTTCAGGTTTGTTTGTATCAGTTCATCACTTTTATTTAATATAAGATAGCTGGCTATTGGTTGAACTCATGGAAGAGAAAACAGTCTAACATAAAATAAAATTTAAATTGGAACTCCAATGGACTTAATGAAATAATAAAGAAGTTTCATGTAAGGAACGTCACGACAAGCAAGAATGTCGCGAACTGGGACATTGGATAGTCTACCTTGGGTACGCAAGGAATTTATTAGTTGAGATCTGACATCACGATACTCCACGCATGTCCAAACAATATGGTCAATATCGCGGTAACCTTCGCCACAAGCACAATGATTAGTCTCGGAAAGTCCAATTCGAAGAAGATGTGCATCTAACGTGTAGTGATTGGACATGAGTCTGGACATCACACGAATGAAATCTCTACTCACATCCAATCCCCTGAACCATGCCTTTGTCGATATTTTAGGAATAATTGAGTGCATCCACCGACCCAGATCATCTTTATCCCAAGAAGCTTGCCAGCTGGCAAGTGTTCTTTGGCGAGACGCGCTATAGAATTCATTGAAAGCAATTGGTCTCTCATAAATTTCACCCTCAATAGCACCACGTTTGGCTAAAATATCGGCTCTTTCATTGCCTGGAATGGAGCAATGAGCCGGGACCCAAACTATTGTGATTTGATAATTATTATTCAATATGACGTTCAGGCACTGTTTTATTTTGCCCAAGAAAAAAAGGTTCATTTTTGCCAGCAGCCTTTGAGCGAATGGCTTCAATTGCACTCAGACTATCTGTGAAAAGAAAATAATGGTTTGGAGATAATGTGACGATTATACTCAAACTATAATGAACTGCTGCTAACTCTGCTATATAAACAGATGCAGGTTCTTGAAGCCTAAAGGAGACCGAAACATTATTGTTGAACATACCAAACCCTGTCGCTTCTTCTATTTTTTTTTTATAAGTATGTTAATTTGAATTTGCGAAAGTAAAAACCTTCACTTCGTAGTGAAAAGCAGGAACGTTAGCAAATTTAAATTTAAAAAATCATACAGTTACATGGGCCAAGTGTCATAAACCTATTTTCATAGTGGAATCTAAAAGGAACCTTTTATTCTTTTTTTAAGACAGTTTAGTTTCATTCCACTAACCGCTCGAAAATGAAACTCATAGATTTTTTTTGTCATAAAGAAAAGAAAAAGATTTCTTTCAAACTTCATCTTTTAAACTAATTTTTATTTCCAATTTTATCCACTTTCAAATTGTTAAATGCTTTCAACCGAAGTTGAGTCCTTTTGTCGTGGGACGATCGAATTTTTCACATACTATAATCGAGCTCATGGTATATTCATTTTCATTGTATTCAATGAAGCGGTGCTCCAGAGCCGTAGCAATTCAGTTTTTCGTGGGGGGGCAAATTTTTTAGATTAAATTTAACGTATATTAAAAAAAAGCTGCATTACATGCGTATCAAACAATCTATATAGCAATTTGAGGCACCATATGCCTGCATATTGTACGCGACGAACGTCACTCACTGACAGCGTTTTCAAGTAAACCCTCTAAGATCACTCTGAGAGTGGTTTCGGATTCATTTCTGAGCGGGTTAAGCAGCCATGAAAATGACAGATCGTTTCATAAAAAACGATGCCATTCTCACAGCTATCGATACAGCAAATGAGATGGATTTGGAAAAGCTGCAGCCTTTGACCGAGTTAGGCATCAAATTGCCAAATGAAATTGAGCTAAAAATTGCCAAAGAATACATTGATAAAATTCGTGCAAAAAATGAGAAATTGAACAATTTGAAGAGGCCGATAGATAAAAAAATTAAGACTGTAATACTGACAGAGCTGTATAAGGTGTGCCAAGGAATGGAAAACGTATACAACCTTTTTGCAACCATTGAAACTTTTCCGTCCGGAACGGCAGTATGCGAATCATCATTTTCGGCATTGACACGGATCATGCGGCCTCAACGTATTAGCATGTCCACTGATAGATTAAACAATTTATCGTTTCTGGCATTCGAGCACAAGCGACTGGATTTTTTAGACGTGGACACAGTCCTTTTAAGATTCAACGAACAAAAAAATCGCAAAGTGCAATTATATTAAAAAAGTGGTTGAATATCATTGTTCAAAATAATAAAAGAACTGTGAACGCAGTATAAACTATACAAATAGATCTCTTTATTGCTTTTTATTTTATAATTCTTTAATTTTTTTCCTTTCTACTATCAATTTCATATACGAGAAAAATACGTGGTGAGGCGGAAACCGCGTGGTGGGGCAAAGCCCCCCCTTGCCCCCTAGGTTGCTACGGCTCTGATAAGATCATAGATAAAATGAATAAATTTTTTTCTTGATAGAATTGAGAAACATGATTGAATCCACAATATTGCCAATAACATTAAATAAACTTTTGTTGACATTTAATAGAAGGTTAATTTATTTCAATAATAAAATCAGCCGAAACAAATAAGTTTTTCGTTATCCAGATCTTTGAACCAAGTGCCATTTTTTCGTTATACAAAGCCGGCAGACAGAGGTCCATTGTTGAGCCATTTTTAATATGAGGAGTTGTAGCCCCGTTGGACTAGTTTTACTGGTGAATTTCCGAAATTTGTTCCACTTAATTGTTTAAACTAACACTTCGTATTTGTACAATACTTCTACTTTACGTAGAATCGTAACAAATTTTCTTTCTCTATTAGGGTTACACCTAATTTTCACACTATATTTGTATGAGAAAAAACAACAACAAACCGTTCGAGTAAACTGAACGATTATTTCGAGCAATATGCTGTTCAACAAACGCTCCACGACCAACAAAATACAATCGCTTGCTTAGTGGGAAGTTATCGAAAGATTCCTGCTTGTTTAAGGGGGGATAGGGTCTAAATGATGAACAAACATCATTTTTGCATCACTCGAGCAACATTTTGTAATTTTTTTGTAGAAAAATATTGAGAAATAAGTCGGTGATGAGGTATTTTTGAGAGCTCTTCCTTGAAATCATGATTTGCGGTGTCCACTGTATCTCAGCGCAGACAAATCAAAAGTGAACAAATCAAAGCTGCAAAGTTAGAATAAAAGTTTTTATAGATCCCAACGTATCTGTTTGATTTTTGATATTTTATTGAAGTTTTGTTGGTAGTTTAATGTCAAAACTACGATTTTTCACGAAAAAATCCGCCATTTTGTAACTCTAAAATCTCCCTAAAGAAAAGGAAAACGTTGGGGTCTGGTATTTTACATGTAGAACGTGTGTGCAAAATTTGAAAAATAATTGGGACAGTAATTTTTGAACGATGATGGACACGGACTTTCTAAACCTGCTTTTGAGAAAAACGCGTTTAAAGTTTTAAAGTTTGCAAAAATTATACTTTTTCTTTTGTATTTCATTATAATGCAACATTTCAAGAATGTTTTTTCAAGTTTTTAAGCCAATCGGAACAGAAATCTTGGGCCTGCGCGCCGAGCTCATCCTTCTTCGCAGTATGAGATAAAGAAAGATAAAAGCCCATGACTTGCTGAGATTTGTTCCGATAGGCTTGGAAATTTCACAGAATATTCTTGAAATGAGATGATTCTATAAGAAAATACAACGAAAAAAATAACTGATTTTTCAAAAGTGATAGACCCTACCCACCCCAATGACCCTTTTCACGTCTCACCTTTCCGCTCTATATCTTCACATCATTGCTCTCCCTTGAGTACTAAAGGGTGATTTTTTAAGAGCTTGAGAACTTTTTTAAACAATAAAACGCATAAAATTTGCAAAATCTCATCGGTTCTTTATTTTAAACGTTAGATTGGTACATGTTCTCTTCACTCCAAATGCGGCAATTTTGCTTATTTACGTAGCCATTCAACCAGAAATGAGCCTCATCGCTGAACAAAATTTGTCGATAAAAAAGCGGATTTTCCGAATGGACCACCTAAGACGCAGCCGCGGTCAACATTTAAATGAAATTATCTTCAAAAAGTAAATGTCATGTACCAATCTAACGTTTAAAATAAAGAACCGATGAGATTTTGCAAATTTTATGCGTTTTATTGTTTAAAAAAGTTCTCAAGCTCTTAAAAAATCACCCTTTAATTAGTTGTATCTTTTTATTTAGCCCTGGTTTTAACCTTGAGTACTATAATTCTAAAATTTTTATTATTGGCTTTTACAAAATAGTCTAGTTAGCGGAATGCCGCAAAGGGCAACATTTTAGAAATACACAAACTTACGGAATTGAAATTAAAATTTATAATCGAATGTTGATTTAAAGATACAAATCTTAAATATCTTATTTAACTAACCAATATATATAATCAACAGATAAAATATGGTTCTAATGATTATTTCTTAGTATATTTAAAAACTAGTTTTAATTCGACTGCGCGGGACATTCAAATAGAATCCCGTCGAAACAGCATTGATGTTGATTCCATAATTAGTGCGGCGTAGAGACTTTCTGAGGAGGCGGAGAGCTCGTGCGCGAACATTTATGTTTATTTGACAAAGAAGTGCTGAACAATCAACATTGTTCAACAAAATGTCGGTGATTAGCAATGCACGGGACAGATCACATCACACCTTCAGTGTATCGAGTCCGATGATTCCGTGGCTTTCATAACTCGGCAACTGATGAGGGTTATTTCATGGTAACTGGCGAAGAGCGAAACGAACAAGTCTGCGATTCGATTCTAAGATTTCCATTATGGTAAAGCCGAACAGTATTAGAGCGTTGAACGTGGTAAAGCGGGTCCCATACCGCCGAACAATATTCGAGCGAGAAGTAGAGAGACTTCAAACAGTAGATATCTGTGAAGTGCTTAGCAGTTCTCATTACAAATCCCAGGCAACGTGAAGCTTTTGCAACAATTAACGAAATATGTTGCTTGTAGTTCAGTTGTTCGTCAAGAAAAACCCCAAGACCCTTGGGACATGTTACTCTATCTATCGTGATTCCTCGGAGACAATAGTCGAAACGTATAGGTGTTCTTTTCCGTGTGACCGCGATAATTGAGCATTTACTGATATTTAATGTCATTCGGTCGACCTCACACCATTCTGAAAAAAATTCGAGTTAACTCTGGAGGGAAATGGCATCCTTTGTTGTTTTGATAATTTTAAATAGCTTAAGGTCGTCGGCAAATGATAATCGTGGGACACTCAGTAAAAATGTTCACGTCGTTGAAATACAGGAGGGAAATTAGTGGTCCGAGATGACTGCCTTGTGGAATGCCAGAAAACAGAAAATAATTCATTAGATACATTATCATCGATCTTAACCGCCAACCGTCGATTGCAGAGATACGATTCAGTCCACTGAAGAATACAGGAACCGAAGCCCAGTCGGTCCAGTTTGACGATATCGTTGTTGAATTACTGCGCTGTAAGATTTCACGAAATGCAGAATATATGCACAGTGAATTTCTAATTCTATATCTAGAATGTGTTGGAAAAACATTGCAATTCTGAAAGGATGTCATCACATTTATTTTTATTAGTGAACACAGATAAGAGCTGTTTTTACAGATTAATGGTAAATAATTATTTCGAATGATGACTCATATTTCCATATATATTGCGGCGGGACTCTTCTGACTTTGTCTGTAATTCTGGGTTCGGTAGTCGGAATCGGATCTAATTCAAAAATAACCCATGGAAAAATAACACCTTTAATTTGAATCTAAGTTTGTGAAAATCAGTTCGGTCATCGCCGAGAAAATCAAATGCATTTTTTCTGCACACACAGACATTTTGCGATCCTAACGAACTGATTCGAATGGTATATGAAACTCGGTTCTACGGACCCCGATTTTTACAGTGAAAGCATAGTATTTCTACGTGAGAAAGGGTAAACTTTCTGTTCAAAGTTGTGTGCGTTTCATCGTTGTTCCCTAACAATGGAATGCGGGCCAATCGAAAAAATAATTTCGTAAGAACTCATTACCTTACCTTTTATTCTGGTGAAACAAATCTAATTCTATGAGGTGTTTTTTTGCTAATATTGTTTATTGTTCTTTGTTTGTTGTAAACCTACACAAATAATAACAAATTAAAATTGACAAAACAAACTATTGTTTTGGATTATTTGAATGGGCCAATAAAAACTCACATAAAGAGTTAAAAATAATAGCACAATTTTGATTTCGTTTTTTATGTAAAAAACGTGATTAATCCACCTAGCAGTGAGATGATACCTTTTTTTTATCAATACGCATGTGTTTTTGCATGGATATTCTTAGGTGTTTTAGTTCTCATGACATTATTTTAATTATCGTCGTTTTAAACGGCAAATTGAGATTTTAATCACTCATTACCCTGTAATGCCGAAACTGCAAAACATATCGAATTTCAATCTTAGCGTGTGACAATCGATTGAACATTCCATGAGATGTCGAAGTAAGTTCCACTTTAGAGTTTTTCGTCATTATTTATGGTACTTCCAGAGCCGGTATTCAGGAATTAGCATAGCCCAAAATGATTCGAATGGCCATAAATTATTACGCCAAACAATTGACATGAAATTTATAAACTCATCATCTGTAATTCCAGAATCGGATAAAATTCACCGATTTTGTATGGGACCTTAAGTCCTGTAATATTTGTTTTTGAAGTTCGATTTGGTCTTTTTTGAGAAAATGATTGAGCTTTGAGAATCGATTCGATACTGGAACCGGAATTCTAAAATCGGTGTAGCCGAAATCAGTTAAATTCACCTGGGGAGTGTGTCAACATCTTTGAGAAATTGTAGTGCGAATTAAAATTTGGGGGTACATTCCGAATCCAAAAACGAATACCGCTCAAACTGAAATAAATTTATTTGGTAATCGACTATCCAAATCTGCAAACCCGATAAACCTGATTAATTTATGTGAAATGGACATTTTTATACTAATCACCCTGCATTTTCTAAACCAGAAGTCGGATCTGACTAAAAAGTATGAGGTTTTATAGGATTTTAAGACCTCTCATTTGAATCATAGATGATTCTTAGATTTCATTTGAATCTTAGATCGGTTCAGCCATCTACGAGATAAATTAATTGCATTATTTTAATTTCGTTTCACATATCATCCTGTGGTTCCGCAATCAGAAGTCGGATCCAAACGTAATTCAGGAACCTTGTTTGGGAGTATACGACTTTTCATATGAATCTGAGTTTGTAGAGAATGGTTTAACCATCTCCGAGAAAATTGAGTGAAATTATTTGTCACACACGCATTTGCTGATCTCGACGAACTGAGTCGTATGGTATATGGAAGTCATGTTCTTCCAGCATTTATTGCTGTAAATAGTTTAAATCAATATAATTATGGAATTACTTCCAACTCGATAATGCTGGTATCATCTGGTTTACATATGCCATATTCGAAAGATTATGTTGCCAAAAATGAACCGTGCTAAAATTGGTCCGAGGCAAATTGTCATAAAAAAGGATGCTGTGTTTCATGTTGCTCCCAAGCATTGCTTTTTCATACAGCGCTCAAAATTCCTTCTACTGGAATAAGGCTTACACAAAAATATCGATATCTCCGTTAAAAATGGACGGATTTTAACAATCTATGGCTTGTTGGATAGGTATTACCGAGTGAAATCTAAGTCTGGAAACATATTCTGTTTTCAAGGTCAAATGTGACAGATACTGTCAAAAAACTGAAAATTTTGACATAAAACTTCGTATAACTCAAAAAGTAAACATCCGATCTCAAAACCATTCAATAGCGTTCTGGGTGACGGGGAGACCTTTCATTTGCGACTAGTTTGATCAAAATCGGTCCAGCCATCTCTGAGATCTCGACCTCTTAGTTGACAACACACATACAGACACACACACATACACACACACACACACAGACATTTGCTCAGTTCGTCGAGCTGAATCGATTGGTATATGACATTCGGCCCTCCGGGCCTCGGAAAATTTTTCGAAAGTTTGAGCGAATTCTATACCTATTTTTTATATATATAAAAAAAGGTAAAACTAACCATTTACAAATTTATAGATTTCAAGGCATTGTAGGTTTATTATGCGGTTTTTTCACGTATCCCACACGTGAAAAGAGACCTCAGTGTAACAGTACACAAACGAAGGTACTTTGTATGCTTACCAAAATAATTAATTAAACCAGTAGTTTAATATTTCATTGTAAAAAACCACAGTCTTCAGCGGATTGGATACCCGTATAATGAAATCGATAAAGTATCCTAGCCGAAACGACAGCTACGGACTGTACTCAACTAGTGTCATTATACACAAATATACAGTACATAATATATATATATATATATATATATATATATATATATATATATATATATATATATATATATATATATATATATATATATATATATATATATATATATATATATATATATATATATATATATATATATATATATATATATATATATATATATATATATATATATATATATATATATATATATATATATATATATATATATATATATATATATATATATATATATATATATATATATATATATATATATATATATATATATATATATATATATATATATATATATATATATATATATATATATATATATATATATATATATATATATATATATATATATATATATATATATATATATATATATATATATATATATATATATATATATATATATATATATATATATATATATATATATATATATATATATATATATATATATATATATATATATATATATATATATATATATATATATATATATATATATATATATATATATATATATATATATATATATATATATATACGGTACAGTACGTATGCAACTGATGCGACTCGGCGTTTGAAAGTTGAAAACATATTCCAAGTACACTGATAAAAACCTCGTCATAACTTACATGAATATCAACCCAATATTTTCGCGATTTGTAACATGCCCATGTACAAATCATATGACGAATCAACTTTTTGTGCAAACTATTCAAATGAGCAAACACTTAATCGAAGTTTTCTGACTAACACTATTGGGAAATCACGTTGATTTATTTCCATACCCAAATATTAGAAACATTATACATCCGAAATTTTATTCGTGTAATCAGTAGTACCGAAAGCGATCGTTTTCCCCCTTATGCTTCAAATCATCAACCCTCGTCATTCTTAAAGAAAACACACATTAATGAATACGGAGAGCTATACAAAAATTTGCACCCCAAAAATAGGAAAGGATGCATTCCAAGAGCGGCGCCTTCGACCAGAGTTCCCAGCATACATGACCTGTGCAACATTATAGTTAGTATAGTATTAGTATAGGCATCGTTATTTAAATTTTGAAATTTGAAGCATTCTGCAGGATCTTTGAGAAATAAAATGTTCCGACCGTTCTAATAAAGTACAATAGTTATTCTACATCAGGTAAAACATTTCCGTGCGGTTAACATTTATTTCGACTTCTAATTTATGCTTACCGACGTACAAACAATATTTACCTGAATAGTCATCATTTGATATAAATCCTACCTGGACCAATACTAATAACAAGGAACAGAAGCGTCTCAATAGTTGAAGAATCATTAGGACAGCTTGACTTTATATTGTTTTTTTGTCGTTGCAATCAATACAACGCTTGGAACATTATTTTTTAACGCATGCAATATCATACTTTTCCATGTCGTTTGTATGCTTTTCATAAGATTTTTCGGGTAAGAAAAAATATTGAAAACAAGAAAACAAAAGTTGTAATAAAGTAAATCGGTAGACAATTAATTTTCCATTGTTCGTAACCATTGCATATAATAGCGAAAGTATATAGGTACATATGCATCAAATGCATAATGGCAACTCTGCATTTGGTACACAAAGGATATGTACAAAAGAATGGAGGGATTAAAAGGGAAGAGTGTGTGTGTGTGTCAATATATTCATCAGCCGTTAAAATTGTCTCGAAATAAGGGTCGATGTTTTCCCGCCATTCCACTCTGGTATAAAAAGATAACTCAAAGCCCTGACCTCCATCAGTTAGTGTTTGTACATTCGAGAGGAAAATCTTCGATTCGTTCTTATTGTGGCAAATGGCTCGTACAAAGCAGACCGCACGTAAATCCACCGGAGGTAAAGCACCTAGGAAGCAGTTGGCTACCAAGGCAGCACGTAAGAGCGCTCCGTCGACAGGAGGAGTTAAGAAACCCCATCGGTATCGGCCGGGAACTGTTGCTTTGCGTGAGATCCGTCGTTATCAGAAGTCGACCGAGCTGCTGATCCGCAAATTACCGTTCCAGCGCTTGGTGCGTGAGATCGCACAGGACTTCAAAACTGATTTGCGTTTCCAGAGTGCCGCTGTTGCCGCCCTACAGGAAGCCAGTGAAGCTTACCTTGTTGGATTGTTTGAGGATACCAATTTGTGCGCCATTCACGCCAAACGCGTCACCATCATGCCAAAGGACATCCAGCTGGCCCGGCGCATACGCGGCGAGCGTGCCTAAATTGAGAGTAAAGATACGTGTATTCACCATTATATAAACAAAAGGTCCTTTTCAGGACCAGCCAATGCATCAAAGAGTTAACTGATATTTCCTGCCTGATCAAATGGTTTAATTGTTGAAGTTATATTTACACGGAAAAACTATCAACGGAAATCCAGCAATAAAATTAGTTTGTCTTACTACTTAAAATTCTGTTTAACAATTCCCTCATATATTCTCGGTTAGTTTGAATGAATTTTGAAATGAAGAATATGAACAAAATATGCCCCTCGTTCCGTTCTTTTGCGTTGAAAATGTGTCGTGTCCGGGCCTTATAGGATACACGAAACAAGAGTAAAAACGATGAAAGATAGTTTCTCTCATCGATTTGATTTTTGAAGATGATAGGTAAGGCTCGACGGAAATCAAGTAAAGCAACGGCTACTTTTTATGACATGTGAAAGTATGTGTAAGGGAACTGACTATCAAAGAAAAATGGTAGAAGTGTTCAGATAAACACATCGGTTTTATATTTTGATGGAAAATAAAATTTGCATTCTGTATTCCGATCGAGTGATTTTTGTATAGAAAACTCGAATTCGATCGTGATGCAAAATCGAAGCGAAATTTTGAAAATCATAAAATTGGTTATATTGATAGAAAATTATTAAACAATTTGAGCAATTGACGTTCCTCGAAATTCACAATAGTTTTTGAGCTCTGCTTTTTGCACTTTGAACTTACTTACCTAGCAGCTATAGTCCTGGGGTGTTCTTTGTTGTATCAAGCATACGTCTTCACATAACTTGGTTCATGGCTGCTCGTCGCCATCCACTCAGGGCACGGATACTTTATAGATCGCTCTCCACTTGATCGATCCACCTTGCTCCCTGCGCTCCGCTTTTTCGTGTCCTAGCCGGAATGAATCTACAAGAACCATTTTCACTGGACTGTCGTCCAGTATCTTTATGACATACCCAGCTCATTGTAATCGTTTTATTCGGTTTCCCCTTTGTAATTCGTGGTTCATTCACCGTATCTACGTTCCGTCTTCCATCTGCACTCCGCAATAGATGGTGCGCAGCACCTTATTTTCGAAAACACTAAGGGTGCGTTGGTCCTCAGCCATCATAGCCCAGGTCGCCATAGAGAACAACCGGTCTAATGAGCGTTTAGTAGATGGTCAATTTCATGCGGTGGCATGCTGTACTCGATCGAAGGATTTGTCTGAGTTCAAAGTACGTACGATTTTCTCCCAAAATACGTCTCTGAATCTCTCTTCTGGTATCATTATCGGCGGTCATCAGTGAGCCCAAATACTTGAACTCGTCAACGACCATATTCCTCGTGATTTGACCACTATAAAAATGTGCAAAGCCTACTATGATAAAAGTTCATTTCAACAACTTTTTTCCCTTAAGAGATAGAAAAAACTATGTATTCTACAAAGTTTTCGAACTTCTAACGAGAAAAAACTTTGCCGAAGAAGCTATAGGTCTAACGCAAAAAGTTTCGGATATATGAAGCATTTTCGTTTGAAACCACTTAAAATCAGGTTTTTGTACATATTTTTTTACAACAATTTTCAGTGTCTACTATGTTCGAGACAATTACTAAGAACGTAAAATTACACATTTTTGTTGAAGGCTGTGCACGGTTCGGCCTATTCATTAAAAAGTTATTTAACATTTAAACTTTTTTATACACTAACTTTAACTACTAATAGGAAGCAGGGTCGCAGACCAAAAGGCACATACATATACTTTTTGGAAAGTTTAAATCAAGTAATATAAAGTTACAAAGTGTGTAGCGTGGACCTTTTAAATTGTGTAAACAAGACAACGAAATATAGAGTGCGATTCGATAATCTCGTACTTAGTACGGTGGCAGCGCTACTCATGGCGGAGCTTATATTCCTTCAGCCATTTTCAACACGCCAAGCTTCTTTTCCGTTGGTAGCACTAACTCCAACTGATGCGCGATTCTCGGCAATACGAACACTACGTAACTGTTCGAGATTGAGTCTCGGTGTTCGTGTGTGACGATGATTCTGCACCGTCGATAGTTTTGAGCGCAAAAAAAACCGCGACAAGATGAAGAATCATCTGTCGATGAGAACATGGTCGTTTTGGGTTTTCCGTTTGGTGATCAGGTGATCTTCAGGTGGTTTTGTGAATATATTTGCGAGGGAAGAGGTTGTTCCCGACTACCATTCCTCGGGAGGCTGCAAAGTTCACGCATCGTTGGCCGTCATCATGTGTTGCCGTATGCAGACTCTCCAGCCTGAGCACATAACTGTACATTGCCTCTTGGCCTACTTGAGCGTTTATATCCCCGATAACAAGTTTAAAATCCAACCGTGGACATCTGTCGTAGGTTTGCTCCAGCTGCGCGTAGAATGCTTCCTTTTCGTCATCGGGTCTCGTCTCATGTGGGCAGTGCACGTTGATGATGCTGTAATTGATGAAGCGGCCCTTAATCTTCAATACGCATATCCTGTCACTGATTGGCTACCTCCCAGACACGAGCTGGCGCATCTTTCCCAACACTACAAATCCCGTTCCTTACACGCTGGTTGTATCACAGCTCTGATAGAAGGTAGCCGCTCGTTGCCCGCTTTTTCACACCATCTGTTCCGTCCAACAAAGTCCAACGACATCGAAGCCGCGAATTTGAAGCTCATCATTCAGTATTCGGTCGTATCTTGAAAAGCCAAGCGATTTGCAGTTCCATGGGCAAACCTTCCAATCGTAGTCCATTGTTCGTCGCCTACATCGTTGCCGATTTTTCCAAGTCGTGTTTTTCTTTTGATTATACGTAACGTAACGTGTTTTCCGGGCGGCTTGTTAGGCCTGCACCAACCTCCTGTCTCCTGAGGGCAATCGTGTTAGCCCTGCTTAGAGTCCCACGCTGACACTAGGACGATAATCAGTAATGGAAATTTCATCAGATTTTTGACGATGTAGCCTATATATCGATAGTGTTTTTTTTTCGATTTATATAATGCCCCTACAGGAATGTAATACCAAGGCTTTGGTTTATATTGAACTGCTGGGTTACATAACAGTTCAACAGTCACGTACCTAGTGGGGGGCCCCGAGGGGCCTTGGCCCCTCCCGAAATCAAAAACAGATATATAATTATTTAGAAGGTCTCAGACATGCGTTACAGAAATAACAAGACAGTAAACGTAAAGAAATGTAATACAATAATATTTCTAGTGGAAAAGTTTAAAGTGTGTGTTAAAACACCCGTAAGAGGCACACCGGTAATTAGGTACATCAGAATCTTCAGTAAAATTATTTTTTCTTTTTTGGGCCCTTCCCGAAACGAAATCCTGAGTACGGGTCTAGGATGTTATCGATAACTATCTTTAAATTAAAGGGCGGGTAAGGTCTAACACTTTGGAAAAATCATTAATTATTTTCTTTATTTTCTTATAGTAAAATACTTCAAGAATATTCTGTGAAATTTTCATGCCTATTGGAATGATACTCCGGATGTTATAGTCCTTTATCTATGGCTATCTCATACTGCGAAGAAGCAAGAGCTCGTTTTTTTGCATAAATATCTGTTTATTAATCTTATTTTTGTGTATTACATCAACATTTTACAGTAAAAGTGTTTTGACCCTTTGGCCTTTCATCTTTGTTGTTCATACGATTCGTTATTAATAATAGGTGTTTTAGTTACTCTTGTTTTACATACTAATGTTTAATCATAATATTTATTTTAATTATTAATAAAATATCTACCTACTTATACGTACAAATTTTGAATTATTTGTATTTCAGAGATTGAGCACCTCTCTTCAAATTTTGTGCAGTATTGTTCGAATTTTTGTTCTAGTATATCCAGGGAGGCCATCTCATGTACTTCACTAGTCCTTGTCCAAGGGGGTAGATTTAGAATCATCTTTAAGATCTTACTTTGAATGCGCTGAAGCCTAAGTTTGTGTGTTCGTGCACAGCCCCGCCAAACAGGGACTGCGTATTCAATTGCGGGGTAGATGATTTGTTTATAGACAGCCATCTGATTCTTCAGGCACAGTTTAGATGTTCTACAAATCAGCGGATACAGAGACCTAATGAGTATGCTGCATTTTTGAACGATTTTGTCAACATGTGACCTGAATATCAGATGTCTGTCAAAGGTGAGTCCTAGTCGTCGGACCATTGGATGACCTCATCACCGAATCGTATTCGGCATTCGTCTGATGGAACAAGTTTTGGAGATCTTGAATGTGGAAACAAGATGACCTGAGTTTTTGCTGCATTGATCACAATTTTCCAGTTTGTAAAATATTCAGTTAGAGCGTCCAGACCTGTCTGTAGTTTATTCTTCAGAGCATTAATGACACGACCTTTGTAAAGACCCGGAAGAGGTGGGATGTCTGATGTAAAAATGTTGTATAGAATGGGACCTAGGATACTTCCCTGGGGTACACCAGCAGGAATAGTAAATCTTTCTGAAAGTGCATTATTCAGAGAAACCTGGAAAGCTCTATCTGCAAGATATTTTTTCATAATTTTAATAAGATACATGGGAAAATTATACCGATGCAGTTTAAACACCAGGCCATCGTGCCACACATTATCGAATGCCTTTTCAATATCCAATTTTGCCATGGCAGTCGTTTTGGACACTGATTTGTTTTGCTGGATGACGTTGTTAACCCTTGTGAGTTGGTGGATGGTGGATCTTCCTTTCCGGAACCCAAACTGTTCTTCCAGAAATATATCCTGTTCATCTGCGAAAGCAAGAATTCGCCTTTGTATTGACTTTTCAAACAGCTTGGATAGGGCAGAGAGTAAGCTGATGGGCCGATAGCTCTTGGAAAGGGAAGGATCTTTCCCCGGTTTCAAAACTGGAATAACTTTAGCTAACTTCCACTTTGAAGGGAAGTAACCAAGCTCCCAGCACCTGTTAAAAATTTTAGCTAAGAAGACAAATGAGCGAATACTCAAATGTTTCAGCTCAATGTTGAATGTGTTGTCGAAACCGGGGGCCTTCATATTTTTGGATTTTTTTCACAATAGCCATCAGCTCATTCGCAGTGACTCTACTTTTCTCAGGAACTAAGCTGTCTGATTGGTCAACCTCAGCTACTCTATCTGCAACGGCTCTTTCATGTGGACTAACAATGTTGAGTCCTAAATTGTGAGAACACACAAACTGCTGGCCTAGCGCATTTGCCTTCTCTACTGGGGTGATTAAAGGTATTCCTTCAGCTGCGTCCTGGGGTGGCAGCAGAGGAGGAATAGGTTTCGGTTTTTTCTTAAGCACCTTCGTTAAGGACCAAAAGGGCTTTGAATGTGAGAGAATTTATCGAAGCTTTTGATGGAAGTTCCTGTTGCGAAGCTCAGATATCCTTTCCTGGATTATCCTAGTTAACTTGTTATAAGAAGTCTTGCTATCTAGGATGCCAGTTCGTTGATACTGCCTCCGGTAGATATTTCGAAGTCGGATGAGTTTCTTGGTGACACTGTCAATTTGAAGAGAGGAACTCGGCATATGTTGTACTGGAACCGTCCTATCATGAGCAACTGTGATTGAATGCTAGAAGGAAGATAGGGCTGCATCGATTTCCATCGGGGAAATAAGTGGCAAATCGATATTAATAAGTTGGTCGACGATTTGTTGAAATTGGACCCAGTCGGTGCGATAATAGTTCCTCCGAGGTCGAATAGGCACTGTTTCTGGTGAAGATCCCAACGTAAATATTACTGGAAAGTGGTCAGAAGAGAGCTCGTTGAAGACAACCGGAGAGCTGTCTATGGCGATGTTGCTGATGAATATATCCAAAATGGAATGAACTCCCGATCTGGAAAGTCGCGTTGGTTGATCCGGAGCGAGGATGTTGTACTGTCCAGCTTCGTAATCTTCGGCAAGTACGAATCCGTTTCGATTCTGTCTTTTGTTTCCCCACAGCTCATGCGTTCAGGTCCCCAGCAATGATGAATTTGTTCTGTCGTCGAGTTTAGCCAGATCTCGCTTCAATGATGCACACGTACCATCTCGAAGATTTGTTTGTTTGGGGCAGTACGCTGCAATGATGATGATGGGTCCCATCGTCGTTGTAATCTCAATTCCGATGACTTCTATAAGTTGCAATTTAAAGGCTGACAGAAGCCTGTGCTGAATGGATCATTTAAAGGCAATGGCAACTCTCCCTCCTCTGGTAGTTGTTCTGTCGAGCCTGTTAATCCTGTAATTGGAAATAAAAATAGAAATTTCAGGTTTAAGATGAGTTTCAGTTAAAATAGCAATATCGGCATTCTTCTCTTGAAGAAAGTCGGACAATTCAGCAGTTTTGCTCCTGAGTGAGCAAGCATTCCAATTTACTATAATCAACTCATTATATTACATATTCGATGATGAATTTGCCTAAGGCGTTGATTTGATCTAACCGCGTTCTGCAGTTTCGTAGTTTTGTTGTCATTGTTTCAAAAATGACGATCAGTTGTTCAGCAGAGAATAAATCACCAGAGTCATCCTTTGCTTGTGGATGATTATTGCCCCATCCAGGAGGGATTTTCGAGGAAGATTCTTTTTGTGATCCAGCGGCTGAATCTTTTGGATTGCTGCGAGGAAGTGGCGGCAAATTCGGAATATCTCTCTTCGGTGGGAGCCGTGGGAAATTAACTTCATCCTTCTGTGGAACATTCTTGTGCGTTGATTGTTTGCGGGACGCCTGTTGTCGAATTTTTGTGAACTCAGCACGTTTGGGACACGATTTGCTAGTAGATGGATGGTCGCCATCACAGTTCACACATTTTACAGCGATTTCATCTAGTAGGCAATCGTTGGTATTGTGTGATTCGACACATTTCCCGCACCGACTTTTCATGTGGCAATTCCTCGCTCCATGGCCGTAGTTCAAACAGTTCGTGCACTGTGTGACATCCCGATGTACCGGTTTATACTTTTGCCATTTAATCCCGATTTAATCGTTTTCAGTTGACTCATGGTGATGGAGCCCTTCTCCAGATGAATCAGGTACAGTTGACCTCTAAACTTTTTGTCCGTATTATGTCGTTTCATTTTAAACACCATCATAGGCTTTAGTCCAACCTCCGACAGTGTCTGCTTTAGTTCGGCTTCCATCATGTCGGGTAGTCCTCGAAGTACAACCTTCATAGGTTTGTTGGCGGCAATATCGTGTGTGAAGTATTCTGCTTTTGTCTGCTTCAGATAACATTCCACTCCTTTGTAGTGGTTCAAAGCCGGAACAGTTATTATGTAGCCTTCAATACATAAACGGATTTTTGCCTGTAGTCCTTTGCTGATCAGTGTGTTGAAATCCGAGCGTAGAGTTGGTGCGAAGCCCTTCAGGTAGAAAGGCGGCATTTTTTCGTTCTTCTGCAAATCCTCTTCGACATCAACTGGCAGATCAGCGTATTGCTTGTTACTCAGCAAACGGTCGTTTACCTGTACCTCACTTGGCTTCAGACGCTTAGCATCCTTTGGATCCTTCTCGGATCTATGGCGCGTTTGACCCATAGCTTGGGTTGGTAGAAACTGCGAATAAAAGATAAAACAAAATCGAAATTAGTCGTAGTAGGTTATTCGTCTATCCACATCGAGTGTTAGATGACAAATTAGCAAGAGCTCGTTGCACAGGCCCAAGATTTCTACTTCGATTGATTTCAAAACTCGACAAAATATTTTTGAAATGTTTCATTATAATAAATTATAGAAAAAAATATGATTTTTTGAAAATGTTAGACCCTACGGGCTCCCTTGAGTAATAAATTGTTTCCATTGATTTTATAGACAAAAAATTTAAACGCGGTTTTCTAGAAAGCAGGTTTTGAAAGTCCGTGTGCATCGTCATTCAAAAACTACCTCACCATTTTTTTTTCAAATTTTGCACACACTTTCTATATATAAAAACCATACCCCAACGTTTTCCTTTTTGTTGTTTGTTACTTTGGGGAGGTTTTGCAGCTACAAAATGGCCGTTTTTTTCGTGAAAAATCGTAGTTTTCACTTTGAACAACCACCAAAATTAAAAAAAAATCAAACAGAAACGTTGGGATCCAGAAAAACTTCTACTCTAACTTTGCAGCTTTGATTTGTTCACTTCTGATTAATCTGCGCTAAGATACAGTGGACACCGCAAATCATGATTTTTAGCGTCCTCAAAAATACCTCTTCACCGACTTATTTCTCAATATTTTCCCACGAAAAAACTACAAAATGTTGCTCGAATGATGCTTTTTATTTTGTTGAACGATAGTTCAACATAAACATGGAAAAAATTCGCAAAAATGAAGATTTTGTTTATCGTTACGAGCTAATTCAATTTACGAACCCCCGGTTTAGTTAGTGAATGGTTGTTTGGGTGTACTATATCCTGACAACAGAATTTAAATTATCTTAAGATACTGGTTGAACGATGCTTATATGCCGAGATTGTTATAGTTTGTCCAGTTGTATTTAGCATGGTGAACACACTCATAGCAATATAATGAATATATCCTATTCACGATGATTGCTTTTTATATGAAATATATGACATGCGATGGATTATTTCAAACATAGACCAATTCCAAAATTAGACATTTAACATCAATACTTCTCCGCTGGTGCCTTCTCATACTTATTTCCTACAAAACCAAGAACATTAATTTTACTTTCTAGATTTTTATGTTTCTACCCAAGTAACCAAAAGTTCAGCTGAGAGAAAAATGGAAGAATTTGGCTTGATCGGGAATACTATGCTAACTGAAGGTAAATGCTAGATTTTTATTATTTATTTTAGAATATCTAGGAAAATTGTTTTTCTTCGTGTATCTATCCACAAATCAACCACAAATTAAATTGTGGAATACTGGTAGCTTTTTTTCGGAAAACTTTCAACAGAGTGATTTTTTTTTCATTTTTGTTTACTAACCGTCTAGAGAACACCGTAATATTTCCGTGATATATATATATATATATATATATATATATATATATATATATATATATATATATATATATATATATATATATATATATATATATATATATATATATATATATATATATATATATATATATATATTCGGTCGTGAATAACTAAGGTGAAAATACATCTATGTAACATTGAGCAAAATTTGTTTGGACACCGGCTAAGTAGTTTTTGAGTAATCGTAAGTAAAAGACTTATGCTTTGGAGAAAAATGCTGCTTCGTTCTAAAAATTCACTCTTTTCTTACTGTTAATAGATAAACGAAGAAAAAAAACACAAATTATTTAGTCCTTTCAATTTTTTTAAAAGCATATATAATTCCTGTATAACATTCTAATTAGTCAATTTTCAGGAATTATCCACACGTGAACCTTCAACGCGAGGCAACTAAATGAAGAGAAGCTTCTGGAATACATGGTTCAACTTTTAAGCAACGTGAATGTTTGCTCGGAACTGGTTCTGCACTTTGAAGTTGCCAAAATTTCATACGTACTTTTAAACAACGAAAAAGCTTACGCAGAACTTTCAAATTGTCAAAAGTTCTGCATTCACAATGTTTTAATTTTTTTCAGATATTGTGGAACTTTCGGTTGCTTGGGTATATGAGCACTACCTTTTTCCTTTGCTGCGGCGTCCTCCGCGACGACCACGCATTTTACGTTTCCGCTCTGCCACGGCGCGCCAGGCTCGCTGCAGTATTTTGGCGGCCCGTGTCTGCATAAAGGCGCGCACCAGTTCCTGTTGTGCCCTTAGCTCGTCGAGTCGCATCTCTTCAATGGCATCGTAATATCTATGAAGAAAATCAAAAGCTTTTTCCATAAGTCATGCCCTTATTTGATATCTGAAGTGTACTTTTTTTCTTGAGGGTCGAATACTGTCTGCTTCCATTGATCAAACTCTTTTTGACGCTCGTGAAAAGTATCTGCCAACGCTTTTAGTTCCTTTGTTCGTTCGCCAGCGTCCTTGTCGTATCGGTTTAGTAGCAGTTTCAGTTGTTGAGTCAATTGAGTCTTTTTCAAACGATTCTCTTTTTCTATACGCAGATCTTCCTCCAGAGTACTTTGGTATTGTTGAGTTCTGCGATTGGCGTCTTGCATGAGATTCTCATAGCGTTGGTCACTACTCTCAAAATAACGAAATAATTCCATATCGGAGATGTTGCTTAAAAAACAGAAGATTTATCTTACGAAATGGGTATAAGTTCAAGTGTTTTTCTTACATATAAGCATTGATTTGTTTTTTATTCTGCTCTTCTAACTGTTGGATCTCCGCTTGGTATTTCCTGATTATGGCAGCTTTTTCGTCAATTTCAGACTGAAAAGAGCTCTTTTTATCTTCCAGCACACGTTCGATTCTAGTGATATCCTTGATGTTGCGCTGATTCGTTTGCCACATTCGGTGCAGGATCTTTTCCTTTGCCAAATCTTTTTTAGCCGTCATCTTCATTTTTGTTATGGTAAACTTGCGGAACTCTCGAATGTTGGATAAAAACTTACGATATATCGCAGGCAGCTTCAAGAAATTAAAAATCCATTATTTGAAAAATAAAAATTTCGCGTTGGAGAAAATTTAAAATAATTTCATTATTTTATTAATTTGTGCAGAAGCCTTGAAAAATTGGAAAAAATTATACGTACCATTTTCAAGTGACCAAGGATAGCGCTATGAAGGTCCTTGTTAGATACCATTACAACTAACTCAATGAATTTAGTTGAGTGAAATTGAATGTCTTCCACCTGTGAATCAGAAAAGAAAATATAAGTAAAATAAACTAATCTTATAGTTTTCAACAAAAACTCACCTTTGCAACAGTTGGTACATTACTACCACCATCCATCGTGTGAATATATTTACACAATACCCGCAATGTGTCCTGCTCGTTAAGATCGAAGTGTCGTTGAATCAACTCCTGATTGCTACACATCATTGGTAAACAAAACAATATCTCCATAGTTTCTGACATCTCCTGCAAAATCAGCGTCACCCGGTTTATCTGAATATTGAATTCCACCTTCTGCTGACTCTCCGGATCGTACGAATCGTATTCCTCCTCACCATGTGCCATAATCTCGAGTCTTATTTTTTTGATCATATTCTTTATTGTTTCGATGTCTTCTTCCGAATCACCGGAAAACTGCTCTTCAATGGCTTCGGTCATTTTTCTTACTAAAATACGTCAAAGTTATCAACGCTACCCAGAAGTATCGATTAAACATTCATGGAATCAATATAACGAACTCTTAACTTCTTTTGAAAAGCTAGAGTCGTAGTAAGGTGAGGCGAGTGAGGTGACTGCCTCGGGCGCCAACAACCCGAGGGCCCGAAAACATGATGGAACAGGTAAAAATTTGTTGTACAATTAGTTTATCAAAACATGATTCATTAACACTTTTTTCCGGGACAACTGTTTAAATTAGATTAAGATTTATGCGCCGTTAGCCGTTCATGAGAACCAATTATTTTTGTCGGAGTTTTCTTGATTTTTCGCATTCGAAGTGCTGAACGATTTTGATCAAGGGTGATATTATGCATCCCAGTCGAATCGGTTTGTCCGTACTAGCGCTCGAACAAAAAATCTTTTGCTTCGAAATGAACTATACAGACCCAGCACCTTTCATCAGCAACATAAACAAACTAACGGTACTTTTCAATAAATTCTGAAACAATTTATCGAAACTATTTTTATTTTGAAACAATTTATCGAAAGTATCGGTAGAATATCCGAGACTCAGAAAAATAATATGAGGAATAAAAAGGGTTACTTCTACCTAAATGTTAAAAACATAAATTAGCAGTGATTTTAACAATAGTTGTATACATTTAGGGGTTTGTGCAAAAAGCGTATATTGTATTTCTATTTCTCCACGTTTTGCTTTCGGCTCATCAGTGCTTAAGGCCATCGTCCAAGTACCATGCGCGCGGGTGGTTTTGGGAAATTTTCGATGGAAAATTTGAAAAATTTGCTAAAACCAAAAACATACAGGCAAAACTGGCTGAAAAATCCGGAGAATTTTCCGAGTGTTATCAAAAAAAGCTCTGAAAAATGAGTGTTTTTGTGATCTTTTACAATTATTACACACATTCAAACTGAAACGGATATTCTTCAGATCATTGCAAAATTGATCTTATTCTGTGTAAAACTTAGAAAACTTCCCAAAACTAACATTATTCCGTTTATAAATTAATCGTCAAAATGCAACGAAACCGGTTATATGAAGTTCGTTGATTTTCCATGACAAGCGTTCCAAAAATATGTCTGAATGTAATCCTTGCAGCCAGAAAAAGGTTAATTCGAGAAAAAATTATCATGTCATCGCATTATTTCCAAATAATTGTGAAAGTTCACAAAAACACTCATTTTTCATAGCTGTTTTTGATAACACTCGAAAAATCCTCCGAATTTTTCAGCCAATTTTGCCCTGGAGATAGATAAAAGTTTTACAAAGGTCTGTATGTTTTAGGTTTCAGCAAATTTTTAAAGATTTCCATCGAAAAATTCCTAAAACCACCACCTATCTCCAGGGCAAAATTGGCTGAAAAATTCGGAGGATTTTTCGAGTGTTATCAAAAACAGCTCTGAAAAATGGTACTTGAAAAGCATAGCGCGGCGCATGGTACTTGAAAAGCAAAGTCTTGACATTACATTCCTTTTGGGGAATTTGGCCTTTCTGTTTCGACAGACTTCGTAGCCGATTCTCAGTGTACAGAATCATTGCACGGCTAGTACTATGGATCCTACTGACACTAAAAATCCTTCCAGGTCGGGGCTCGAACATACGACAACTGGCTTGTAAGACCAGCGTCCTATGCATTGAATCGCCAACCCGGGACAATGGTACTTGAACGATGGCCTTAACGCAGTTCAAATTAAACTGCCATCGCCACCTAGCTGTTCAAATTTAACCAAAGCAAAATTATTATAGGATTATATTCTTTTTGTGAAATTTGACCTTTCTGTTTCAACAGACTTCGCAACCGATTCTTAGCGTACAGAATCATTGCTTGGCTAGTACTACGATCTTACTAATACTTATGAATCCTTTCAGGTCGGGGCTCGGACATACTACCTTGAAAAAAGCTCCCGGAATTTATTCTGAAAATAAAAATATAAAATTATTAATCGAAATCGATATTTTCTCCTTCCAAGTACTCTCCATCGACTGCAACACACTTATGCTAGCGCTTGGTCCAATCCTCGAAACATTTTTTACATTCAGTTTTCGGAATGGCCATCTGAACCATCTGCGATTTTTCCATAATCTCATCTGGGCTGCTGAAACGCGGTTTCTTGAGTCGACCGAATAGGTAAAAGTCGCAGGGAGCCAAATCAGGTGAATTCGATGGTAGCTGAATGGTATTCGTTTCGTTTTTAGCCAAATGTTCACGGATAACGATGACATTGTATGACGGTGCATTATTGTGATGTTGTTTGTTCACAAATCTGGTTTTTTCGGCTTCATGTAAAGGTCTCATAATGACCAATAATACTCTTTGTTGACGGTCTGACCTTGTGGACGGAATTCTTGGTACACAACATCCTTCTCGGTTTTCGATGCCGATGGCCTACCGCTTCTCTCATTATCATTAACAGACTCACGGCCACTTCTGAAATGTTCGTGTCACTGATGAACGACAGTTTTCTTTAGAGTATCGTTTCCGAAACACTCTTCTAACATTTGCAATGTCGTCGCACCATTGAAACCCGTTTTATGACGCAAAATTTAACGCAAACTTGTAGTTGCAAATTCAATTCCATTTTGAATCGCACAATCGAAGATGTACTAAATACAGCGTAACTTTTACAAATGTCCAGGTATCAAACTGAAAATTTGATAGAATATCAAAGATATATGTGGTAGCCTGAAAACAAAATTAATCGGGTAACTGAGAGTGGCACACGGTGGTGATTCCGAAAACTTTTGATCAAGGTAGTATGTATAATCTCTAAATGATGATGAATAATAGAAAAAATCCCAAGTGCAAATGACAGTTTCTCTTTGTTTACTTTCTCTTTTGATTATTACGGTCCAATCGGCAATTCTTCCATCTAACAATTCACCTAGAATTAAGACTAAAACCGTCTAAAAACTCCCGATCTACACTGTAGAATGTATTGGAGATTACCGGAATATGCCGTAATAATTGAAAGAGAAAGTAAACAAAGAGAAACATGAAGAAATAGAATAGTTGTGAAGTGTACATCAACAGTTCGAACAAACCAAAAGAACTAGCCCTTGTAGTGTTTTATGCTATGAACATATAACATATGACAAAGTAATAATTCGAATATGTTTAAGTTTTAATACACTTTAGTGAATCTCAATACCGATGAAACGGTAAACGTTACAAAGTTGGTTCCGAAGGGCAAAAGTCTCGATGGGTTAACTTTCGTGTCGTTTAAAGTTGGTATCGGTCTACATTTGAAGGACACAACACTGTAATTACCGATCGATTTCAATTCTCAGCTGCCTACCAAAAATACTCGAGAGCATGATATCCTGTACGAGTCAGTGCATCCCATAATTGCCGAAGAACAACACGGGTTTGTAAGAAAACGTTCGACTACCACAAATCTTATGTGCTACATTTCTAATGTGATTGATCACATGGAGAGTCCAAGCCTTCGACATTGTCCCTGGCCGTTTTGTCGTCGAGAAATTAAATAGACTCGGATTTCCGGATTGGCTGACACGGTGGATTTGGACCTACTTAACTGGACGTAGTGCTTTCGTGCGTATCGTCCATACAATATCTTCTCTGTTCGAAATATCTTCAGGTGTCCCTCAAGGAAGCCATCTTGGTCCACTGCTTTTTGTTCTATTTATCAACGACCTCTGCGAAGTAATAAAATCTCCAAATTTGCTGTATGCAAAAGATCTGAAAATCTTTCACTGTATAGAATCTAACTCGGATTGTTACGTCCTTCAATCTGACATCGACTCATTTATTCCCTGGGGCAACATGAATGGTATGGAGGTTAACTACCGGAAATGTAATGTCATAACTTTCCCTCGTTTGTGTTCTTCGATTGCTTTCGACTATAAAATCTCATCTTAGAATATGCCGATCAAGTATGGTCACCATATCACAGCGTACATATCAAGAGAATTGAAAGCGTGCAAAGGTGTTTTATACGCTATGCTTTAAGTCTGTTACCTTAGTCCGATCCAGTTCATCTTCGTTTCTACGAAGATCGTTGTCGACTTATTCAACTGCCAACACTGGAAAGCAGAAGAAAAACCTTGCAGCGTCTTCCAATTTTCGACATATTAAGCAACACCATTGACTGCGCAGAACTGCTGGAGAAATTACAATTTCATGCTCCACTGAGACGAACCCGTCGTACGGAACTCTTTCGATTTACAATTCACTGCACCCAATATGGACAAAGCAACCTACTGGATGTTTGTTGCCGTTTATTCAATGATGTTTATGACAATTTTGATTTTAATTTGTCTGAAAATGCGATACAATTTATCGAATACCATGTATAAATAGCAGAGTTTTGTAAATAAATCATCAATGGCTACATGTTCACTGGATGACAGCTCACTTATAGCAAATGCAATTGGTTCAAAGTATATTCATGGCGCATGTGTTCTGGGTTACAGGAATTATAACGTTTTATAGATAAGTGTAATATGCATAAAGGGAAAGGCCATGTCGGCCATTTTGATGTTCTCCTGTAGTAAATGGCATCAAACAAATTTCAAACGCAACGTTTTGACACAACGAAGCTGATTTATATCAAAATCATGATGAATAGTAAGAAAATTATGTATCACGCAGACTTTTAACTGGAATATGATCTAAAAATGATTTTCAGTAGGCTTTTGTGGAGTTTATAGTTTCATTGCGAGAATTATGATGTGACATTCAGGACTGCTACAAGTATTCACTTAAATTAAATTGTTACTTGCTATAACCTTACAGAAAATAATATAATGTATGTTTCTATGGTGTTTAAAAAAAAATGGCGGGTCGAATATTTTATACCGTTTTCGTTTTTGAACCTACAAGCGGGCGACTCTAATTTCGAGTAAAACGAACACGTGGTACGCGCCCTGAACAACAACTCATAAAAAAAAGAAAAAATAAACAAACTCGCATGAATGTCGTGGTGCCACCCGAGAAAATTTTCAGAGCGAAACTACGCGATTAGAGTCAGATCTATAGCGATCCCAGGTTGCTAATGGCGTTTTCGTTTTTAATTTGCACTACACCGGTGCAGTGCTACACTGAGGCATGCATAAACGAACAAAACTGACGAAAACATAAACAGTAACCATTGACTACAATAAACGATTCCATTGCACAGAGCTACACCAAACTTTTGATGAGTGCTACACCAGTGGTATCGGTGCAGAAAAAGGCGGGTGGGTAATGTCAGAGACATAACTGGATGTCGTGAATACGAAAACAAATGACATGTTCCTTAACACTTCCGAATATCAAATAGTTGATCAATTGTATGAATTATGCAAGCATTCCCCTTTTCCACATTTTTCGCAAAAACAAAGAAGGCTTCACTTGATCTCGATTACTGTGAATTTCACACAGCGAAAAGTGCAAGAATCTAACCAAACTGTTCTACATTTGCACTAAACTGAGGATATTTTCTTTCGATTTGCGAACAACACATCCTAATAGTTCTTCAGAAAACTTTTAGAGCCATTAGAACGGCTGATTTTTTATAATGCTTTCCAACGTTGCTTTTTCATCCATCGAAATGACTGGCAGCTGTGACGTAATCGCTCTTGTCGAAAGCGAAACTAGCTGTGCAGACGACACAAAACACATCTGCTCGCAGTGGCGATAGAATCCAAACTGATTCAATTTTTGTCGTGAATACGACTTACTTTACTATGGGGTGCCTTTTCAAAATTTACCCTCTGAGAGAGTGATAAGTTTTTGATCGTGAATATCTCTTGTTGTATCTAACGAATCAACATAATTTTTGCTACACGCCATCGGAAATATGATCACAATTTTATGATAAAATCATCAGTTGTGTGACATAATCTCAAATAATTCAAAATTAAACTTTTCTGAAATGTTTGGTATAAACGAGTATCAAAGGGGATAATCTATAAGGCGCGTTTGCCTTGCTCGTATTTTTAAAGCTCATAGCTCAGTGATCTGTGAAAGGATTTATATAATCTAACTACCAATAGAATCTATATTTTTAAACTTAAACGTGTATAGCAAAAGCATTGAAGTATTTCAATAGTACACTATTGAAAAACCTGTCTCATTTGACCCATGTCAACACCAACCAATCAGAACGCGTTCTGAGGAAGACAACAAAATATCTGCTGCTGTACAACAAATCGTTCGAGAAAAAAGTTCCGAACAGTGCTTAATATAGTAGTGAGTTCCGCAATTTGGTCCTTCTGAATGCTAGAAACGAATCCCTACAGCATATTGATAGGTTTTTTCAAAAAATATGCAAATCCGAAATGAAATAATCGACATTAAAATTCTGTATGCGGCTATTTTTATAGCCGTTAGGACCACCCAATAGTGAAAAGGCTACAAACGAAATCACGTAAAAAGAAAGCTTCTAACAAAAATTGGATCAGTTTGGATTCTATTGACACTGCGAGCAGATGTATTTTGTGTCGTTTGCAAAGGTAGTTTCGCTTCCGACAAGAGCGATTGCGTCACAGCTGCCAGTCATTTGCATTGATGAAAAAACAACGGTGGCTTGAAGGTAAATATCCCCAATCTAGAACGGTTTGGTTAGATTTGTGCACTTTTCGCTGTGTGAAATTCACAGTAATCGAGATCAAGTAAAGGCTTCTTTATTTTTGCTAAAAATGTTCCAGAGTTTAATGTCGTAGAGAATTACGCAATTTGACCCTTCTGAATGCTAGAAACGAATCCCTATAGCATATTGATAGTTTCGTTCAATAAATTAGGCCTATTGTATCATTGATCAACCCAGCGAATTAATGTTTTCTTTATTGGAAGAAAATAATCGGTTGTAAACGCTACACCTACACCAACCATATCAGTATCGCACCCACGTACAACAGTTCAGCCTGGAATTAGATAACGGAAGTCAGCGGCATCCATCGGAATTCGAATTCAACTCATCACTCTCCATCACAAACGCTTTCATAAAAGGTTCTTTTCAGAGCCACCATTATTTGATTATAAAGCACTATACTGGTTATTTAATAATATTTGTCAAATTCTACATACAATTTCATACAAGTGATCAACTAATTTATATTCGGAAGTGTTAAGGAACATGTCAGTTGTTTTCGTATTCACGACATCCAGTTATGTCTCTGACATTACCCACCCGCCTTTTGTTAAGAGATTTCCTTTTATGTGATTTCGTTTGTAGCTTTTTCACTAATGGGCGGTCCTAACGGCTATAAAAATAGCCGCATATAGAATTTCAATGTCGATTATTTCATTTCGGATTTGCATAATTTATTGAAAGAGACTATCAATATGCTGTAGGGATTCGTTTCTAGCATTCAGAAGGACCAAATTGAGGAACTCACTACGATATTCACCACTTTTGGAAACATTTTTCTTGAACGATTTGTTGTACAGCAGCAGCTATTTTCTTCTCTTCCTCAGAACGCGTTCTGATTGGCTGGTGTTGACATGGGTCAAATGAGATAGGTTTTTCAATAGTGTACTATTGAAATACTTCAATGCTCTTGCTATACACGTTTAAGTTGAAAAATTTCGATTCTATTGGTAGTTAGATTATATAAATCCTTCCACAGATCACTGAGCTATGAGCTTTCAAAATACGAGAAAGGCAAACGCGCCATATGAATTATCCTCTTTGATACTCGTTTATACCAAACATTTCAGAAAAGTTTAATTTTGAACTATTTGAGATTATGTCACACAACTGAAAATTTTATCATAAAATTGTGATCATATTTCCGATGGCATGTAGCAAAAATTATGTTGATTCGTTAGATACAACAAGAGATATTCACGATCAAAAACTTATCACTCTCTCAGAGGGTAAATTTTGAAAAGGCACCCCATAGTAAAGTAAGTCGTATTCACGACAAAAGTGTAGCACTGGTGTAGTGCAATTGGCAAAAACGAACGGTTTCAGTGCAGCTTTCGCTACACCGGTGTAGTGCAATTTAAAAACGAAAACGACATAAAACGAACATCTCAAAAGTTGTTTAAGCGACTCTGGCCCAGCTCTCGGGCTGCTCTGATCAATAAACGAAAACGGTATTAGAGTTTGCCTCGGGCGCCGGAAACGCTCACTACGGATCTGTGGAAAGCGCAATCAATTCGACTGTTTCCACAGAAACTTTGCGCTGTTTGTGTTACCAAACACTGAAAAAGGTTTAGCATGCATGAATCATTTTAGTGCTTCTCAGTCTGTGTCTATCGTTTACTGAACAAGCACAAATTGTTATATTTTAATGCGAAGCATCTGTGTAGTATCATAAGAAAGCAACATGGGGAAGAAAAAAGGAGGTAACAAGAACAAATTGTCCAAAATGTCCGAGGAAGAACGGGCACGGTATCTTCAACATCGGGCCGACATGGAAGAAGAAGCTCGCCGTCGAAAGCAGCAATTGATTGCAACTTTCATGAAGGTAGTACGATTGCACTAGAATAAATACGAACAATTGTAGGTTTAACGTATGACACAAAACCTTGGACAAAACGCATTTTCAAGGATCACATAGAAGGAATCCAGGTTATGTTTAATAAATACAGTAAATTCAAATTCTGTCTTAAGAACAAATTATTAGTTTACAAGAAAATCTGCAGACCATGCTTTATGAAGTACCAATTTGGTCAAGTTGTTTTTCCACAAGGAAGAAAACGCTTAGAAGGATTCAGAATAAAATTCTAATAATGATTTTGAATTGTCCTTTCTGGATTAGTACAACTGGGAAGTTACACAGACTCACAAATATAGAACCATTAGATGTAATGTCATATACTATTGTGAGCAAATTCCGACAAAAATCGATGCTATCCTCAATTGATTGATTACTATGCTCTGGTAATGGAAGCTTCTGAAGTTATAATATTGAACTGAGCAGAATGCTTCATTGCTTCTTATTTTATCGTTTGTTTATTATGGAGCCATTATTGTTTGTATGTTTCAAATAATAGAAACATTATGATTTGGGATCGAAAAAATGCGATAGTCAAACTTGCATGAAACATCAAAGGAATTTATTGATGCATAGTATAGAAAAATGCAACGGGAAACTGGTATTAGCTTTTAGGTTCGTTGGTTGTTTTAACGTTCATATGTATTTTTTATTACTAACAATTTTTGGCACAAGCAACGGTATTAGTGTAGGAAACGGTTACTTACTTTCTTAGTCAATAAAAATTTAAATAGGAAACACCACACATTTGTATTTAAAATCATAATCAAAGCCAAATTTTTCCAATCTCATTATAAGCACATTTAATTAAACATTAAACATGAACAGTTTGATCCATCAAATCCATACAATTCCACTGTATTTTATTTATTTGTATAAATATTTTACAGAGCCTGCCTGGGTTCGATACCAAATTGCACCCATATTAAAACATCTATAAAATCGATTCTTAATCCTACGTTACTTATTCTGTTTCGCTTATTGACCTAATGATGGTTTTCAGACAAACCGCAAAGATTGATTAAAAAATCGGAAAAAAACATTGTGTGCAAATCCGGATACGGATTTTGTAATGCAAAAATCATTATCAAAAGCAATTTTTTTGCAAGAACTGAACAAAAAAATTTGTATAGTATCCGACTCTACTAATGAGATAACTCTTGGCACAATAGCCCTAGTTTTAATGCAGGAATATCAAGTCATCACAATGAAAATGCGATTTACGATTCTTGTAATAGTATATATTCATGTATACACATGCAGTAGTAGTTCTGCATACATTCATTTGTATGAATTGGGAAATACGTCACTTACATGAGTGAAGGTTACATATCATTTAAAATTTTTAACATGAAATGTTTCAAGTGCAATTAATTTCTATCCGATTCCTTTAGAACAAATTGAAACGCGAAGATGCTTTCTCTCGGCTTAATTTGGCGAAAATCAACCAGGAATGGCGTAGCATATTGCGTAACATCAAGTGCAAGGAGCTGCGTAACGAAATCGAACTGGTCGAAAAGATGTGCAAAGAGTGCATTGAAAACAAAAACAGCATCATTCGGCGACTACTGTGCGATCTTGATGAATCAGAGGAAATTTACGCAACAATGCTACATTCTCACATGGAAAAGATTCAGAAAATTCTCAACATCCATAACGATCGGTTGCAGTTCTTGAACCAGTTGTACGAAATCGAAAAGAAGGAAATTATTGCTAACTATGACCAGGAAATAACCAACTACAAGAGAAAAAAGTTTGGTTTACAAAAGGATTTAGAATGTGTATTCTACGGATTGGCTGAACGAGCGGGACTTGAGCGGAAACAGACAGAAGAAAATCACATGTCGAAAAAGGATGAATTGAAAAATTCGGTGGGTGTTGTGTCAAGAGACATTATTTATATTGCATAACGAATATTATTCCGTGCAGCTATGAGAGACATTTTAATGGTGTTTTTTATTTAACAGTATATTTAATAAGGCACACTGCTTTAGCTCTAAGATGCTGACGGCAACATTTTAATGGTTGTAGTGTATTTGAAGGTGCTACAAGAAACTTACACATTAAAATATGATAGTTTCGTTTTCCCAGTCGTTGCAATTGGCTTGACTTCGATCTGCCAAGCACGAAACGAACCTCAAAGCGAAATCGCACTTATCTTTCAATTGATTATCCATGCTTATCATGTGGAAACATTCCTGTATTGAATCGATATAAAAATCTCGCAACTCGGAGTTTCTCATATCCTTAGTTATCACGTGCAGAACTTTATGCTTATCCGGAAAGCCATCGTTGTTAGTCATTTTCATCTCTTGGAAAAAACATTGCATAAAACAAGCACGATCACGGTTGGCACTATCACCAGAATTATTTCCGTTGGATTTCATAAACCTGTTCCTGTCTTGGTTGTACCGATCGGTTTGTTGATAACCATAACGACCCTGTGGATCATCGTCGTAAAACTGCCGCTTATATCGTCCATTCCGGTTTATTCCATCGTTATTTCGATTTCTCATACCGTATGCGTGGTTCTCATTTCCGTTTCTTCCATTCGCTTGTTGATTGCGGCCAGCATTTCGAATATCGCCGGTATTGCGTTCCCTGTCGTTTCTGTTTATACCACCACCATATCCCTTTTGATTGGAATCGCGTCTTCTTGCTTCGTTCTCACCTTGTTCTTCGCTAGTCATTTCCGAATGCGGTGAATCGTAGTCATTGTACTCATAACCGGTGGTAGTTTTGTTTTCTGAATCATCTGTACCTATACGATTCATGCAAATTCGTATTACTCTCCGAACCTCCTCACTAGTCGGACCCTCCTCGGTGCGACACTTTAGAGTCAAACTTTCCTGCAATAGACACAGTAGATTAACCAGAAATGGCACAAGAATAAATTGATGGCTTCTCATGATTGTCGGTTGGCTAACGGTAATCCATCATGGACCTTTTCACAAAGCTAACTGTCAGAGCGTTCCATGGACTTAACATTATATAGCATCGAATCATGATCTATATAGTCATCTGTGTACCTACAATAAATGTTGATGTACGTTTCCTTCCTATTATTATAAACAAACGGGTGTCACTCAAACAGATCGACCTGACACGTTGTCTCTCATAGCATGCATTTCAAGTTTAGTTTTTTCCGACCTGAATCAATCAAATGTACATGTTCGCTTTTCTCAACAGATGATACTTAAGCTGGAGATAATTACCAAGGAACGTGAGAGACATATGGAAAAATTATGGAAGGAGTTCCAAAAGGTTCTTAGTACATATCTCCGCAACACGGAGGAATATCGAAATGAGTACAGCAAACTGCGTGATCAGGATGTCAACGATACCAAAAATATTCAGAGCCACTACGGTGAGGTCACTCGATTAGTAGAATTGATTGGAACCTTACGACAGAAATTAGTTACCATCAAGGATGAGCATGAGTTCAACATAAGGCAGCTTCAAAAATCTAAAGTTGAACTGCAGGATCGAGTCAGAAACATCAAACAAGAGATGGAGATGGGATTGAAAATGGACGAAACTAGACTGAAACAGTTGGCAGTTCACAGTAACGGGGCCATCAGGCATCTGCAAAATTTATTGAAACGAGGTAACGCTATTCTACAGATTGCCAAGTTCTGTAAAAAGTTTGAAACTGAGAATGAAAGTTTGCTGCCCTTCGTTCACAGTGCTGTGAAGCGGCAAATGTTTGAGATTGACGAGGTTGAACTCAAAGAGCCTATAACGGATTTTGAAATATTTAAAAAGGACACCTTCGGAATGGCAAAAATGTTTGAGAATTTTTGGATGAGATTCAACAAAGCTAAAATCGATTGCGCTTGCTTGCAGGAGGAGAAACAACAACTACTAGAGGAAAACGAACGACTTAAAAATCAACTGAAGGAGTATTTGATTACTGTAAACATTAACAATGGAGGTTTATTGGAATCCAATGAAACGCTAGTGGCCAAAAGACCGAGCTCAATGAAGGTAGAGAAAGTGATGCATATCGATCTGAAAATCAAAGCCGTTAGATATAATAAAAGCGGTCAACGTAGACCAGTTACCTGCATCGAGGGTAATTTGAGTAATGCCATACGAACTGATAGATTGTTAGAACTTCGAAGCAAACCATCGGAGTTATACTCGTTGATTCAGCAGTCTACGTAAAATGCGATCCGAGTCGCAATTTATTCATGGAAATGCATTTATGATAGCAAGCAACTGATATTATCACCATATATATAAAAATGTTTTCGAATACGAAGTGTTATGGTGTTTCTTTTCAACTCCACATTGCATTGCAGCACACTGATCAGCAGTAAACTACAACAAATATTACTAGAAATAGCACGTTTTTCTTACACGTTAGGGAAAAATAATTTGTTCCTATGCGTAACGAGGATTATAATTTAAGATATAAGCTATTCAGCAAATTTACTGGCACTGTGCATTGTAGCGAAGTCGAACATCAGCGTGGAACAGCCATGATAACAGGTCGATCGGAAGCCACAAACGATTGGGTTCGACGAATCATAAAGTCCGGAGTTTTTCTAAAGGTCGGAGCCATCGCCTGCAATGAATGCAAATAGTGAAATTAGTATATATATATATATATATATATATATATATATATATATATATATATATATATATATATATATATATATATATATATATATATATATATATATATATATATATATATATATATATATATATATATATATATATATATATATATATATATATATATATATATCCAATGCAGTAATATTTAAATTTTTAAATGCAATTGTGTTTTTGGATTTTACTAATCAAACAACAAAAGAAAATCTATCAATCGATTGAGGAGTTTACACAAACCTGTAATTTGGCTTCGACTATGCCTTTATTATCTTCGGACAGTTGAATTTTCTGTCGAGCTTGCTTCAATTCCCGATCCAGTTTTTTACGTTCCTCCTCTAGCTGACGTAACTTTTGTTCTGCTTCCTTGAAACGTTTTTCATTCTCCTGTTGTTTTTGCTCAAACTCAATCCGTTTCTGTCGCTCTTGCTCCAGTAAAACCATCTGTTCTGCTTGAAGGCTCTCGAGTTCCTCTCGCTTGTCCCACTCTTCCGCTAGAACACGTGCCTGCAATGCCCGAACAATTTCCTCGTCTCGTTTAGCTTGAATCTCATCCTCGAGCATCTTTTCCAGACAGAGTTTAACATCTTCCAGTTCGGCGACTCGACGAGAGTCTTCCCTTGCAACTTCCTGAAACTGTCGAGCTTGTGTTTCCGCAGCTAATCGGGCAATTTTTTCTTGTTCCAGTTGAACATTCGTCTCCAGTAGCTGCTTTAAATGAATACTACGCAGGTGTTCTTCCTCTTGCTGCTTTCTCAGATCAAGTTCTCTTTGCTGCTTTCTTCGATTAACCGTGTCTCGTTGGAAACCCTCGCGACCAGTGGAATAGGTTATGGCAAGTTGTAAAGCCGATATCCACTGAAGTCGTGTTCTGTGATCTTGTGCTCCCAACTCATAAGTTCGATCTCCGGAAACTAGAGTGAATTTTTGAATTCTTTCAGTTTTCCCTGAGGAGGAAATACTTGGCTTCACCATGAATTTTGAGTCTAGAGCGATTGTTCCGCAAACCTCCTTATCAGTGTGATGTTTGTAGTATGACAACTCACATGGTTGTAGAACAAAAAAGTATTCTCTAAACGTTGGTAGGACATACCCTCTCCTGAACAGACATCCCTTCTTAATCACATCCATAATCAAGGTTTGGTAGATATCGCGAATAGCTTCGCAGATGGATGCAACATAATCGTTCACTTTATTGTAGTCTTTGAATCTCAACATCTCCAAAAATTCGCAGAAGTCCAACCCTTTGTCCGACTTTTTCAAATAGTCGTATTTCTCTTCGTTGTTGTAGTCCAATCCGAGTGAATTTAGCAACTGTTTGACGACAATTAATGCTTCCGACGGATGAATTTTCACTGTCAGCTGATTGTTGCTCATATCATCGGTGTATAGATCCGCCATCAGGCAAAAAATGCGGAACAGCTGGTAAACAGCGTCTCCTTTGAAATAGGCATCATCGACGTCGAAGTTTTTGTGGCAGACTAACCAACAGACCTACAAACCAACAAAAAACATAAATTTTCTGGGGTGCAAAGATGTCACGGGAAACGAAAACAAACCTCGTCGATTTTGGTTTCATAATTTCGTAGCGCCGATAGAGGTAGTTCGTTAGAAACAGAAGAAAAGACCTCTTGGCCAAGATAGTACAGATAGTGGTCAAAATTCAGTATCGCTGTCGATCGGTAATGATCCAGTCCACGTTCCACTCCGTAAAGATCCAGTAGAGTGGCAATATTTGCTGTGAGAACCTGTTATGGGAAATAATGAAAAAAATCTTAAAATGGATGAATTGTTTCATAAGATGAAACAAAGGTATTTTTAAATGAATGGAAGATTAGATTGAATAAATTACGAGAGATGCAAACAACGATACACTTAATGAAAATGGTAGATGAATAGATGAAAACTCCTGACAATTACATATAACTTATTTGACATTTCATTTGGCGTACCTTGAGCTTCGACTTCCCCACGAATCCTGAAGCATCTTGTTGAAGAGCACTGAACGCGTGCCAGATACTGTTGGTGACGTTCTTCAGCAGCGTTGTCATTGTGATTTGTTCTTTTGCGCGTGCTCATGAAATTTACTACAATTCACTGCCTTTTCAGTATGATCGCACTGATCATATACGTCAAAATTATACTACTCATCGTACACTGCACCATAAAAACAGGACTGGGATTATCACTGTTATGGAAATTCAGCACAATAAAGCCTTATTGGGTAGCTTTTTATATTTTTTCTAGCTAAATTTTATCACATCATCGCCTTGTTCATGAAACCTGATTGCGCCGCTAATTCAAGAGAACACATTTAAAATAGAATGCAGTAAAATTCACATCACTCTGTTGAAACATTTTTCTCGATACTGTTCGTTAGACCTGACTTGGACCATAAGCGCATGAAAATTTACTGAATGGTAGGAGTTAACGCATTTCACTGCTGTAGTATTCGCTGACCTCACTTACTCATTCATAAAGGTTTTACTATCGAAGAGGTCTCTACGAGAGCTTGTAATTATCTGATATACGAGCGCTTACAAAGTAACGAGCGAAGAATGTTCTCATGGTAAACAGTGTGTTTTGTTTGCTAATATATCCATATTTGCATTCTGTTGCTGAGTTGTTTCTTGGAGTTGCACGTTTCTTATGTCAGTTTTTTTTATGTATGAGCGCAAACATTAACACCAATATTGATCGTTTACATCTTCTCGGGTTGCAAGTGAATCATCGTGAAGCGTTGCCGTAGTAGAGGTTTGCTCTATATGTCTATAAACCATAGTTTTAATGCAGTGTCGTCAGTCAATCTAGTTTGCATAATTGAATTCTGTATTTGTTCGTAACAGTAAAAAACAGCACAGCGCGTCATTACATTTATTAAGGTTATATCTTAAAACTTTGACGTCATGCAGTACGAACTTTGATTGGTTTACATGGACTAGTAGGTCTGAACCATAAAAAGAGAGAGAGAACTGTTGTTGTTATTGTCATTATGACAATATTACGCACCATATTAAAACGTCTTGTAAGTTATGTGAAATCTCATTCTCGTTCTTGGTCAGATCAAGTAATTAATTTTTTGCGGAATTTGGCATCGCGTAAATCCGAACTATCCGCACTTCAAGTTGGGAAAATGTTTGAATGTGATGAGATCAACTGTTACCAACGTAATAAAAGATTTCGGAGATCGCTTTTCGATAGCCTGGAAGACTGGATCGAGAGGAAACCTAAACCGGAGGCCGATAAAACATCGGAAAAAGTGGCCAGTTGTTTACATGAAGGTATGATCGTGGTAGCTGTACATGAAGATACTGACGAAGTTTGACTACGGGGTACAGGATAATGGAAAGTTACGTCAAGACATCCCCTACCTGGATACTGGACAAAAGTGACATGAATTTTAAAGCAGATCAAGCTGACGATGTCGAATATCTTGTGTGGTAATTTATTTATTTAAAAACGTATGTAGCTTATGTTCTAGCAACATAGGCTTGTTGCTAGTTTGTTTTGGTTGGATTTGGCATCTTGCCATAACGAAACAAAGTACCTGTAATGGCATGCAGTGAACACGTTGAGGTGGTGCCCAGGGAACGGCTCACGCTAGTGCTCCACGTAAGAAAAAACTATCGAGTAAACGTTAAGCGAAAGCGTTGTCAGAGAGTTACAGTTCAACTGCAAACTGACGTTTTGTACCGAGGAAAGTTGCTGAAGAGGTTGTAAAAAATGCAAACGAAAAGCCCGGATTTCGCATCCATTAAATAGAAAACGTATTCACTCACTTTTTTCTTTATCGCGAAATTGCAGCCAAATTGTCGAACTGTGAATAAACGAAATCTTGTTTATAGAAAATGGCTGAGCTGACCTAACTTTAATCCTAATAATATAAGTTTTTTTTCACATTCCATAATTTGGAAGGCATTGTACAAGATTCATTCAAAATTACTCCAAATTTCAATCCAAACTACAAATAAAACTTGCATGTTCACAAACTACAGTTGTGCTAGTAAAAAGTAATACGAGGTCTGTTCAAAAAGTACCCGGAATTCTCATTTTTCTAAAAAATTTTTTATTTATTCGTCTACATCTATATGGTCCCCTTCAAAGTAATCCCCCTAGATATAATACACTTATGCCAGCGTTTTTTCCAGTCTTCGAAACACCCCTGATAGTCACTTTTTGTAATGCTCTGTAGCACTCTCAGCGATTCTGCCTTTATCTCTTCAATTGATGAAAAACGCTGTCCTTTCATGGGTCTCTTCAACTTTGGGAACAGGAAAAAATCACACGGAGCGATATCTGATGAATAAGGAGTTTGGGGCATGATAAAGCGATGGTAATGCGTTTGTTTTTTTGATCAAAATTCAGCAGTTTTGGAACGAATTTTGCTGCCACTCGTTTCATGCCCAAAACATTTGAAAAAATATGATGGCATGAGCCAACTGATATGCCAACTTTATCAGCAACTTCTCTAATAGTGATTCGGCGATCATCCATAATCATATTTTCCACTTTTCCCACATTTTCATCGATTATTGACGTGCTGGGTCGACCGGAGCGTTCGTCGTCTTCAACGTCTTCGCGGCCATCTTGGAAACGCTTATACCACTCGTAAGCACTTGTTTTTTTCATAGCAGACTCACCGTAGGCTCTCTGTAACATTTCGCACACTTGGTTACACTTTATTTCATTTTTCACGCAAAATTGATAATAAATTCTTTGACTCTTCAATTCTTCCATTGTTTAAACTAACAAAAATCGCCGAGCTCAAAAAAACACGTCTACACCAGCCGCTACAAGACAGAATGTAAACAATGAATACAGCTGAAAATTTCACCATACATTAGGGACATATGTACCAACACAATAAAAAAAATTTGTCCACCGGACTCTCCAGACGCGCGCAATTAAAAAATTCCGGGAACTTTTTGAACAGACCTCGTATTTTCTTTGCAATTTTTCACAAGAATCATATAAATTTATTTAACATTTTCATAATAAAAAATAATTTTCTATGAGAAATACGTGATATTCGTCAAAAGGACAATTAAATACAAGTTATTGAGTGGTTTTTGAAGAGAATTTTTTTTTTACATTTCTATGTTCAAAACTACAAAAATTTTCACGAGTTTTTTTTTCCAATTTTTCTAGAAATTTAACAACTGGCGATTTGTACCGAAGAAATTTGTTGAAGAGGTTATGCAAAATGCAATTGGAAGGAGTCAAACGAAAAGTCCGGATTTTCGCATCTATTAAATTGAAAACGTATTCACTCACTTTTTTCTTTATCGCGGAATTACAGAAATTGAAATAAAACGGCTCTTTACGTGCCTGAATGTGAAGGAATAATTCTATCTAGTAGAATTAAACTTTTCTTTCTTGGCGATTGTGGTTCAATTGATACCAATATTCAAAAGGATTAGGATGCAATAGAACTTCTTAGAAAAATAAAAAAATCGTCTAATACGTCTTATAAGGTACTAATGGAATTAAAACCTATGTGATCAGAACAGAAACAAATTGAAACAGTTTTACAATTACTTCTTTTAAGAATAGTTTCAATGCCATGTACAGAAACTAACCAAATGCGAATATTAATTTTACGCAATGATACACGAAAAAATTGACACTGGATAAAGGTGTAGAAAAGTGTGTCACACATGACTTCAAATAATTACTCAATCCGCGAACCTCTGACGAGCTCAAGCTGAGTGATCGAGCTCGTTCAATGTTTGCTTATATCGATTTATGGCCAGACCAACTTTTCTCCTGATAGTAAATTGTTAGCTTCGCTACGGACCGTACTGGGCGAACAGGTCAGCAGGTAGTGGTGGGTTTCCTTCCAATTATACTGCCTTAGCGTTTGCCTTCCGATCAACTCAACCTCATTGGAATCGCATTCGACGCGTTGGTGTTAATGCCTCTCGCCATATTCGCGACAAGAAAAAGTGGTTTTCTAATTATTTAGAAACTGGCCTGGACATAGAAGCGGCTGGCCGTAAAATGTTGGTTTTTCAAGAATGACAGACATGTGTCTAAACTGTGAAATAGAGACTAGGTAAGTAGCTCTGATGTATCTTAGAACATAAAATTTATTATCCACGCCCATTTATTAGAGTTTTGACAATTCATTCACCATAGTTGTCTTGTTTTATAGTGTTTGCTATTTAAATTTGTGCATGTGGCTATAAAAAAATTCCGCACTCGATTCAACAGCAGCAACAGCACTCTTTCTGGCAGATTTGACGGTTGTTGTATTTAGTTAACAAGAGTTGATACTGAACTGGGATGTCTTAATCGGAATCTACTGAACGAGAATAGAGCAACTATTAATTATGAAAGGTATTTAAAGTTAAGAAAATATTAGATACGACATAAAATTAAAATACGATGATTATGATATGTTTAATAAAAATATTGATAGTTTCAATCAGAGATGTAACCATTTTAAGCCACAAACGAGTGTAACTAGTAGAATAGTTTATAGGGTTACTGTTCCAAAGCCCTGTAACCTTAAGATGGTATGCACTCTTAGGCTGTGAACCATTTCGCAGTTAATTTTAACTTTTGGTTGAAATCTGACACTTGAGTGATTATTTGGTGTCGAGTAGTTAAATTTAACTAAAACTGCGGCCCATTTCAAAATTTGACGGACGGAAAGTTATTTTGGTTTATTTTCCGCTGGAAATAATTTCAACTAAAGAATTAATATTAGAATTTTTATTTCAAGATTTTTTTCAGTGTCGGAAAATAACCATGCTCTAGAGCAGGGTCATTTTTGACAACATCAAATTAACCGCTCGAGTGTCAGATTTTAACCAAAAGTTAAAATTATTCGTGAAATGGTACAGCCTTAATATTCAATAATTTATAATATTTCAGATCAATTCTTTCATAAATCTAGTTTTGAGTGTGTGCGTGTAAATGACAGTGTCACTCAGAGCAAATTTGAGGGTTCTAAAGTACATTTATTACACATTTGTTGTGGGCTATTTGATTCATTGTTTCTTAGATTAAAAGTAATTTGCATTTTTAGAATGTATGCACAAGTTTTGACTCCACGAAATAGATTTATACAAAAATGACTTGACTTGAAATATTATTGATTTTCATAAATCATGGAAACTTTCGCAAAGTCCGAATTTATTTCAAGACGATTAGTTGTAATTCTTATTTTTATTCAAACATTCACGCTTTTTTCAATCCAAGATGGCGACTCTCTTTATTGACAAATAGGATTTGAAAATCGATGTTGTAAGTCATGCTAAAAATAGTCTGCATCTCAAAATTTCATGAGCATGTGGTAGTAGACAATACTATACACAAACCATTGTGTACCCACGTCGACCTTGCACTATTGTTTTTGACATTACCCACCGTTAGTTTTGTTATTAAACGTCAGAATGAAACGACTCGTTAAATCGTTCGTTCAAATTAATCAGAGTAGCTTAAGTATCGCATCGAATATCGATATGGACAGCTTAGCTGACGCTTGCTTTGATCGTGTCTTTCGGCAAAACTGGTTGTCAGGAGCAAGCGTTGGATTTTGTTTGTTTATTGCTACCTCCGAGTCCACTAGTATATACACCAATCGCGATCATGGGAGGGCCACCTAGTTGAATGAAAAAGGGGGCACCACTACACCACGAGCTTTTCAGACCGATTCATATAAACTATGTACGTTGATTCGCGTCAGTTAATGAATGTCACAAGGAGAAATGTGCGAGGGTGTTTGCTTAGGAGTCCCAACATCTCACGTTAGACATCGAAGGTGTTGATTGGGATTGGTCAAACTGACGATCCAAATATGGATCTGCAGAACATTCAGTAAGGTTCGAAGTAATCGACTTATTTTGGCCAACGACCGATACGATCATGATCGTGACTCATTTGATGCTTGCCATTTATTTACAAGCACACGAGTATGGAACTGAGGCAACAAGAGTTGGGTGCCCTTAAGAGGAAGTACACGGCTTGAGGAAGAGATACTGCTCACCAGGAACGACCTTGACCGTCGCCAAGTAGTTTATTCGGGCGAGAAGACGCAATAGAGCAAAGTGAAAAATATCTTTATGCCCATATATGCAACGTGGGGCAATATTATCGTGCTAAAGTTCCCGCCGGAAGCTCGGCTGAGTTGGGTGCACGTACCGTACGACAATGTCATGGGTAGTGTTGTTGAGCTCTGTTTCGTTTTAGTATGACAGACAAATTACTATGTCACGACTTCGGTTTATTGTTCCGTTGATTATTTATGGTAATTGTATAATGGGTTGTAATGTTGGAGGAAATTGAATGAATGAAATTGACGATTCGTAATAATGCGAGAAGAAGTGAATGGATGCATTTTTTGTGTCTCAAACAAATCTATCACTTTTTTAGACTAGCCAAAAACTGTAGTAAATTTAGACTGCACGAAGAATTTTCTTTAGCGGATCGAGTTTCATGTTTTAAAGTATTTTTTTCCATCCAAACCGGTTAGAATGTTCAAGATTTAAGTACCTGGATAAAACAAACAAATAACCATCCATTTATGGAAGGTGGTTGTCATGTTTATCCGCAAAGTTAAGATGGTTGACAGTTAGACCCAGCTGTCGTAGTTTGATTTTCTGAAACTATGATCATAGATGGCTTTGTACTTGTGTGTTTTCATATCTAGTTAGTGTTGATTAGGCATTACTGAAAGGAACGACATAGTAATCCAAACTACGCTGGTGTTATAGAAAATGCAATATTGAATAAATGGTTGAAACTACCATGAATAATAATTATGCTACTCCGATAAAATAATGATTGTTGTCTTTACTGTTTTGCTTGCTGAATACAAGGATGTTTTTTAGGTCAACATAACTGGTAATGTATGGTGAGATGCCGCTCTGAGAGAGTTACCGCATTTTTGAGTTTGTAGTTATAGAAATAATCTATAATAATCATGCAATGAAAGTATATCAAGATTGAATCAATATGGAATTGCTTTTGATTGACATGTAATAAATTGTTAGTTTAATTCCACAATAAAAACAGTCGGAACAAATTTTTTTTTTTTCATTTGACTAGACAACAATTTTGATTCAAATCAAACAGAGAACATGGTTGATGTTGAAGGGAGAAAAAAGTTCTATAGTATTGTAGCTAGAAATTATCATAAATAAAATTTGAAAATCTACAAACAGTTTTGTTTTTTTAAACATGATCCATTTCTCTGCGTGTACTACCCATTTAACTTGAATGCCTTATACAGCAGTCACAGGAGCACAGGTTTTTGTTTGGCTTCATTTTCGTTCAATTGACTCAAACGTAAGATTGCATGCACTTCCGGTAAAACCCTCAACGGGTGAACACGTTGTATAGTGTTAGTGCGGTAAAAATTTGAGTATTTCGCGAGAAAGAAATGATTTTCACCTGTACTTTGGCGACTCCACGTTGTCACGCAGCGAGGTTTTTACTTGTAGTCCAGTGAAAAAAAGACTATAAACGAAAATTAACTGGCCATATAACCTAAGTTGCTGTGCCATCAATCAGTATCATCTTAAGTGAGGTGAGGTGACCCAGTAGTGAAGAAGAAGACGATTGCATGAGAGATTAATCAACCAGCTTTAATTCAAAAAAGTCTTTGTTTCTATAATCAACATTTGAATGGAATAGTTTTTTCGATGAACGTATCATATGTCAAAATGTCTAATCGTCATCAAATTTACGACACAGAAAAGAACGAAATTTTCAAAACAGAGTTTTTAACTATTTGAGCTTGTAGGCCTGGCATTAGATGGCCACAAAACCTTTTAACGACTGTGACGGTCTCCGAGTTCGGCTCTGTAAATAAATTGTCAAAAACTCCATCGGAACTTACATCGATATCAAATGAAATGTTAATGAGAAAGCCATCATTACACCACAAGGTGGATTAAAACGGGTTTTCTGTTTGAGAAGGCTATCAGCTAAGTCATTCACAAACTATGATTTATATGAAAGGCAATCTGGTCCCATTGAACGATATTCAATTTTATCCGGATCGGATGACCGGTTCTGGAATCACAGGGTGATAAGTGAAAAAATTATTATTTAAAAGCATGTAAAAGGCAGTAAATTTCTTGAAATTGATCGGTTAATAGTCAGAAATTCCCACATTTTTCGGTTAGTAGTCAAAAACTCCCACATTTAACTCTCATCGATTTATCAGAGATGGTTAACTAAAATTCAAATGAAAAGTCTTTTGGTTACCATCACCTGTTATTGGTTACGATCGTAAAATCGATACGACGTTATTCAGTATAAAGGCGTATATCACAGCTCACTTTTAGTATCGTTTCAATCCAAAATTGTTGAATATTTTTTTATTAAATGAATAATTTATTTAGTGATCCGGTTTCTTTTTTTAGTCTTTTGAAATTCTGATCATTATATTTCGATATGAAGCAATGGAAGAACTCATTTTTTCAATTAACCAACTTTATCATGAGTTTTGCAAATGAAAATTAAACCTCATAACTGATTTTGTTATTATATTGTTATCATAAGTTTTAACTTTCAGCTGTTTTCATTTGTTAATCCTTTTAGGAATACACAAATTGTTATACATATCAACTGTTGATATACTTGTGTTTTGATTTTGTTATGTGCATGTGATCGGGTATGGTTCCGATATTTTCGGTGATATTCACGCTAGGCTATCGAAACTGTACAATATTTGATTTAATCCGCCACTATTTCGGCGCTTTCTCGGGGTATCGAAGTTGGTTTGAATTCTATTGGATCGAAGTTTATTTAACCTAACTTTATGGTAATCGGTTTATATTTGTCCCTCCACAAGAATCGAATGAGAAAATAAATAAAGAAAAAAAAAGTTGTTTACATGCAAAAGGGCTTCAGCAATTTGTAACCGAATACCAATTTCCAGAAATGTACAGAATTAGTTTTATAAACTTTTTATTCATATGGCACACAATTAAGCATTAATCAACATGAATTATTCATTTTTACTCATCAGTTCCGTTTCTGCTGAGATGAAATACTTCGTGTTTTATCTGCGAAATTCGATTGGATTACCATGGTACTAGAATTCAAAGCATATCGAGTTCAAAGCTTTGTTTGCAGCAAGAAAACAAAACGTGACTTCATTACACTCAGTTTATGTCATTCCGGTTCGCCTCGCCATAAAACTCTACTCATTGGATATTCATATGACATATCGTATAAATAAGACTGCTCCTATGCCCAATGTGAGTAATCAGTTCACATTGCTGGTCAAGACAATCTATAAAAAATGAATGACCAGACCAGTACAGAATCTTCACAAACAGCTTCGTACAAACACGAAAAGTTACTGAATGATAAATGTACTCAGTTCTGACACGCAAGCTCTGTCTGTTATTTTTTTTACAAAACATTCAGAAGCTGTTAATGTTGTGAATTTAGTGACTGCCAATGATCACACCCGGTTTGTGGATGTACAAAAATTCATCACCCGCGTATGTGTCGGTGACCAAAAAGGAAGTTGGCACCGTACGAGATGCGAATGCCGACTTGTTGGCGACTGCCGGTATTTATCGTATTCGATCCAGCATCAGAGACGGCAAAGTGCTACAAAATAAACGGTCCGCTGCGATCGCACATCGAGCGATCACGGATACGTTGAGCGGAGAGTTCAACGGAACGGTTTGAGGTTGCACAAACCGCACGGTGGGTCCTTGAAATTCTCAACACTCTTGGCAGCTGAAGTTCATTGAAACGTCATCAACGCAAAGAAGCGATTGACCTCTTGCGTCGATTTCAGTGAAGTATAGAGGTATAGTGTGCAATTTGATGCATGATTGTTGACATTCTGTTAAGTTTCTACATCACCAGAACGGATCTTCAGGGTCATAAGAAAATAATTAAAACTGAAATTAGAATATAGCAGTAATCCTTTTCTGTACAAATGTGAGTAGTTGATAAAACAATAAATTCCTAAATATAACATCTTTGATCACTTCGAAAATAAAATATAATAAAGAACTAATTAATAACGCTCTCAAATAAATATCTACAAGCGAGCAATATGAACATTGTATCGCGAGCTATGGTATATTTTGTCTACGATTTTGTCAGGTCATAGTGATAAGATAAAGGTTGTTCTTCCTATCAAACTCAACTTTATGTAAGTTCCGATGAAAAAGAATTTCTCTACAGATTGTTAACTCCCTATAACGGCAATAGACTTCCGGGTAAAGGCTTCTACTTTATCTATTTGAATTATGCAAACAAGCGACCGAGCATATCGCAACATACCTTGAACCTTTAGATCCACTTATTTTATTGAAAACGTCAGATAGGTAAACACATCCACTTAGGATTGAAATAGAAAAGAATGTAAACGCAGTTGCGTTTCCATAGCCAAACAGTAGCTGTTCCAAAAATTCAGTGAATAGTTCTGTTAACACGAACAGTGCAATCTAAAAACACACTTGTTTGACGGTACCGACATAAGAGAACAAAGCCCGATCATTCGTTAACATTATGTTTTACACACGATTTAACACATAAGGTCACTTGGATCCAATGTAGAATAAATAATCTGTATCATGAAACAAACACTTGATTCGACCAGATACTTCAAATCCTTTAACTTTACGCTACCTTTAAAGCCACAAAAAATAAGCTTGCGCACGCGGTCGAACCTGAAACGATACTAAACCAAAACGTTGAGCGGTAAACTTTTGAGTCATCCAAAACCATTCACCGTGCGTCGACCGATTACAACGGAGAGCCAACACCGAGAGCGTCCACAAACAATTACGACAAGCGCGGTTTGTGCCGACAAAGACCTTATCGAGCAGCAACCTTAGTGGTGCTTAAAAATAAAAGGATTTGATTTGTCGCTTCCATGATCCAATATTTTTTCGTAAGTACGTAAGTCAAAAAATAGCTTTTTGCGGAATTAATTATTAAATTTAAAACGATAGGCATACTGAGTATTGTGTGTGTTTAACATATCCCAAGTCCAACTATCTGACAGAAATAATATTTCCACGTGTTAGGTTTAACTTCAATTCTGAAATCAGGTATCGAATTCCGACGACCCATTTTGTGTACAGAACAAAGAAGCTTCCATGGTCATCATAGTACGATATTACATGCATCTGAACGTCTCTCTGATGTATGGTCATATGAATAGAATCATTTGCACTCTAACAAATATTTTGACTCATACGACGTGCTTTGTAGTATTTCCGGATTCTGAGTTCGAATTTGAAGCATATAATTTTTCTCTCCCAGCTTTTTTCTCACAACATTCTCCAAATGATCGAGTTCTGAAAATTAATATTTTTGACCTAATTAACAATATCTTAGCTGTCAAATTTAACTGAATTGTTCAAATAATGCGCTTAACTATTCAGAGCATTCGCTTTGCATCCTTACATTGTACGATTGGAAAAAAGCTTAAAGTGTGGAATATACTGACCAATAAATGAATAAAACAATATTATTACTCAATAAATCGAAAGCAATAATGTTTCAATTTCTCTTCGGCAAATCATGTGCATTGTTTTGTTTTTCGCCATCCCTAGCCTGTCGATATCCATACAATGCACTGTTGAATCATAAGCAAGTTTATTCGTCATTCACCTGGGTGCATACAGACGACGTGAGACCGGTAGAGCAGAGACACTTTCTGTCTCGACGATAAGTAGGATGTAGAATAACAACGTAGCTTTTTTGGGGTCTACAACGAATCACGTAAACGCAGGTAGAACTAGACGGACTTCATTTGGGTTAAAATCGAAATGCGTGGTTAGTATGTGAGAACAGGTTACTTAGTAAGGGGGTTAGGGTTCCTTCCGAGCTAGCTACTCGGTAAGAAAAAACGTTCAACGGAAGTCCTTCGTTGGTCCAATACGTTCCACAGTTGGTCCAACGAATGACCCCATTTCTCAGTGGGTATAGGTGTACATTTTCGAAAGATTTCGAAAATAATTTATTCTACACAGTTAAATAACAATGTTGTATGAATGAACTGTATCAGATTACCTTGCTGATAAAACTTTGCATGTTGGTATCATGTACAATGTATTTAAATGAATTCATAAAAAATTCGCTTAACTTATAACTCATGTGACATTCATTTAAAATGCACATTAAAGCGATAAGATACATATTTCTCGCTAGATTATGTGTGAATTTCATGTGAATGCCACATTCTTTCCCAAGTAGACTTCAATTAAATCACGATTGACCGAATCAAGTGTTTTTTCACATACATTCGTGCTGCACTCATTTCCACTAGAAAACGAAGACCCTGAGCCTTTTAAGTCCCAGATATAGATTACTATGAAAATGAAAAATTGAAACGTCCAACCATCGTATATCTAAACTTTTAGGCGTATGGTAACAGACAAAGTTCTTAGTTGAAATGGTTCCTTCGGCCAATCTTCAATAAAGATAAAACAAAAGTCATTAGTTTGATGACGCATAGACATCCGAATGAACAAATAAAAATGAAACTGAATCAATAATTGTTGGGAAACCTCGTATCGGTATTCATATCGTTACTCTTTGCTCGGAGATCATCTGTTACTTTGTTTCTACTGAAGCGAACATTTTATATCTGTTATGTCCCTATATAACAGAAATATATTTTTATAGCTAAACGAAACGTCAATTTCACATGCTATAACATAGGATTCCGCAGACCAACATTAAAAGAAACATGCGGCCGGACACCAGCTGGAGACTAGATCTCACAGAGTTGCTGTAAAGCACTGTAACAAATAACTAATTTATCCTAGTTTTCAAATAGTTATAAAAAATGCCCTTGGCATCGTAGAACTAATGTAATGTGCCTTGATAAACGGGCGTACGTTATTTGGCCGAATTTTGTTTGGCATAAATTTGTTTGGCATAAATTTTGATTGGCATAAATTTGTTTGGCGGATTGTCTTTTGGCATAAAATAAAAAGACATACTGTATCATTTGGCATAATTGTTGTTTGGCATAATTTCAATTATGCATATTTACTTTAGATTCGATTTGTTTCTGGAGTACTTTGAGAAGCTGAAATACATAACGGCCGAAAACACTTGGATTACAGGTTTTCCGATTTGTGGTTGGACGACTCGTACTACGTTACCTCGTTGCCTTGAAATCGTGGTGGTAAAAAAAAACTAGAAAATAAATTGAAAAGGTTCCTAGCATTGAATAAACCGGGAAAACGAGTGGATTACAAGTTTGTGTGCGGGGGCCGCCGATCCGATGCCTGATTCCGATTGAAATTATGCCAAATGAAACAGTATGTATTTTTATTCTATGCCAAATTATGCGAAATAGATTTATACCTAACAAAAGTTATGCCAAACAAATTTATGCCAAACAAAATTCGCCCAAACAGATTTCGGCCAAATAACGTACAACCTGATAAACATACCTTCAAAAACATAGGTTCGTTTGGCTCCCTAAGAAGTATTCGCCGGTCTGTTACTATGAGATTCTGTACTAGGGATGGAAATAAGCAAATTTTTGGAGTCACAGTAAATAAAGATAGTCAGTATTATCTTTTCAAAACACATATTGATTGTATATATTATAATGAATTTTAAAAATAATGATTTTTGATACGATAAACGTTGATACGTTTGATACGGAATAAACATTTCAACAAAGTTAGGCTCGTTTTTATGCTACTCTAAGTTCACTAAACAGGTTTGAATTTCCGGTTATAGAATGATATAAGTGACGTTAATGTTAAAACTGATAACCGCTCAATTTCTCGGATGTGGATTATCCGATATCAATAATTTTAGGCTCGTTAGGTGAGTTCTTTTCGTCGGTCGCATCGAAATACTTCGTGATGTAATTGAAATTTATTCAGCAATACCGTCGTGGTGAAGTAATATCATCAATAAAAACCGCTAATAATATTAACATACTTGCTGTGATGAATAATAATTATAATGATAAGAAAAACATGCCCAATCACAAAGCGTGATATGCAGCTGATTAATATTACCCTGTTTAGCTTAAATATCATACACAGAAGTAAAACAAAGTCTTTTGTCGCTATAATCACTATTTGGTGTGATATATTTTTTACTAATTATGCATTGCGTATTGCTATTGCGCGGTAAAAAATTGAAATTAACATTATCAATGTGATTACGATCCAAAGTTATTATTTTCATAAAACCTTCACCTAGCATTCATTTCCTCTGTAACTAATTCATAGAAAAAGATAATAAAACATTTCCAAATAATAATTTCAAAAGAAAGTGTTATAGCTGAATCTGCGATTATACGAATTCCGCAAACAATTTTCTGGTATTTGTGCGAAACAAACTTTGCTTTGTTTACAGTAGTATATTTTCTCTACCAAAGAGAATATTTCTCGGTTGATTTTCCAGAAGGCCGTAACAGCAAGTGACAGTTTCTCTTTGTTCACTCTTTCTTTCGATTATTGTGATGTGATCTAAAAAGATTTTCTTGGATTTCACAGTTCTGTTTGGAAGTCGATCGTTTCGAGCATCATTCTATGCAAAGAGTTAAGTGATAAACGTGTAAACTGCTTGGTAATTAATAGAAGAGAAAGTAAACAAAGAGAAACTGTCACTTGCTGTTACGGCCTTCTGGAAAATCAACCGAGATTTGTACTCTTTGTCACGGGAGTGCATGATAGGGAAACTTATGCAAATGGCTACCATTGCCAGTGGAATAAATATTCATTATATTGCAAAAAATGGTTTCATTTATGACACTTGGTCAACTGTTTTAACATAGATATTGAATATTAATTGTTTGTCGATGTGTTAAAACCCAAAATATTGATGACGCGCACGTTTCCAATAAGTACAATGATGAACTCCACCATAAATATCGAGTAGCACACAAGTTTTTGAGTATATATATAGTAGGTTCAAACAAACTTGAATTCTATATTTCAGTTTAGATCACTGAATACAAATCTTTGGCTAAAACTGTTGGAGAGAAAAACTTCAACAAATTGTAGCCAGACACAAACGTAATTTTTCTGTTTCATTGTGACTGATGTGCGGGCTGGATCAAATAAAATATCCGTTTCTGAGAACTTATTTGGCAATTCTCAGTAAGTCACATAAGCTCCGTCTCTTACGCTTTTCAGTTTACATAGCAGTTATAATGCACGTTACTATGTCCCCAACTTGTTCCATGAATTTGTTTCATATAAGTTACTGTCATTGAAGTGTAATAACGTGTGCTGCCTGTGTTACTCATGTGTGATTTTCTTCCTCAATGCTCAAAGCTGATCGAATCGTCCAGTGATTTGATCTTACAGGAATCAGTGATAATAGTAGCTCAAAGTCACTACCGATTTTGTGATGGAAGATCAGTATTGATTTTGATCGATGTGATTCAAAGATCACTAATCAACTGATCTTAAAAAGATTAGATCAGTAGTGATCTTTATTGGGAAAGATCACAAGCAATCATCTCCGCTAGTGATTACGATTTGAAGATTTTTTTATCTTGATTTTTCCAGCCCTGATTCAAGAGTATCTACGAAGATAACAGTTTCACTGCCTGTAAAGAAACATTTCTGAAATTTACAAATGGACAATTTTCCCCAATTTGAGCACCCTCATGCATTTAAATTGCCAAAAATCATTGATGTACATGGTCCTTTTAATATTCCCATCACTAAACTTTCCAAAGATAAAAAAATTTCCACTTTCCACGATTTTAAAAGTCTCATTGACACGCGTCATCATTAGTTAAAAATTCGTGTAGGATTACTGTTGGCACTAATTTTCACACACCTCATCGGGATCAACGATTTTAGACGTAAATCAATCGGTACTAATGCCTGATCTTGCTCATATGTGATTTTCTTTCACAATGCTCAAAGCTGATCGAATAGTCCAGTGATTTGATTCGAAAGATCAGTATTGATTTTGATCGATGTGATTCAAAAATCAACTGATCTTGAAAATATAAGATCAGTAGTGATCTTTATTGGTCAAGATCACAAGCAAGATCATCGTCGCTAGTGACTACGATTTAATGATTTATTTTTATCTTGATATTTCCAGCCTTAATTCAAGAGTATCTTCGAAGTTAACAATTTTACTGCCTGTAAAGTTCAAGAATTCTGCAGGATCTTTTACATATGGGTATCGTTTTAAATTAGATGCAAAAACTTGAAAAACTGATGCCTAAACTATTCGTTGAATCAAACTCATCATATTTTTTGAATATATTCCTATGGTTTTATATTTGACGTAGAAGATAATTTGAAATGTTGAGTTATATAAAGCAAAGTCTGGGCATTACATTCCTTTTGTGGAATTTGGCCTTTCTGTTTCAACAGACTTCGCAGCCGATTCTCAGTGTACAGAGTCATTGCATGGCTAGTACTATGGATCCTACTGACACTAAGAATTCCTTCCAGGTCGGGGCTCGAACATACGACAACTGGCTTGTAAGACCAGCGTCCCATGCATTGAACCGCCAACCCGGGACCGTTCATTTATTTGCCAGTTTCATGTTTTCAATTGGCACCGAAGTGCCATGTCTTTTCTGACGTGCCGAACGAAAACGTTTAATTTGAACTGCTCTGCACTGACGAGTCTAATGTTGTTTTTCATTGAAACCACTCGTGGAGTGTTTTACCCTATTCGTGCACTTTTCGTGCAGTCGAGGAATCAAAACAGGTGCACTGTGTTTCATTGATTTTTACCGCACGAAAAAAATGCACTTCCGTGGCAATTCGCGGGCAACTATTTTGCATCCGTTTTCTTTTCCAAACAGCAAGCGTGCAAACCAAACTTTACAAAACCGTTTCATCGACCGAGTGTCAGGGCAAAATACTGGTACCGAGCGAGTGGAATCCATGAAAAACGACATAAGACGAAACGTAAAGAAAAGTAAAAACGGTTATGTGCCCTAAGCACAAACTTAGGATAACCCCTAAATGACAAATAAAACTATTTTTGAATTAAAATTTGAATCAAATAGAACTCTCTTTGAATTAAATTTAGTGTGGTAATGCATACAGGATTTAAATACATTGAGATATAGATTCCAATTAGAAAATTTTATCCAATTGAATCAAAAAATTATTTGATTGCAATGCTTGTTATAGTACGTTAAATGTATTTGAATCAAATACACGAAAACGAAGCCGGCTCACTATTATATGTAATTCCTGCACTGGAACCCGAGAACCGGTATAATCTTAGTCGGTTCGTACGGCCACCAACTAACATGACGTACAAACTCTACTAGTTTTTATTCAAATTTGGAAGTTTTTAACGATTTTGTCATCGTACTCCAAACGACGGTTTAAATTTTTGTTGTATCCAAAAATATGCAGTAATTTTTGGTAGGACCATTAGACCTAACCTTTCATTTTATCCTAAGATTGGGAATATCGGTTTTGCAAACTCTGAGAAAAGTGAGTGAGATCCACATTTGAGCATATGACTATTTTCTCCCGTCGGTAATCGAGAACCAGGAACCAGGATAGCCATAATAGGTTTGTTAAGCTGCCTACTGATAATGGCTATCGATTTGTGTAGTTTTAAGACCAGTTTAGATTTTTTGAGTATTTTGCTACACCGGTTTAAGTGACGGTGTAGAATATTTAACATATTTAACCTTATAACTCCGGAACCGGAAGTCGGATCCGGATTAAATTCAGGAATTCCGTACCTTTCATTTGAATCTAATGTCGTTTTCGTTTTTAAATTGCACTACACCGGTGTAGCGAAAGCTGCATTGAAACCGTTCGTTTTTGCCAATTGCACTACACCAGTGCTACACTTTTTCTGCCCCGATACCACTGGTGTAGCACTCATTAAAAGTTTGGTGTAGCTCTGTGCAATGGAATCGTTTATTGTAGTCAATGGTTACTGTTTATGTTTTCGTCATTTTTGTTCGTTTATTCATGCCTCAGTGTAGCACTGCACCGGTGTATTGCAAATCAAAAACGAAAACGCCATAAGTTTGTGGAAATCGGTCAAACCATCGCTGAGAAAAGTGAGTGAGATCCACTTTGGAATATATGACCACCGCCAGCTATCTCTGTTAAAATTGAGCGCGTAAAAATACAACACGTTTTGTCGGTTACGTCACTTATATAATCATATCTCCGGAGCCAAAAGTCACAGTCATTTGATCTTTAAACTTGATCAATGGCCTAACAGTAGCTTTCAAACGAGTATAAGTTTGTTAAAATCTCCAAGAAAATTGAGTGCGTAAAAATATAACGCGTTTTGTCGGTTACGTCACTTATACAATCATATCTCCGGAACCAAAAGTCACAGCCATTTCATATTTGAACTTGATCAATGGCCCGACAGTAGCTGGAGTGGGGGGAGAGTGTGTAAAAAAAATTAGTAAATTATTTTTTATTTTTCTTGTCGAGATCAGAAATTCATTGCACAGGTGACCAAAAGAGTGGAGTTAGAATACGGGAGGGGAGAATACGTATTCTTAACAAAGTGAGGTAACATCTGAAGTGACGAAAAAATCATACAAACAATGTGCATTTTTTATGTCGAACCAAGATGATGGAAATAAGTTTGCGACAACATTTGTATTGACTGAATCGTCATAGTACGAATGTAGTTATGATGATAAACAGCCTTTCGTTATAAAATAATCACTATCACAATCTTCAGCGAATATGTGGAAATAATGATGTCATAAGAATTTTTATAGCGGGGAAAGAGTAGCAATTGCTTATAACCATGGGAGCCTAAGGTATTGTAGATCGGATGTGACGAGAAACGGTTATTCAAATACGTTACAAGCACACGCAGAGAATTATATATAAGACTTAAATATTTTACGATATGGATTTAAATTAAAAAATTTAATTGAATCCAATCAAAAATTTATTCGATCCGAATGCTTGTAACAATACATTAAATGTATGTGAATCAATTATGTCCTGGTATAGATCCAAATTTAAAATTATGTTCAAGCAAATTTGCAAGCAATTTGACTTGAATCCAACTGAATAAATATACTGAGTTTTAGCTTCAAATTCTGGAATATTGTCATTAAATCAAACATAGCTACTAGTAGATTTTAAGATAATAACACTGCAAAGAATAATAAAACTGAACGTGTTCGAGGAAGTAATAAGTTTCGAAACAGTTGATGAATCTGTACTGTCTGCACTATTGAAATCATACTATAGTAGGTAAGGTATATTATGAATTAGTCATGTAAAGAGAACTTATATTTGAAATCATTTAGGAAAATGGTTTCACTGTAAATTTATTGAATATTATTGAACGAAAGGATGTAGAGGAGTTAATACCACATGCTATGTCAATTCCGCATCCATACTTGGCTGAGCGTGAAAAATGCATTGATTACATTGAGAATTGGAGGAACACCTAAGTAAGCTAATTAAAGTCGTCAAATGGTGAGATAACTAAGTCCTCACAAGTTCCTATCTCATGCCTCCCCGAGCGTCTATGATGACATTTGGTCAATAGAACGGCGTCGACTGGGTGCTATCGCCTTCTACGTTAGTAGCAGAATGAGAGGGTGCGAAATGGATTGTAGTTTGAAGCCCATCCTAAAGTGCTATATCATAGTATATTGCAACATGTTGTTTGTTGCATTATTTGTTATATATTGAATTGAATTATATTACATTGTATTATATATTGTTGTCGTTGTTATTATTATTATTATTATTATTATTATTATTAAAAAAGAAATATTATATTTCCTGCAAAACTGCGACGAAAGCAGAGCATAACTTACACTGCGAAAGCAACTGTTATAGATTGTATCATAGCATATTATTTCATATATTATCTTATTATATTATATTATATTATGCTCTGTTATATTGCATTTTGAGTGAAGCTACTTTTGTTATTGTGAAAAAAATGGAAAAAAAGGAATTTCGTGTGTTAATGAAACACTACTTTTTGATGAAAAAAAGTGCCGCCGATACCAAAAAATGGCTTGATGAGTGTTATCCAGACTCTGCACCGGGCGAAGCAACAATTCGTAAGTGGTTTGCAAAATTTCGTACTGGTCATATGAGCACCGAAGACGATGAACGCAGTGGACGTCCAAAAGAGGCTGTTACCGATGAAAACGTGAAAAAAATCCACAAAATGATTTTCAATGACCGTAAAGTGAAGTTGATCGAGATAGCTGACACCCTAAAGATATCAAAGGAACGTGTTGGACATATTATTCACGAATATTTGGATATGAGAAAGCTTTGTGCAAAATGGGTGCCGCGTGAGCTCACAATCGATCAAAAACAGCAACGAATTGATGATTCTGAGCAGTGTTTGGAGCTGTTATATCGAAATAAAACCGATTTTTTTCGTCAGCTAAGTGGACTGCACGCGATGAACCGAACCCAAAACATGGAAAGACTCAACAATCGGCCGGTAAGGTTATGGCGTCTGTATTTTGGGATTCGCAAGGTATAATTTTCATCGACTACCTTAAAAAGGGAAAAACCATCAACAGTGACTATTATATAGCGTTATTAGAGCGTTTGAAGGACGAAATTTCTAAAAAACGGCCTCATTTGAAGAAGAAAAAAGTTTTGTTTCATCAAGACAATGCACCGTGTCACAAATCGATGAAAACCATGCCGAAATCGAACGAATTGAGCTTCGAATTGCTCCCTCATCCACCGTATTCTCCAGATTTGGCCCCCAGTGACTTTTTCCTGTTCTCAGACCTCAAGAGAATGCTCGCTGTTAAAAAATTTAGAAGCAATGAAGAGGTAATCGCTGAAACTGAGGCCTATTTTGAGGCAAATGACAAATCGTACTACAAAAATGGTATCGAAAAGTTGGAAGATCGCTATAATCGCTGTATCGCCTCTGATGGCAATTATGTTGAATAATAAAAACGAATTTTAGCAAAAAAATGTGTGTTTCTATTAAACGATACGAACTTTTCAGCCGAACTGTTATATTGTATTTTATTATATTATAATTTTTAAATTATTTTATATTATATTAAATTATATTATATTATATAATATTATATTATATTATATTATATTATATTATATTATATTGTATTATGCTCAAGTATATCGAAAACGGGGAGGGGCAGGGAGTGCATCAGGGTATCTTACAAGTGAATGACTGGATTATGGAGTGGATTGCAAACCTGAGTCACGCGGGGGAAGCTTTGTGTTTCTCCCTGAAGGTCTGAAATGAGTAAGACGCACCCTTCTAACCAAGGATGGCTTTTATCGTATCAAATAACGTTCACTGGCAACTCTTCAACGATTGAATCACTGCCATCAAAGAGAAACGGAAATCATCGCAACAACAAAAACCTGGGGTGGAATCATGTAAGGTGATAAGTGACTATCACCTAGTGATGATTAAGTGGTGATCACCAAAGGTTTAGGAATCATGTAAGGTGATCACCTTCCTATCACCAGTCTGGTGATTGGGCTAACTTCACTACTTCTGTTTAAATGTCAACACCCCGGCAGTGTTGTCCTCACCGACATCGACGCTGGTACATATCTCTTCAGGAGTATCCGATACATGTTCAACTTACGTGGCAGCTGGAGCCTTTCTGCTTTCCTACGAGGGTCTCTTCGATATGTACTACGTGAGCATTTCAGGTGAGTGGCTTTTTTTCTTTCGTGTTGTACTTTTTTGTGTATAATTCTTTCATAAATCATTCAAGATTCGACATTTATTTGGGAATTGATATTTGAAGACTAGAAACGAGCCACTACGTTCGGAGGAATTCTATTTTTACAAAGCTCGCTTTTTGGGACATATCCGTACTTGCATTGCACTGTTATGATGATCCAGAGGAACTTGCAAAAATCTGGAACGAAGTTCGAGCAGTTGGCTATGCTTAGAGCTTAATCGTAAACTGTTGTATAACGTTGTCAACCGTAGCATATTACATAGTCAATCAACGAATCGAAATCTATTGCATGAATCCCTAATATGACGAAACTTAATCTATTGCATGAATCCCTAATATGACGAGTGCAATCAAGCTACTGGTTCAGATGTGTGATTTACAAGTTAAGTAACGAATACATTCACTAAATTGTCATTAAATTATTAAATTAGATTTTTCATACGATACCGGATCTAAAATTATCCTCGTTGATCTACGGCTTTCATGTAAATTAAAATATACTTTTTAGGGGTAATCTACTGGAACTGAAGTCGAGCAGAGATATATCGAATGCGCTTGGTGGTGTAAGAGGATTCGCGTTATGCTATTCACATTTAAATACGTCATGTTGCAATTGGCATAGATATCGTTATTATATGTGATTACGTTAAAATAAAATATCCCTGAATCTACAGTCGAGCTGATGGACAAAGTTTTTAACGTTTACTGCTATATGAAATAAATTAAAATTTAAGTCTGGTGCTATTTTATACTTAGTTTAGTTATTACCGTAAGGGCATAGTAATGGTTCTATACTTGTGAGTCAATTCATCTACTATTAACTGCTTCCAAACATGTTATGGTCTTACTACCCATACTTGCATATCAGTCCCTATTAATGAATTTTGCGCTTAATGGAACTGTTGTGCAAGTACTTTGCATATGGGCAGGGCCGCCGAGAGAAAATTTGGGAAAAGTCCGTGCCCGGGGGTATTCCTCCCTTGTATGTCTCTATGACACAATAAATTTTAGTTGGTTTATCTTTTCTGAAACAGTTGAAGGAAGTAGCAATCTTTTCAACAGAATATGATAAAAATAGAATCATTAAAATTTAAACAGACATGTTTAAGATATTCAAATTTTTGAGAAAGTCGCATGATTTACTTTTTTCGTATTGCTGGGCTTAGTGACATGTATAACTAAACTTTACATAAATAGTCAAATTTATTCACTATTTCTTAAAACTCATTACCTATTTGCACCTCTTCTACTTGAACGTAATAAAGTACACTTAGGCAGAAAATATAGGAATTTTCATTACGATATCGCATGGTTTTTCGCCACAAGAATATCGCATGCAAATCATAAGACCGCCTTATGTAGTCAAGAAAATTGAAATAATCAGGCAAAATGAGTATTGAAAATCATGAGGCAAATCTTATGATTTTCAATACTATCAAATATCACACAATGTTCCTAAAAACTTCGTTTCAATTTTATAAGGCTTTTTAATAAAATTTTACATTTTCGTCACTTCAAAAGGTTTATGATTTGCATACGATATTCTTGTGACTAAATACAATACGATATCATTATGAAAATCATCATATTTTATTTACTGATGGTGGTACAAATATATAGGATATAGGATTTCAAAGAACACATTGTGCATTTTAAAAACAAATCGAAATCGGAAGCATGTGTGTAAGCTTATTCCGATGAATATAACAAAAAAAAATCAATTTGATTTTATAGACAAATATTACGAATGCACCATTATCAAATCAACAAACCGCATTAGATTGGTTTTCAATTTGTTGAAGATCGAGTATAATGTTATTTATCCTATTTTAAACCACTGTTATATCCCAACCAATTCAGAAATAACTCTCCTCTTCGCAATACGAATTTGTCACAACAGAAATCAAATAACAACTTTGAGTATTCTTAACGAATACTATCAAACGAATTTCTAAAGGTCTTGTTTTTAATCATTAACGTCAATATCCTCGATCAGATAATCATTCCTCAAGTTTCACTTCTCTTTAAAAACAAGTTGCTATTAAAAGTGATAACTTGGTAGCTATCACCTTCATCTTGACAGGAAGGTGATCAATTCGTGGTGACAATCACCTTACGTGATTCCAATATTTGAACGTGATGTTAGCCCCCTTTGCAGTGGTGACAAAACTGGGTGATTATCACCTTACATGATACTAAATTTTTAAAAATGATAGTCACCTGGTGATAATCACCTTACGTGATTCCACCCCTGGCATGGCTCATTTAACACGTTGACTGCCAACCTACGAGATAACTCGTATATTCTGGTCGTATGAGAATGGTCGTGGCAGTCAACGTGTTAACATAGAATCTACACCAGTGCGAGAGCGAATTTCTCTCGATGACATTTCTGAGAATCAAAGGTTAGCACGCTGCTCTGGGGATCCTCTCTAAAGCAACAAACGGTCGCTTATTCTCGTTTCGCGATCCGATTCTATACTGGCAGTTGATAATTGCGATAGAATCATTTTACTATTGCCGCTTATTCTAACTATGTGCATATAACCTTTATATAAGTTGTGTCTATGAAATGGCGAAATTCTTTATTATATGGCCGAATGTTCTTGCTGGAAGGCGCCGGGTCCTCAAAACCCATTTTGGCCTTTTTAACAGCAATTATATGAAAGCTATCTGATAATCAAATTCGGATCTACTGTAAGTCTACCAGCATACATTGGCAATGCCTTGAACTGATGGTGGCTCCACACATACATACATACATACATACAACACCTAAGTAAGCTAATCAAAGTTCAAATAAACAAAATTTTATTTTATCCAGAATCTACCACTTTTGAATGAATCCATATCATCTCGTATTTCCAATTTATCAAGAGTAGTAAAAATAGACAAAAAATGATGCAAACAAATTTCAAGAAAGTGTAATTTTATTGCATATAAATTTAATTTATGTTTTTTTAAATGAATTAATATATATTTATATATATATATATATATATATATATATATATATATATATATATATATATATATATATATATATATATATATATATATATATATATATATATATATATATATATATATATATATATATTATATCTAGCTATCATTGAATCTACACACAATCGCACGGAAGCCTGATTGTTGAAACAAAACTTATTTGCTTTGGATCAAATAACAATTGTATTTTATTCCAAGTGAATTCGTGATTTCGAATTAGAAACACAATATATTTGAATTTAAAATAAATTGTATTTGTTTTAATGCGCTAAGAAACGAAAATTATTTGCTTTATTTGAAGTAATATGAAATTTATTTGAATCAAAGGAAAATGAAAATAGGCGCTGATTCATAATAAAATATCTTTGAATTCAAAGCGCGGTTTAAATTTAAATTTATTTTTTCTGAGTGCACTTTAAATTTGATAAGTATCTGACGAGGAAAACAGATTGGAAAAATTACTTGCGAATGCAGCTATGTAATGAAAGTCGTGAAAATGTTACCGCAGAGACTGGTCTCGAATTGATAGATAGCTCTCACTTCCGGTTTAACTCTCAACAAACGGTTTTGCTGATCTCGGTATATTTGTTGTTTACTGACAAGTTCAGTATAATATACCAAATTTCGGCAAAAGAACGCTCTTTACCGAGATATCAGCATATTACTTCAACGATTTTCGGAAAAGAGCATGTGAATTACTGAATGATCAGTAAAATGTTGTGTTGCCCCGTCTAATTCGGCATTTCATTTTGCCGAGCTCGAGAAACAGTTTTAAGTATGCAGATGATAGAAGAAGAAGAAGATAGCTCCTATCCGGCTAAATTGTTTTGTCAATCAAACTACTCTGGATGTGCATTTGCCGAATGAATTTCAAATGCAGTAATCTTGGAATAGCGTTTTTCGAAAAATACCGTTACCACTCGCAGTTAAATAATTAGTAATATATAATAATATATGTATTTCGTTCGAAACCGATTGTTTCGATTGAATCCGAAATTTTGCATTCTGTATCTCGATCGAGCTATCTATAAAAATCCATCACACGATCGAATTACAGAATGCAAAGTTTTACATTCAGTTGAAGTACATAATAGAGGTGAAAGTATCACTCAATCGAATTACAGAATGCAAATTTTCACACTCGATCGAAATACAGAACAGTGGTGACAGAATGGAACTACAACAGTTCAACAAATTTAAAAACCGACGTAACAACTACTCGTTGTTATATCAACTATGAAATGTAGTCCAATGAGAGTGAGAGTGAATCATTATCAATGATTGGTTAGGAATGCTTAGAAATAAGAAAGAAAAACACACCTATGTTGTTCCACTTACGGTTTTATCAATGGCATGCAATATATTATATTTGTTTTAGTACTCGCTTGCTTCAATTTCATTGAAATCGAATGTTTATACTATTATTTTTGCATAAAATTTTTGCTTAAATCATTGTCGGACTTAAGTGTGGACTAGGTTTATTTTTTATAAGTCTGTTGAGATACGCCGTAGATGTCTCTCAAACTGATAAAAAGTTACTATGTAATTGCTCATACGATGTAAGTCTTAATTCTATTTCTATAACCATAGGGTCGTGCTTCACCATGACACTCAAATGATTTATTTTTGGCACGCTCAACAAGCGTAATGCTATTTAGTATTTTTTTCATTCATTTAACATTTAAACTGAAACACCGACCACATATCTGAAAAGGTGTGCTTATTTTATTAGGGCCATCGTCCAAGTACTATACGCGCGGGTGGTTTAAGGAAATTTTGAAAAATTTGCCAAAATAAAAAACATACAGACCTTTGAAAATCTTTGATCTATCTGCAGGGCAAAAATGGCTGGAAAATTTGAAGGATTTTCCGAGTTTTATCAAAAATAGCTTTGGAAAATGAGTGTTTTTGTGATCTTTCACAATTATTACATACATTCAAATCTCCAAATTTTTCAGTTATTTTTGCCATGCAGATAGTTTTTCAAAGGACTGTATGTTTTTGGTTTTGGTAAATTCTTCAAAATTTCCATCGAAAATTTCCTAAAACCACCCGCGCGCATGGTGCTTGGACAATGGCCTTAATATCGTACTTTGTGCCTCAGTGGTAGAGTATTTAAAATACAATCACACGTTCACGTGCAGCATACGAAACATATAGCCAGGAATGTAATTGATCTATGTTTGTATTGTACCAAAGTCCTTTTTGCAACATCATTTTTTTTCGATTCAAATCATAGGTAAACATTTGATTTAATTTACTGATGACTGCTCAACTAATATGAATTTTAAATTGTTCGACAGCTTACCTCGTAAGGTTAATTTAAAACGTACACGCAAAGAAATGAAATTAAACATTCTTAACAAAAGTTGAATTGATGTTATTGGCTACATTTGTTATAATTTGATTTTCCTGAAATCTATGTATTTGTTTAAATTTGATTTTAGTGAAAAATAAAAGCAATGTATTTGTTGGCTCAATCATGTTTTACAGTTATATCAAGAAAAAAATTGGATCATTTCATCTATGATGTTATTTGTGTGGAGATACAATCAAGTTTATTGTTTGAATAAACCGTATCAGTTTTATTCCTTATAAACCAGAGATTTTTTTCTCTCCCGCTGATAATCAAAACAGTTTGCACGTGTTTTAGAAGAAAAATTTATGTGTTTCTTTCGTTTCCTTGGGGCTTTTCAATAACTCAAGTGTATTAAATAACGTCTTTTACAGAAATTAATTGCTGCAGGATCTCTATCATGACCAGACTGATGAAGCACTGATTCATTGTATACAATAAAAAAATAATATACCAGGAGCTTGATTGTGGCCTTTGAAAAATTCTATCGTCCCATGACAAAAGATTTTAATTTATCATTTATTTCAACTGCCAAGTGTAATACTTCATTTATATAAGTTTCATTTCATTTTAAACTGATTTTGCAAGTTTCATTTACTAAGAAATTGTTTGCCAAGAAATTGACAGGAACGCTCACGTAAAATATTTATTTTTATCAAAAAATTTATTGAAACAAACTAATCCACTGAGAAAAACCAAATATCTAGTTATGTAGTTTCAAGTAACAATAATTGATATATAAAATCAATTTTTTTATCGCTATTTCAATAAAAAAAATCGTAGCGTGAAACGAAAATCTAGTTACTTTTGCAATATTTTTCTCTGCGTGTACAAGCCGGCACATATAAACCATCCTGGATAGCATACAACAAGACTACTTTTAAACAAATAATTGTTTGACTTAATTTAACATCACATTTCTGTAGTCAGTCTGTTTGGAAACGGGACATGATTACATCATTCGAATGTTCAAATAACTTTATATGTTTTGATCATTTGAAGCGCATTTCGATAGTAAAACAACTGTTTTACAAACTAACTTATTCTGATAGTGAATCAAAAATTTTAAGCTAATTTATGGACTACGGACTGAGTGTGGAATAGAGAAACGCTTATAAAAAGGTGTATGAAAAACAATCACCACAGTATGTAAACTTAGAGATAATTAGAAATGACAATTTGTTGCAACATTATAAAGAATAAATAACTCACGAATTACATTTAAATACCAAGACTTTGCAGCAAAATATATTGGAACAACGTAAACATCAAAATCGGTTATGTGCCCTAGCCCAAAATTTGGCTAATCCCTAAATGAATATATTGGAACAATTTAGAAGATTAATAAAAAGTGACAATAATTCAAGTTCAATCAGTATAATAGTGGTTTAATCGATGGAAAACAGATACTTTGGCTATTTAAAAAATCATAGTTGTTTATAAAAATATTTAAATTATAAAATTATGGCTCTGTTATTCCAAGGCGCTGCTGAATGATCATATACTAATATTTCGAACACCAAAAGATGCGATGTATCCCTCACACAAACAAACAAATTATTACAGTATTACAATCTTATCGAGAATATAATGCGTTAAATTATCAAAGACTACACTCGCAATGTCCTGAACGTTATAACTGATTACAACGTAATCCACTCATTCTAGTATTTTTATGAAAACTTGTATTTCTACAAAACGCAGTCAGCGGCAAACAGAACACTTTATGCTTAACCAAACTCGCTAAGCTCCCAAGTAGTGCCAATCGATGCTGCATTTCCGCTTTGATCAACACTGCAATGATTGACACGCTCTGACGTATGGCGGCAGCTGAAGTTGATGAAAATGATATACTAGTCAGTCGGGAAATTTTAAGTCGAGTAACGTTGCCAAAATCGATAGTAGTGGTTACTTTACAGCAATCTACGTGGGTAACTGCCGTCGTATTATGAGACGTATTTAGACAACTATTACAGCTACTATGGATATCATCTTTGCTATGGATTATAGTAGTACTAATAGTATCAGTAGATAATGATGAAGGAGTGGTAAAATCGTTGTGACAATTATTCATGGACCTAACCAGAGGGCCCCACGGTACAAGTGAAAGTTTAACTTGAGCCGAATGTTATATCAGCAGCAGTTGTCTCCGGGTTGAAGTTTCACCAAGCAGCTGCTGGGAATGTTGATTTCTATGGTGATAATCATAACCATTTTTCAAAATGTTCTCATGGCATATGAGCTCTTGATGTTGCTCAGTGATATGTAGATTGAGCTGCATCTTGGCCCTGCATTCTAATTCCGGGGGCAACCTTTGTCATCTAGCACTGGATCCACAAGGACTGTTTAAGTTATTTTGAGCAGCAGCCGTGCTTGCGCCTGCAGTTGTAGCCGCATTTCTGTGATGGTGATGATGGTGGTGGTTATGGTTATTACGACGATGACGATGTCCGCCCCTGTGGTGGTGATATGAATGGGCAGGCTGCGGTGACTCGGCCACATCGGCTTCACCAGTATTGACCGTACCTGCTGCAAGATGGTTCCGAGCTCGAACAGCTCGATTATTGTGATTGTGAGAATGTCGACTACCGCCGGATCCGGCTCCAGAGTGCCGAGAGCTGTTTCCCCGATCATGATGCTGGGAGACTGTCGTTGATCCGCTGTGGTGCTTGAATATCTGGGGCACTGATAGCACAGTTGTACCGTCCAATGTGTTGCCATCGTTTACAACGTTGTGCGAGATTTTGGAGGACTGAAAATAGAGTAAATTATGTACAAAACTGATTAAAAGTTATTCGTTTCCATTTACTTTATACAATCTTTTATGACATGATGTCCATTAACTAGTACTAGTTGGTTTACTCTAAAACAGTTCAAAACGCACTAACCTCGTTGGCATTTTCCGTTTCGATTGCAATAACATTTCCTTCTTTGGCATCTAAATCTATTATTCCTCCTCGACTTTTCTGGTGCAAATATAATCGCGTCATCTGAGCTTGCAGTGACTTAAGCTCGTCTGTTAATTCGAATCGGGGCGCATTAACTAACTCGACGGGAGGCTGACATTTTGTTAGAGGTTCTACCTCCAAATCGATCGGCTCCCTGCAAACTGGACAAAGTGCCTGGTATGGTTTGGCCTCCTTCTGCTTCCATACCGGCATTTTGGCCAGCTCTTCGTCATAGTTTCGCTTTGAAGCATTTAAATGACACGCCAAGCAGTGACTGTGCAAATAATGATAGCAGGAGGTTTTGGTAAACTCGTCTCCTTCCTGGAAGCCGTACAAGCAAATAACGCACTGCCCAGATGGTACGTTACTTTCGGTTAAATGTTCTCTGATAATATCAATGAGATCAAATACAACCGGTTGACCTAAGCATTCGTCGAGTTTCTGTCTCACGGCTGTTTCGATACTGTTGATTATCTGGTCATCTAAACCACGTGGATTCTTCAATTTTATATTCGGTTTTACTGCCGGATAACCAGAAACCGGCAGTACTTGCAATGTGATACACACGTATTGGCTGTCCAATTCATCGCCTACCGTGGGAAACACGGTGGTCTCGATCAGCTCCGGAAAACCACTGAAAAATAGGGAAACGTTATCTAATTTTTAAAATATACCATAAGTTACCACTCCAGCTTACATTCAAAGGCCCGACTCAAAAAAATAATAAGAGGAAGTTTTCAGACATATTCTAACTATTAGTATGTAAAACTCAATTAAATGCAATATTTAGCCAAGAAAGACATCTGACAATTCTTTTTCATCAACGATTTGGCATAGCATTACCCCATGTACATGAACATATCGGATACCACATTGCAAAGTAACTGGAAAGTCTGGTATTCACAATTGAATGAATGTTCATTAACTCGATTAAAAGTGTACCCTATGAAACTACCAAAATCTATAACCTGCGATAATATATTTAGATTATTTCTCCCATAACAGAATATTTTCCAGCAACTACCAAATTAAACAAAAAAATCCTTATTGTTCTACGTTTCTATTCTACCTATACGTTGAACTTGAGCAATTTTTTTTTCAGATAAACTTGAGGTTCGCTTGAAAGCAGAAAGACATGGAGGTAGTATTTGTAGTATTTAGGTTTATTCGTTTCATGATTGTAATAAGAAGACAATCTGAAAAGTTTTGAATGAGATAGAAACTGATTTTGTATGGACTAATCCATACTGAAACCTTGAAGTGTATTCTATATTATTAAAGAATTTTATTGATATATTGATCCCTATAAAGTTAAAATATACCACAGCTGTAGGCATTTTATCATTCAGAGATTACGCAAGGAAATTAAATTTTCACCTAAGAAATCACATAGTGATATGTATAAAACATCACATTTCGTGTCTGTTGTTGCAGTTCAGCAATCGATATTTTGCTTGGGGAAATCAGAACAGCCATAACAATATGCTAACAGGACTTACCTGTCATTTCTGGAAATAGCAACGTCTTCCATCAGGATCGCCTCAAGCGACTCCACCTCATCGATTAATCTTTAGGAAAAAAAATCGTAATTAGAATTTATCATTCAGAAATGTTTTTCTTATGGTTACACACACATTCAATAAACGACAGGACATTTTTGGCTTTAATGGAAAATTCAACTACCTTAAAGATAGAAGATACTTACGCGTCCATTTGCTTTCTTCTTTTGGTTGCAAGCTTGAATATGTTATATTTATAATCACTAATGTAAGAACCTTTATTAGAAAAAACTCTTGATTTAGGTCTATAGAAATAGATCGAAAAAAAATCAATTTTCCACACCTATAGTTTTCCGATACACACAGCCTATGACGGCAGTACGAGATGAAAACACGTCTTCCTTTTAATTTTAAATAAGCAGGGATGCTAGGTCATTTTTTAAAAAATCTGCAATCAAGCCAAAAAACCAGACCGCTGTCGGGCCGCTATTTTCTTGTCACCACCACTTTTTACGTAAAGCCGAAAACAACGAAGAAGTGTGTAAACATAAATAAAAGTTTGTTTGACTATAATTGTGATATCGTTATGAAATGTGCGGTGCCAAATTGTAATACTGACTCTCACAATCGATGATGTGTTGTATTTTTCTTCATTTTATTTACTTTGCTCTCACTGACTTGCTACTTTTGAAAGCTCTAAACGTCCGCGATGTTGGCTAATATCAACGTTGCCAGGATACCGATTTCCCTGTATTTATACAGATTTTTGATACCAATTGGCACATTGTCGCAAAGCTGATTTACTGGTAGCGACACCTGCCAATGAAAAATGGAACCAAGAAAAGGAGGATTCTTTCGGAAATTTTCATCAGCGCTGCCAACTATACCGATTTCTCGGTATTTATACCGATTTTTGGACTCGATACCGGAATACAGATATGCTCTCTCAAAATACCGATATTTCAATTTTCATACAGATAAATACCGATTTTCAGTTTTTGTGTTGGAATCCATAGGGGTACACCGGTCGAGCGACCAGTTTCCGCACTAAATCGATGTTTGATTTTTCGAGAAAGTTATTGTACAGATAAATTTTTCCGCCAAATACAGTTTTTTGGAAAAAACAGTTGACAGCACTGATTTTCATATCGGCAGCAGTGATTTGCAACATTTTTATCGTTTACTACTTTTTTTTCGTGTAAACTACTATTAAACAGGCAAAATTTTCAGAAGTGTCTGCAATTGGGTAAGGTTAGGTTTTTTCGGATCAAAATTTTTTTAAACAAAAACCAGTGTAATGTTAATTTCTCGAGTACTAGAATGTATAGCGATCGAGTACTATTTATTTTGGATACTTTATTTGTTATTTCGAGGCATTTGAAAAATGGTATCAAACCAAGTTTAATCACAAACGAATTTCCAGACATGACAGTCACGATCTTTTTTTGGCGCACATCTACGGTCCTCCGTGAAACTAAATTGGTTGCACTGCTGAGTTCCCATCATCACATTCATAATAAAAATGTCAAACCGTGAGAACCCTTTCGATTCGTTAGCTCATTTATATATATATATATATATATATATATATATATATATATATATATATATATATATATATATATATATATATATATATATATATATATATATATATATATATATATATATATATATATATATATATTGAGATTTTATGGCACACTTTGGTTGAAATGATAACAATGCAATTAATCTCGCGCTCCACCAAGCGGTGAGTGTGGTCATTTTTGAAAGTACCGGGAACGAACCAGATTTTTTTAAATATTAGTAAGGACATACATGTCTTTATTATTTATACCATGTTCACATTAGCGCTTATATCACTTGATATACCGAGATGATATGCATATCACGTGGGAGTGTTTACATATGATCGAAATGATATCGTTTGACAATCAAATTGTTATATTGAATGTTCCCATTAGGAGTAAGATCACTAATATTGCTTTTCTCTCCTACAATTCAATCAATAATTGAAGTGTTGCAATTAATGGTTTCCGAACCCCAGTCTTCGTTGAAAAATTTGATATTATAATGATTGTTTATTGTCACTCTCAAAATGACGTTCATAAATGAGTGCGTTCAATGCCATTATCCGTGTTGCTAGTTGCGATTTTTGACAACTCGATATGATCTCGTACATAATATCCCGGATATCATGCCAAAATGGTGAAACGCGTTGACATAAAATTGTATGGGATATCAAGTGATATCGCACATGATATCATCGGATATCAAGTATATCCGTATATCACATGATATCAGCGCTAATGTGAACATACTATTATCTTTGGTTTAATACTCTATTCTGAATAAACGGTAGATTTCGCTCAATGAACCAAGATCAACATTACCACCTCAGAGTAGAAACTTTTTCTTCAACTTTTACTATGATTTTTCAAATGAATTAGCCCATTTTCATAAGAAATCGTTGAAAAGGTGGAGAAATTAGAAATTTTTCGTACCGATTTGACAGTTCTTGCTAAAAGTATCATCTCTAAAAAATCAGTGCCTCTACATTTCAGTTTTGCAACAATATGGACAGACAGATTTTTGCGTCGAATACAGGTTTTTGGAAAAATGACCTGGCAACGCTGCAACGATAGCACTGGCTAGAGCGCCTTATTGTTGCCACCGGGCTGCAAAAAACTATGTATGATTCAACGATAAACACGGTTATTGCTCAATTACAAAGTATTGTACACAGATGATAAGATTTGTTGTTGCATTAAAGTATATAGTTGTTTTATAATATGCTGTATTAACAAAATAATGCAGGTGATTAAAATAATTATAAAGAACTTCTGCTGAACCATACGGCATGAATTCACTATGAGCGTTATCGTTGTAGTATAGTTTTTTTTTATTTAAAAGATATTTTTATTCAGGCCTATTTGCGTACAAGCTTTACGTGGGCGATTGAGCCGATTTTTTAAATATTTTTTTTTTGGAATTGGATCTCGTTGTCACCCTTTTTCTAGGGGGAGAGGAGCTTCCATTTTTCTCCTGCGAGGATTGAGGGGCACTTTGTTCGTGGTTCGTCTCGTCATCCATTGCCGCATCGGTAGTATTGTTGTTTGTGGAATGGAGATACGACAACACTCTGAAGGGTTTTATACTTGACAGCTACGTCAGCGTAAGCATGTGCATCCACCAATATTTGGCGCAGCAAGCCTTGACAACGAACGAGAGCAAGCAGCGACTGATATCGTCCCCTTTCGATTACAAGCCGCTGAGAAGGTAAGACGTGGTTTCGGTGAACCTGATGTGCGGAGTGATTCCCTACGTTTCATCGACAGAAACCACATTTGGCAATCCTGCCAGGAGATACAAGAAATTAATTCCAGTTATAGGAATGAATTTCTCATATTGGTAAAGAATCACTCGCGCATGAAAGAAAACGACTGTAGATTTGAGTGGACGACCAGGAAAATTTGACAAAAAAACGATATTTTCTTTCGTTACAAGATGGCGACTTTCCTTCATCGTGCCCTCGTGTTTATAGTGCTACGCAATGGAATCGTATTTAAATCCATTATTTACTATAGTAATAAAAAAAGGATTTTGTTTTGCATATTGCGTACCCTGAGGTAATTGTTACCGCCAAAAAATGTGTAGGTTATGTGTGCGAGTCGGGATAAAAAAATGCAAGTTGGGATAACCGCTTCCGTGAGTATTGAGGTTTTGTGTCTAATGTGAGATCAGGATAACCACATGCGTTTTCGAATGTGAGATCGAGATAACCACGAAGAAAACGTTGCGAGTTGGGATAACCGGTTCAAAATGGTTTTGTTTAATGTGAGATCAGGATGACAACATAGAAAAAGTCGCGAGTTGGGATAAGCGCCACAATTTTGTTTTGTTCAATGTGCGTTTTGAAAAAAAAAAACGTTAGTTATGATAACCGTCTGAATATTCGTATTTTGGCCTCCAAAAGTAACCGTACATTCAAATTTTTATTAAATGAGTTTCAAGGAATTAATCACGACTTCACGTTATCGGTTCTCAGTCCATACATTGGTAACTTTGCGGGCATAAAAGCTTCGCTTTAAAAGGTGGCTACTTTTAAAACCTGAAAATGGGATTGTGAACAACAGAAAAATTTTTATACTGTTAAAACGAAAATCGCTCATTGAAGACACTCCGTATGTACGAATAGGTTGCCGAACACTTAGCTGTCCTGAAGGGCGTCGTGATACAAAGAGGCTGTGCGGTTATACCCAAATTGCTTCAAAAAAGGCCTTGAATGTTGCACACAGTGGTCATCCAATGGCTGCTAGGATGAAGAGCATGCTGCGCGAAAGAGTTTGGTGGCCTGGCATTACTGCGTATGTCCCGGTAGTAATGGTAGATTACAGGTCTCGTTATCTCATAGCCCGCCCAGTCAGGTTTACGAGTTTCGAAAGTACGAAAAGGGCATTAGAAACCATTTTCGAGTGTGAAGGATATCCTCAAAATATCAAAACGGACAATGGTCCTCCGTTTAATAGTGAAGACTATAAAACGTTCTGAAGTGTGCGAGGAATAAATGCTATTTTCAGCACGCCACTCTTCCCACAGCAAGCGGTCTCGTTGAGGGGTACATGAAACTGATTAATAAGACCATGGCGGACACTTAATCACTGATAATGACCTTGTGGATACGAGAGATCGTCAGCAAAACTGCGTGGTAAGAAGTATGAAGACGCCCATCGTGGGGCAAGAAAGTTCCGTATCATACCTGGAAATGTCGTAATTGTGGAACGAATGATACATACGAAAGGAGATACGCGGTTCGATCCAAAAAAGTTTACCGTAATCGAACAAGATAACGGCAACCTCGTACTATGCGACATCAATGGGAAAATACTACGGCGACACGGAAGGTGAAATAATGGAGGGAACATGAAGAGTCAACAGAAAACTCAACGTTTAACGAAGCAGAAGAAGCTCGACGTAATTTAAACAGGAAACGTAAGGCTTCTGCTTATTTAGATAATTATATACGATCCAGTGAGCGTGAAGGTAACGATCGCCACAAGTCATAATAAATGTTGTTTTAGACTTATTGAATGAAATGCACAAAATACACATTATATTGAGCTTTTTTTTGGAGAAGAGGGAAGATGTGGAATGGAGATACGACAACACTCTGAAGGGTCCGTTGTCCTTTGGTGTAGTTGTCTCCTTGTCCAATTTATCACATGGCTTGGGACATAGTTCTGCGAATATAAGGATCGGCGACGCTTGAGAGAAAATCAGGCACACGCACTTCTATAGCACTCACTTTCATATATACTGGAATGTTGTACTTAATGTTTTCGTGCTTCACATAAGGAGTGTATCGAAAAGTAGTTAGCAACATTGATTATTGAATAAAAAAGCGAAAAAAAAACATATTTTGACATCACTTTTCGATATATTGTAGACAAATTACATTTTTATGCATTTCACTGATTATATTGATGAAAATCCTAGTTTCTGTGAAACGCTCGCACTTTGGACTTGACATTCTTTATTAAATTCTGCACAGTTACTTTTGTGACTTTCCTGGTGGCAGCTGTCCAGTTTTTTTTTGAACTCCTACATGTTTTGGGACACTGTACCTTCCTTCCGAAAGTGCCCCTTGACAATTGCCCAATACCTTTCAATTGGCCGATCCAAATCCTTCATGGAAAGGGTCTTTTCGAACGTCTCGATACTATTTTTTACACTGGTGTGGTGCACTTTCACCCGTTTTGCAATTTCGTTGTACGTGACGCCACTTTCTGAGCACCAAGTGTGCAGAATTTTCATTCGCGTTTCCGGATCAATTCGACTCATCATTGAAACGATAAACCGTACCGAAACCAATCGATTGCGCAGCTGTTTTTTTTTTTATTCAATAATATAATATAATATTAAGGCACACTGCTTAAGCTCTAAGATGCCAAGGGTATTTTGCGCAGCTGTTATTGACATGTAAAAAAACATATCATCGCAAAACACGCTGCAAAAAAATAAGCCATTTCAGAGTAATAACTGTTTGAATGTTGCTAACCACTTATCGATACACTCCTTAGTACACATTGTTATTATCATTTGCGAATTGAATTGCATCAAACTCTTTATAAAACTGGATGTAAACAGCATTATTTGTCTTATTGCATTGAAGTAAATGCACACGTTAAATGTCAAGATGCATTTGCTCCTTAAGAAAACCTTCAAATTTTGGTATCGAAGGTCGAATTTTGCACTGCCTGAAGTCAACAATAATTCTCGGTTGATTTTTCATTAGGGCGTATAAGCAAGTGACAGTTTCTTTTTAATCATTCTCTCTTTCGATTATTGTGATGTGATTAAAAAGAGTTTTCTTTGTTATCACTATTCTGTTTGAAAGTCGAAAGTTTCGGGTATCATTTCATGCAAAGAGTTGAGTGATAAACTTGAAAACCGCTTGGTGATTAATAGAAGAAAAAGTAAACAAAGAGAAACTGTCACTTGCTTATACGCCCTTTTGAAAAATTAACCGAGAATTGTATTCTTTCGTATCGGCGGTAGCTTTTGTTCGTTTGGTTCACTCATTTCGAGATCGTTCTATTGTTCACTACACAATACTGTACTTGGTTTCTTCCATCCCGAACGTAAGCGGTTTTATTTTATCGACTGACTTGGATGCGATGTGAAAGCAAACTGTAAAATAGTTTTATATGGCTTCATTTAATAATGCTCCAAACACCTACTGTAAGGCTATTCGCAACGCTGTGATGGATATCTGTTCTAAAATGACAGGCTGTCGTACAATTTAAAACCACAGACTAACAGACAGGACACTCAAATTAGATTTTTCAATCATTTTAACGGTCATTTCGAATATTCCTTTATTTGGGACAGTACTCACATGTGTCATGATGGCGCCACGTTACCCTATCAAAAACATCCTGTCTGTCATCTAGACTGTGTTTATTTTCTTTCATTTACCAACAGAGTTGCCATTCATACAGAATTACCTATAATGTATTGATTTGTATACGTCCATGCGAATTTCATGCAGGATACAGATTTAATACATATTGCCAAAACTATATACATAATTGTGTCTACTTCTCATCCTCCAACGCAAGACAAAATCGATCCCGTTTTGTTACAATATTTACTTGCTTCTGGTCTGCCGCCACTTAATTTCGGGTGATAACTACCAACACAATAAAAAATAGTCTAGATGAACAACGTTGAGTCAAATAAATGGTTACCTTCCAACATCGCGAAAAAGTTAAATATATTATCAACGTAATCCAATAATTTATTGTGACGATTCATTTTCACATATTTTGATGAAATCAGGCATCCCTGCAAGCAGCTGATCGGTGTTGACAAACAAGGGGAAACCAACTAGTAAAAAAAACTTTTACATAACACAAGGGGTGTACAAATAGTAAATAGTTCGCGCAGTACAATATAGGTGGAGCTAGTGCATAACGAAAAAAAATTTTTATAAGAATTTACTCATACTGTCATGTCTGTTAGTCTGTGTTAAAACTGTCAAAAAAAACTCGAGCTTGATGATCTAAACGCGAAGATTTAAAATCTGTTCTACAGGTTCTACATTCGTCTATTAATGCATTGATGTTATGTCAACTCACTGTGATGTTTCAAATCAGAAACACTGACACCGTTCGCTTCGGATTATCGAAAAAGATTGAGCAAGCAAAAAAAAACAGGTCCACGACTTTGAACTAAAGAACTACCGTTCTCAAAAAAAGAACTATTGGTCATTCATTCTTTCAAAAGAAGTAGTTCTTTTGACCCGTTCGCGAACGAACGAATCTCTAGTATATACAGTCTCTAGTAATCACCAAGATTCTGCAATCTGACGGATTTGTTGTGATACGAACGAATCTACACTTTCGTTCGAGTTAGAATTTTGCATTCTTTATTCCGTTCGACTTGTATGATTCGATCGACTCCTCGACTCTCGTTCGGGAACACTTGAAATTTCGAACACTAACCATCAGAGCTGTCAACACTACTTACACGTTCTATATTATATATATATATATATATATATATATATATATATATATATATATATATATATATATATATATATATATATATATATATATATATATATATATATATATATATATATATATATATATATATATATATATATATATATATATATATATATATATATATATATATATATATATATATATATTATTCATTTCTTAGTAAACGAAACCGTCACACTTGTATAAACAAATTAGAACGATTCTAAACCGAACAGAAGTAATACGTACGCAATTCGATCGAGTAATGTCCGAAATTTGAACAACTCGAACAAATGATATTCGAGTTCATACCCAACTCGATCGGAATGCAGAATGGAAATTGCACATTCGATCGGAATATTTCGAATCGATCGACGTACAAAATCGGGGTGAATAACAAGTGTTGGACTAATATCCCTTCCCATTTCTTAGACGATCTACGTTCGGGCCTTGCCGACGCCGGTACTGATAAATGAATTCTAAGGTTCCCAGAAGATGCACATTGAAAGATGATTTGCCAATCTCAGGTCTGATCATATAAAAATTCTTTAAAAATTTCAGTCAATCCCAATCAGTAACGGAGTAGAAACCAGGGGTGGTCAAGCTCAAGCTCAAGCTCTTATTAGCAGAAATTATGAAATCAGTATAAAATTCTATAAGACCAACTACGCAACTAATGCAAATAAAACAGCAAAACCGTTTTTGCACACCCCATCCCTAATAACCATATAGAAATATGAATAATTTCGGACAATCAAATAATAGTACTATGATTATTTTAGAAGTTATATTACTTTAGATAAACCGTTGCCGATCGGCATGCTGCTTTTGTCATTACACATTTGAATGAGTGATCGCTTTGATAGAAATTATAATGGAAGAAAATATGAACCAATATCAAGTAAAAACAATTAGGCTAAACTGAACAATTAAATATCGTCTCAGCGAGACCGGAACGTGAATCCTAATTCTACAGTATGATGATGCATTAATTAATTTGAGAACGTATTTCGTGTGTCAGGCTAAATAAAATCATCTGGTTCACGGGGGGCATCCAAATCGCGATAGTGAATTACTGGACGATAATCGGGCGCCATTCTGGAACGATTGCAATGGAATGGTGTAATGACGATCAACGTTGGTGGTGTTGTCGACCAAATTGTTATGATAATCTAGTTCTGATAGCTTTTCTCTAGTTTCGTATATTTCTTAGTTTGTCGATATATTTAACTACAAAATTGAAATCAATTGTAGAAGAATATCTTATATCCTCAAATTAGCGGGAAATCGCAAGTTTAAAGAAAGCTATCATCGAAAGTGGGCATGTCCAAATCGCTGTACGCCACTATTGGCCGACGAATTTCTCGCATGGATTCTCTGGAAAGTGTAACCATTTGAAAAGAGTTTAAACAAACTGCTGAGCTGATTCACAATCGTTGGATCTATTAGACTAGTAGTTCCAAGATTAGTATTTTTAAATCAGTTATCAGGTGTCAGACCCAACGAAGGGAACTAGAGAAAAGCTATTAAACGCATTGACTATCAGGGCAGATTGTAACCTTGAAACCACTACTCTATAGCTCCATAGAAAGAGTTCGGAACGTAAATGCACTGAAGTGATGTCACTAAAACGACTAGAACTTTTTTTCTGGAACCACATCGAAACATTCTTCGGTACATTTATGCCCTGTTTACACTTCTGCTGGCAGCCAGCATGCTGGTGCCTGCGTACTGCCCTCTTAGGAAAAAAACGTTCAACTGTGGTCTAATGATCCAATGTATTAGACAAACGAAGGACCACCGTTTAACGTTTTTTTTTTCTAAGAGGACAGTACACTGGCACCAGCATGCTGGCAACCAGCAATAGTGTAAACGCTACATTAGACCCTAAAATTCGGCAGAACGCAACTAAAAATAACGATAGTTTCTAAACCACTTACCTTCCTCCTCGACCGAATCCTGGTCTACCACGACCAGCAGATGGTGCCATCATAGGTGGTGCGTAAGGAGCATACATCGATGCATACGCGTGAGGCATTCCATACGACGGACGATATCTGCAATGAAATAAAAATATTAAATGACTCGATTGTATTAATGCACAAAATATTTCAGAAACTCACCCCGCACTCGGTGGAGGCGCTTCAATAGGCGCTTTTTTTGTATTACCCGGATGTTCGGGTAGCTGCGGTCGTTTGGGATCTTTCAAATAATTATTGAAGTACTCTACCTCCTTGCGTACTTCGTCGACCTTTTCTCCGTGTTTATTGAAAATGTGTTTTCGTACGAAATCCGGCCCCTTGAATTTTTTTCCCGACAGTGGGCATAGCCATTTGTCCTTGGCAAGTTCCTGAGTGTTAGCTTGTATAAACTTTTCCACTTCGGCTTCTGAATCTTTTGAGCCAAGTTTTTTCATTTCCTCCTGTTCGAGCTCGGAGATTCTTGCCAAAAAGGAACCCATTTTACTTTCGAATGTGCGGACATACTCTTGGATTTCATTCGTGGTGACCTTATTCTGTGGCACCGGTCCTCGCGCGTGAATTATACCACACCGGTTTGGCATTTCGTCTTCGTAAGGGTACTCGCAGTGATTATAGAAGTCAACCGAATGAACTACCCGTAGATACAGAATTAGCTTATCCAGTACTTCGATGAGCTGTGGATCGCGCTCAACTAACTCACCGTCCGTAGCTTTTTTCGTTTCTGTGGAAAGGCCAAGTAGTTCATCTTCTTCGGCGGAAGCTTCCTCAATCAAATAATCGGTGATGTTTTGCAAGACCGGGTTATTCGACTGAAGTCCAAAGAATTCACCATTATTTTCGCCATTATCCGAATTCGAATCTTTCCACAGCCCGGCCTTATCGTCCAGATTGTGAGTTATTTTAGCGCACAGTTTAATGTCACTGCGAACAATCGTCTTGTGACATGTGAGTCCGTTAATCGGGCGCACTCTTCTACTTAAATCTTTATTGACAATCGCTCCCAATTCGCAATCTCTTAACCGGATATTGTTGAGATTCCAACAGATCTCCTTGATGTTGACATCCCGACGGAAAGTTACCCATCCACGGCGGAACCATCTTCTTTCCAGTAATGGATCAGCGATTGCGACACGTAAGAAACCATTATATCGCTTGCACATTGCTTCTACTTCTACTTTCGTGATAGAAGGTGCTAGATTTCGTAGAAAAATTGAGCTGGTTCTGTGAAGAGCTCTGGGAGCCGGTCCTGTGTTAGTATCTTTAACCAAATCGACGGTTGCAACACGTTCCGAATCTTCATTTTCTTTGTTGGTAGCTTCTTCGTCAGCAACTTGTTCTACTTCTGTCCTCGATTCCGTTTCCTTTTCGGCTACTTCAGCATCTTTTTCTTCAGCAGCGACAATATCATTAGCATTGACATTATCTGAAGCATCTTTCTCAGTATCCATTTTCTCTGGTTCTGTTGATTCTACATTGACTGGTGTCTCTTCCTCTTCACCACTTTTATGGCCATTACTCGCCGGATGCTCTTCTTGTTCTGCAGGCAACGGAGGTGTATTGGCTTCCGTCGTTTCCTGTTCTTTTCTCTTCTCATCATCATCGTCATCGTCGTCATCCTTCTTTTCTTTTTCCTTTTCTTCTTCGGAATCGCTCGAACTGGAGGACGAAGATGAAGACGAACTGGACGCTGAATCCGAACGACTTCTCTTTCGTCTGTCTTTTTTTCGCGGAGTAGACTCTTCTTCGGGTTCAGGTTCTGCCTCTAATTCTTTTTCTGGTGTTTCTGGTTCCTTTTCGGGTGTTTTATTTCTCTGTTCAATGGGTTTGACAACTGGTTCTTCATCATCCCATTCACCGCCACCAATGACATCCTTAGCAGGATCGACAATTTTCTCCATTTTCATTGCCGTATTGTCAAATTTTTCCTCCTTAATGTACATTTTTTCCTTTTTTATTATGCTGTCCAAAGGTTCTCGTTTGATTTCAAATTTTGGTTTCTCGGGAATAATTTTCACAACCTCAACAGGTTGTTCATCCAGAGCCTTAAGATCCTCGTCGGTTCCGCCTTCCAATTTGATGACTACCGTATCCAACAAGCGAAGCAACGCGTCCGAATTTGACGTATCAACTGACACCTTGGCAATGTCCTTAGATTCTAGCAATTCGACGAATACATCGGATCGTTTCTGTAGATGGATAATTTTTTCAATTTAACAGAAATTCAACACGTCAAACGGAATCAGTATAAATCACAGTTGACATTACTAGAGCCGAAAAAAACTTATGCTAAGTATTGTTGTATAAGTTGTATATGCCAATGAATAAAAGAAAACGTCCAATTTTTTTTTATTTAGTAACCAAGAACACATTAGTGATTGATTGAAAATTATTGTCAAATAGCAAAAATTTTGCGGGTCAGATTGAACTTCTTAGAAGCACTAGTAATTCAATTTAAAGTATTATGGACTGATGAGTCGAAGGTGAAACATAGAGATAAATTATGTTGGAGGTAACAAATTTTGTTCTTACCTTTAGGAAACCAAGCTGTTCCTCCTTGCGTTTCAACGATTCCTCAGGATGGTACTTGATTTTAAACCTGTTTTTTACGAAAAATAAGAATAACAAAAACCAGGCAATTAATAACCGTATCAAAAATGAATTCAAATACGAAAAAATATAACTATTCAATTGCAATAAATATTCCCTATTTTATAGAGAAAACCCACGGCTTCAAATAGCTAGGCTCGCCTAACATTCTGTGGATCGATTTTGAATTTAACACATTTGTAACAAACATAGCTAGCAAGATTCGGTCATTGGTCAACCAGTGATGTTTTGTTATTTTGTTTACCATTTTATGAAAATTTGTAAATACCTCTCTGTCTCTGATTTGACATCATAGCTCGTGTATTTGTTTTCAGTACGCGCGCGTAGAAATCAATCGGAGGCATCGGATTGGGTTTGGAACATCTAGCATTGCTCGCTAGACGTTCGGTTCGTGTTGAGCCCTAATCAAGACAACGCGCGGAATACTTTTTCGAGTTTAAAAGTTACGCGGCAGCAGGGGAAACTCTAACCGGTTTGAGGGGTAAGGAAACAGTACATGTGTGTGCTTCTAAAACGTGCAAGTCGTAGAAGTACAACAGGCGATACCACAGCCCGAAAGCCGTGCCCAATTTTAGTGCTGTCAAGGAGAAGAATTATTATTAAAAGTTATATACAATATTTTGAAACAACTCCGTTGCTGATGCAGATTTAGTTGATGGTGAACATATGCTACACGCAAAATCATTGAGTATCCATCTATCCTTTTTTTCTTTTACTAGACAATGCATGAAAACAATTACTAAATTCAATTTAAACCTCACCATTCCTCGTCTTTGTGGGCCACAAAGAACTCGTTCAATTGTTGCCGTTTAAACTCCAGCTTATAGTCATTGTATTTTTGAATCGCTTCAGAATCAGAGATAGCATCGTCCTGGGTAGCTAAAAATTGTTTCAGTGTCATCATGCATGGTTGAGTCTGCATATCTCCGGAAGATTGAGGTTCTCTGTAAAAAGCAACACTTAGCTAATTCACACAATAACCGACCACTTGGTGACATACCTTTGATGCATGGGACCCTGATGCCCATATCCAGCACCGGGATGCATGCTAAAATGATCGTGTCCATAGCCATACATTCCATAACCATCATGACCTAGAATAAAATGGAACTGTTAAGTCCTGTGATGATTTTTAATTACAAAATTTAAATATCACCGAAGCGTCTTCCTCCATCGCCCCATCCATCTCCACGGAGACGCTTCATTGGAGGACCCTCTCTGTCCGGTGAATATCCACGATCCCGGGGAGGTGGCCGATAGTCTCGATAGTCTTGACGTGGTCTGCCACTAGAGAAACAATAAATTAATATATCAAATAGAGGTATCTAACATATATCTAGGTACATACCGATCAGCCCAATCATCTCGTCCGCGAGAACGATCCGATCGATCTCCTCCTCGGGCATAACTATCTCCGGCACTTCGTTCACCACGAAATTTGTCACGTCGTTTACGGTCGTACTCATCGTCAGAATCTGCCATCTTAAATCCGGTTACTGAAATTGCATGACATAACCCCAATCAGGTAAGCAAAGAAAAAAAGTTCGACTGCATAACTTTTTAAATAGAATTCAATATTGGTAAATGATGTCGTCATGAAAACAGTAAAATTACCCAAAAGGACATTCATATGTAAGATACGAGAAATATTCATTTCATCATAAGTAACACATACCTTATAATTCTCTACTAATCAACTAACAAATATAATCAAAATAATTTTTTTAATGCCAAATCACTAAAATGGTACTTTAAAGCTAAAACAACTAGCTTTGTAATGATTGTAACACGGAAAATAATATATTATATTTTCACATTGGCGAAGACGCGTCGGCAAACTTTCAATTTTTCAGCTGCCCAGTGCCCACCACGATGTTGCTTGCAAGTGTTGCCAAAAGTACAGCGTGGCATCGAAACCGAATATCAAATCCAGCCTGGTGGCAAGGATAGGGCGCTCCAGTACGTGCTATCGTAGCCAACATCTGGGGCCTTTGGTGGCAATCAGAGCGCTCAGAGTATGGTAAACAAACATTCGAGCATTTCAAATCGAGTAAAATCTTAATTTCCTTATCGTAGTGATGATATTCCGATCGATAATTTGCGGGGAAGTGCGGTAAAGGGTACTGAATAAACAAGTAGTTTGAAATATCCAATTTTTTTAGCCATTCTTCTTCATTGTTTTGGTTTTTGCAGAATAATAGGGCATATTCAGTAGTGTTCTAGTTTTAGATGCATAATTTATGTCAGTTACAAATTTTAAATCTGAATTTTATAACTAGAAAAACTGGCAGCCCCAGCAGTGTTTTAGAACAAATTCAGCAGCTGCAAGATTCATATGAGTGGTCTATAATGTAAATGAAACTGAAACAAACGTATCCCCAGCACAGAGATGCCAGGTAAAAAATTCAAATGTCTGCAGACAGGGTCTGTAAATCTGAAAAAAAATCTGCAGTCAGCAAGTATGGCTTGCTGGCAGCAATTTCTCTATAAAGTATGACATGCAAAACTGACTTGGCGAGCAAAAAAAAAAAAAAAAGGTCGCGGAAATTTCAAATTTTTCTGTAAATATAGACGAAAGTCAGCGAGAATTTCAAAAGTCTTTAAAAGTCTGCGAGAATTTCAAAAGTCTGCAAAAGTCTGCACAACAAAAAATGTCTGCAGCACTATACCCCAAATCTGCAGATTTACAGACAAATCTGCAGACCTGGCATCTCTGCCCCAGCAATCCGTTTTAGTTTTATTTATTCGACCAGTTCTACTGTCAAATTTAAAACTGGTATACACTGCCGTTCTATTTTTTTTTATATATTTGAAACACAGATTAAACGCTGCTGGGGCTGCCAGTTTATTTTGTTATAATTTCTAGATTTAAATTTTAAAACTGACATAAATTATGCATCTAGAACTAGAACACTCCTGAATATGCCCTTACTCTTGTTTCAAATCTGTATAAAATGTTCAAAACGACGTATGTAACAATGAGAGATTCTCTTTGCTTACTTTCTCTTTCGATTATTGCGAAATATTCCTGCTTTTTTGGTAATTTCTCCTGAGAAGATTAAAAGATCATAGCTTTAGTTATTATTATCGGTAAATAATTGGAGAGAAGGATTGCTAAGAGTGCCGTAATAATCAAAAGACAAAGTAAACAAAGAGAATCTCTCATTGTTACATACGTCGTTTTGAACATTTTATACAGAAATATACAAAAAATAGAACGGCATCGTAGACCAGTTTTAAATTTGATAGAAGAACTGGTCGAATTAATAAAACTAGAACGGCTTGCTGGGGATACGTTTGTTCCAGTTTCTGCTCTATTATAGATCTTCCATATAGCAGCCCTTACACGTGACAATATTATTGTCAATCCAAAGTATTGTCAATACCGTCAATCCAATTGACTTGGTAACTTGAGTCCGCATTTTTCTAGAAAATCAAGCGTTTAGAGCTTCAAATATTGCAAATGAATATTAAAATATAGAAAGAAGAGATTATTGCACATATTTAACAGTTTCTCTCTGGAGAGAAAGTATTGTTGGATTGATGAGCAGTTTTGATTTTTTTGACAATATTTTCGTCAATCCAATGAAGTTTCCATTACACGATCAAAAGTATTGTCAATACTCCTTGTATATAATATTGTCTCGTGTAAGGGCCGCTTATAGAACTTCTAGCTGCTGAATTTGCCGTGTTATGGCCGAAGGCTGAGTGGGCGCGAGAACAGCGTTGCCAGGTCATTTTTCCAAAATTCTGTATTCGGAGCAAAAATCTATCGGTTACTATTCGGTTTTCATAAGAAATCGTTGAAAAGATTGAGTAATTAGAAATTTTCCTATCGATTTGACAGCTCTTGCTGAAAGTATCATCTCTAAACAAGCAGCGCCTCTACATTTCAGTTTTGCGACAATGTGCTAATTGGCTTAGCTTCTCGCTCTTACTCTATCTGCAGCCTAATGCCCCGTTTACACTTCTGCTGTCTGCCAGCATGCTGGTGCCAGTGTACTGCCTTCTTAGGAAAAAACGTTCAACTGTGGTAGAATAATCCAACGTATTAGACCAACGAAGGACCACCGTTGAACGTTTTTCTCCTAAGAGGGCAGTACATTGGCACCAGCATGCTGGCAACTAGCAATAGTGTAAACGCTACATAAAGGGCTCTCCGCCAGCGTTGGCAACTATACCGATTTCTCAGTATTTATACCGATTTTTGGACTCGATACAGGAATACAGATATGCTCTCTAAAAATACCGATATTTCAATTTTCATACAGATAAATACCGATTTTCAGTTTTTGTGATGGATTCCATAGGGGTAAATCAGGTCGAGCAACCTTTTTTTTGGTCGCAAAATCAGTTTCCGTACTAAATCGATGTTTGATTTTTCGAGAAAGATATGGTACAGATAAATTTATCCGCCAAATACAAATTTTTGGAAAAAAACAGTTAACAGCACTGCTCTCCGCATTCGGTCGAGTCGACCCACGACGTAAAATACACTGGTGGCGTAGTAAGACAGGTTTGGTTGTGTTGGTAATTTTCTCACGAAATTAAGTATGGCGCGCCGGGATTCAAGCATGTAAACATAAACAAATGACCATTTCAGATCGGGATTTCCCTTCTAAGTTACTCCAGTTGTCGCGCAGCCTGGCGAATCTTTGGCACTAATTGAAAATCTGGACATTTTATCTTCAAGGGCTTGCAAGGTAACGTCGAAATATAGTAAATTTTACACACATCTGATTCTGTTCATTTCGTTGGAGGAAGGATTTGGCGGATCGCACTGTGGTATCTATTACAGTTATTATGGATAATGGAGTGATTGTGCAGTGGGTGGCATTTCAAATGCAGGTGATGAAAACGATTGAAACATCCCGGAACAAAACACTGCATTTCACTGTCAATATTTTCGCAAACATAACCAACTCTAAATATTTTCATAAAAGCAACTCCCGGAACGTCATTTGTTTATGTTTTTTCTACTTCACGTCTCTCTGTTATTCCAAAATAAAATGACAACCGCACTAACACATAGAAAAACGTGATCACCAGGTTATTTTACATCGTGGAGTCGACCGATCCGAGCTTCCGGCGTTAACTTTTTCTGTGCTTCGGCTATGGCTGTGCTATGGGTGTGTGGGTGTCTGTAAGCTCATTTGATAGTGTTTCCAGTGAATAATAAGTTTTGGAGGTATTCATACTTACTTACCAACTTAGAAATTAGCGTTCTACGCCATATTCACGTGTTCGTCAAATCTTAAAGGGTCCCTATCCTTAGCACTATTTTTTGCAGTCATGTTAATGAATATTCCACACTTCGAAGATATAACAAAATGGATTTGATTTTCTGATGGCAAGAGATTTTCGAAAGACTTCAACTAATCATAAAATTCTGATGCTCGAGTTTATCGGTTAACGATATGCTTTGGGAAAAATACTGCTGTATTATCCCACCGCACACTGAGCTAAATTTTCTTTTTCACATTATATGATATTCTAATGATTTTGCACTATTAGCATTTCCAATAATAGTTACAAGATGTGTTCAACATCATGTCAAATATATGAGATAATCTTATGAAACTTAAAACTCTTCTTTACATTATTTTTACAGGATTTCCATATAACGAATGAAATTTCCAGTCTGAGTCAAATTTATTGACGCGTGTTATAACCATTACTAGATATCCGCACAACATACATTGGAACAATTTATGAAGCGCATATTATATTCACTTCGAATTTATTTAGATAGGTTCATATATACCATATGACTAGTTTAGTTATATATATATATATATATATATATATATATATATATATATATATATATATATATATATATATATATATATATATATATATATATATATATATATATATATATATATATATATATATATAACTTTCAATGGAGGCCATACGAATAGTAGATAATTGCAAACTACTACTTTTCTTTGAGGATTCAAGCTATACTAGTATTCCGTTCGGTAAGGGAGCACATGATATTTGCGAAAGAGAAGTGAGATCCCGAGACTGAAAATAATAAAAAATGAATCTTACTAGAAAAATAGAGTAATGAAACGTACCGGATATATATTTCATGGTCCGTTAACGCATATCCTTGAACGAAGTTGGATGAGCTGTTTTTTCAGCGATTTAAAATTACATTGAGATGCGGAACTTCCTGAAACAAAAATGGTCTGGAGCAGTTGACGAATATCGAGGACACAACTATTCCTTCAACTTCAAGCAGTACGATTCACGACTTTCATCGGATTTCCATATAAATTATATGGGATATTTTTATAACTTTCATTATGATAACGTCCATTTAGATTTGACGTACACATTAAATAAAGATTATAAGTTTCTATATAATTTCTATGAATTATATTCGGCATATGATTCATATGACAAATCTAATGAATATAAATAAGATTTTCATTTCAGTGTACGATATATCATACACTCAGAAAAATAGTATGGTAACTGTTACTATATAGAGGGCCAACTTGACCATGAGCGTATAGTGGTTTTCAGCCGACTATGAAATCATATGATTTCAACAATAGTCAAGTTCATGTTTACTATGAATGGTATCGGCTCTAGAATAGTAATATTGAACAATGTATTGTATGAATAACTAATACGATTGAGATGGTTAGCCTAACCATGACCGAATATTTTTTTTACATTGTAGTTTTTGCTATAACCAGAGTCATGGTATTTTTGACATTTCACTTCTAGTTATTTTGAAACTAAAAGCAGTGGTTGATTCAACAATGCTGAAGATCAGCAAAACATGAGCTAATGTTGAAAAGTTTTATGAATTTAAATTCTAAAATAAGACCAACAAAATAATTTCATTAAAATCTATTTTATTTTCGCATCAAATCAAATGATAATGGTGAAATATTGCTTAGCATTGCTTGATAGCATCAGTTGATCCAAGGCTCTGTCCGGTGGAGTTTCTCCTGAAGCAGGAATTGGCAGCAGGAAAGAAATTATTAGCCAAGTCCAGATGCAAACCTCGATACCCACCTGCGATTTTCGGATTCGAGCGAATTGAATCCGGAAATCAAATGATAATCTTCCTTTTCATCAATCGCTTGATGTTGTTTCTACAGCGACCGATAATAAATAATAAACCGTATACGAGATGTTGATTTCACTGGAAAACACAACCGTTGCCGGCAAAATTGTTGAAAAATTGAATTTCAATGACGGAAACTAGTAAGGCTACAAACTTTACTTACCTGCAAGACCTACCAAAGTACACAGTCACAATATAGAATATTTTTTTCAAATTCATCACTGATGTGTTACCCATATACGCAATTTTCTGCTAAATTGTAACTTTATGTGACAATAACAGTACACCCGTTCATTGACAATTTGTATAGTCAGCACAAATGTAATACATAGTAGGTTGAAAAACACTCTACGATAATGTGCTTACTACATAAATTCTGTTGATATGGACTACATGAATAGTGTTTTCAAACTTCATAATCGTCTTTTAAACCATGTATCTATATATGGTAACATTATTATATTGTAAACATATTTACATGGTAGCAATAACTATTTCGCTTCTCATATATATCAAGGCTCGAGAGCAATTTCACCTTATTAGAAATTGTGCTTTTAACTATTTGTTCTTATATTTGAGATGACTACCATTGTCAGGATGACCATGCCAGAAAAGTCATAAATACAAATAGTTTAGTCAAGTCGTAGTCTTTGTTGTCTAGTAATTTATACAATACAAATGGTGAATAGTCATATATCCATATGGAACCATTACTTATGGTTTCGAACAAAAGATTCGCACAAATATGGTGCTTACTTTTCTTTGGTCATTTGTGTGAACTTTGCAAGGTTATAATACAAATAAAACGTTGACACTTGAGAACATTTTTAATGTACAAAGAAATCAGAAGTGTAAACTATCAACTAGTAAAGCTGTTAGGTACTAAACTTCTTAAGTAAACATGTATTAAAATATGGGACATGATGGGTTAATAAAGCTGTAAAAATAAATACCCAAAAATGTGTTTTAGAAAAAATTTATTAAACTGTTTCAACTAAACGTTTGCTTTAAAACAAGCATCTGATCAAAATAAATTCAGAGCTGTATTTTTGACTGATATAACATTTGTATAAGTGTTTTCAAATGATAAATAATCGCATGTTATAAGGAGAGAAGCTTTTCAGAATGAATAATTATCTCTACTGGATACAGTGATCGCGAGGAATGTATCTTCTATAACAGGGAGCAACCGGAATAAGAAGAGAACTACTTTGCTGACAAAAGAAGCCAATTGTCTGATCCTGTCCTAGCAGGATACTAATTAGCGACCCTTACACGATCATTAAAATGCATTGAAGGATTTCTAGTATGCAGAAATTTTACCTGGCATCTGGCTGGCTGGCAGTTGTTTCAACCCCTTCGCTGTCTGTTGAACTGAAGTTTACAGAATTTTGATTGGCGAATAGAGAAATTTTTAGAGCGAATAGAGAAATAAATCGTCTGATGGATTAAAGGCAATTGCAGATTTAAAAGGCAATATACTCTAGCGACAAGAATTATTTGTTCACTTAAAGCATCAACAAGTATGTATCTGTCAAAGACGACTGAATTTTTAGAGCAGACGATTCACTATTTTTTATAGTAGTTTATTTATATAGTTAATATTAATAATGTTTCGAGTGAAGCACTAGGTCTATAATATGATCAGTATCTAACGGGGAAACAGATTGAAAAACTGACATATGAACACAATGATGTAATGAAAACTGCGAAAATGTTACCGCAGCGACAAGACTCGAACCCGTAGCTAAATCCTAACCGGGGAAATTGTTTTTTACCAATTAAACTACCCTGCATATGAAAACACATGAAGAGAAAGTCCAATTGATTGGACGAAACTAAGCATGCTTCGCTGTACTTAGCCACCACGGTATTCACTTATAGTCCCGTATCGACGGAAACAAATTCAACAGAAACGCATACAATGATCACGAGTCTATTTCTTCCCATCTATTTTTGCCGCATGATACTGATTCGCGACTTTTGTTTTTGTGTATTTAACAATCTACGATGTAAGTGGTAAGGTAAGTGAATACCGTGGTGTCTAAGTACAGCAAAGCATGCTGCGACGAAGACAGTCTAACGCCTTTACGAGGACAAGGCCCAATTTTCCTGGCAATGGGTAAGATGTTCCTTCGCCAGGGTCGTCAGAGCTACCTTCATCAACTGGCAAGAGAGACAACGGGTTCCCAGGATGCGATGAAGCCGTTTTTTTTATGTTTCCGCGTAAGACAGTAACATGCACTTTACAGCAGTCTTTCTGCAGGAATCTTCCCCATGGCCCTCTTCACATTTACCACATCGCGAATTATTGCAAAAGAAGGTGGCCGTATGTCCAAACTCCCCTCCCACTACCAAATAATTTGGGAAGGCAGATCCGGCGAAGGTCACGCGAAATGAGTCTGATGCATAGAATTTACCGTCTATTGATTTGGATCGATCCAGTATTTTTACTGGCGGAAGGTCGGGGTTTTTGAAACGAACTACTCCTTTCTTCATCAGATCTTCGATGGTCAGGCTCTCGTCATGGAACACATCGTCGATCTCCAGAACACGAGACGGGATGTACACGTGGTACTCCCTCGTAAAAAGCACACTATCAGCAATGTGATTTGCTTGCTTCAGGTCGGACATGACGACGCGCCACTTGTTTGGCGAAACTTTGTCCATAGAATTTATTACCGAGTCTTGATAAACCCTACGACGAGGGTTTGGTTTCTCAGAGGAGGGAGCGGAATCATCCAATGGAGGCATCTCGTAGTCAGAGTCCGTATCTAAACGTTTTACTTCTTCACCCGGACCACCTCCATTGCCATTAGTTGTCATAATTTTTGTGTAGGAGCAGTATAATCTCCAACACTCCAACAATAAACAAAACAGAAGTGAAAAAATATAGAAAATAGTAGGAATAGAAACATAGTTTGAAGAGTACTGAACTAGTATGGATGATTTAATTCTTCGTTCCTTTTTGCGTGGCCTTGAAGTACCGGTGGACTTGTAGACCGCAAACAATTGGGGTGTTATTGCCCAATAGTGATCGGGTAAACAAAAGAGTTCTTAAGTGCTTATACTTCATCCCTTGCTGAGATAAGCACCTTCGCCGAAGTCGATTATAAAACGCGTGTGTGCTAATCGAACACTCGGATACGAATGAATGGCGTTTTTAAAGGACACTTTAAACTTTTAAATTAGAACTGCCATTATGGAGTATTTGACTAAAGTTTGTGACTGTGCCCGAGAGACATTTCTGTCATTTCTGTCACACATGTCTATTCCTACTTTAAATCACGACAATTCACTGCATAGCAAAGCCGATTTGTTGAGAACGGAAAATATCTTTTTAATTTATGGGTCATATTAGTAAATGGCCATAAAAACTTACTTTGGCTATATTTTTTTTCGGTTTCAGGTTCCGGAAGTATCGGTCTAAAATTGCAAAACGAAACTCATATCGGTTTCCCAGAAATGACTTGAGGTAAAAAGTTTTCTAAATTGACCTCAAATCTTCTCCAATTGATAGTTTTTATCAGTAGACGGTCAAACAAACCGATTTCGGTTATTCTTTTAAGAATCGAAGAAAATTATTTTGAAGAATACCACAGTATTATATATGATAGTATGATTGATATGAGAAAGACATCATTATACCACTAGGTGGATTAAAACAGGTTTTTCTGATTTGAGGTAGTCCTCCAAAAGTATACTATGCCGATCCCAGAGAACTGACATTATGATCGTTTCGACCCTTTGATACGCCCTTCGAGACACTCGTGTCGATTAGAAACACTCGTCCCGACTTCAGTCTATTGTTGGGTAATCATTCTGGTCTCTGACGTGTAATAATGGATTAAGCCAAACATGTACTCGAAGTGCACTTGCGTTTTTTTTTTTCTAGCCGTGAATAAGTATGTGAGGAATCCTGCGGCAGGATATTTTTCGTATCTGCAGAATCTTGGTTAACTAAGGCATGCTCGCGTGCTTTCTCTTTCCGGTCGCCCAGTACAATTTTTTTGTATTATTGCTATTGTCGTTTATTTTGTCCCGGTTTTATCCTCCATAATATTTATCAAACTTTTTTGACGTAGGACTACGGCTCTCTTTATTATGCTCACCTGGGTTCATTTTCAAAATTTCACAACACAAGTGTAACGAAATTACTACAGATTTGATTTCTTAATAACTTTTTCTCTGTTTGAATATTTTTTCTAATTTTTTCACGAAACGAATGGAAACAGTTGTAAGATTGTTGTTAATACCACGTTTATCACGCAAATATTGTTTAAATAGTAAAGACCATCTGGAAGCTGTAAATGAATCCCGTACAGCATTTTGTTATTGAGATATATGAAATATTGAAATATATGAGCCATTGTACGACTTGTGACACGATTATACTGCCGCTCTACGCATAATTGTCCAATATTCTATAGAATTTCCTATATATGGAACAATTATGCATAGAACGGCAGTATATTTATGTAATGATTTCTTCTAGGTCAAGGCTCAAACTTACAAATGATTTTGACTTCTTCAGGCGCCCTTCTTCCTGGAATACAAACGTAATCATCCGTCTTTTCCAGAACTACAAAGCTACTAACTGTTAGGGATGTCCGATACCGAGTCGATACTTTGAGGTATCGATACTTTCTTTCAAGAATCGTGTATTTTTGGTATCGATATTGCATCAGAGCGATATCGTTAGTATCGATACTTTTGGTCTCGATACTTACAGTATGGGAACAGATTACAGTCAATTCCTATTACGACGGATTTTTTGTCGTGAATACGACTTACTTTACTATGGGGCGCCTTTTCAAAATTTACCCTCTGAGAGAGTGATAAGTTTTTGATCGTGAATATCTCTTGTTGTATCTAACGAATCAACATAATTTTTGCTACATGCCATCGGAAATATGATCACAATTTTATGATACAATTTTCAGTTGTGTGACATAATCTCGAATAATTCAAAATTAAACTTTTCGGAAATGTTTGGTATAAACGAGTATCAAAGAGGATAATTCATAAGGCGCGTTTGCCTTTCTCGTATTTTTAAAGCTCATAGCTTAGTGATCTGTGAAAGGATTTATATAATCTAACTACCAATAGAATCGAAATTTTTCAACTTAAACGTGTATAGCAACAGCATACATATTTAATTAGTACACTATTGAAAAACCTGTCTCATTTGACCCATGTCAACACCAGCCAATCAGAACGCGTTCTGAGGAAGAGAACAAAATATCTGCTGTTGTACAACAAATTGTTCGAGAAAAATGCTCCGAACAGTGCGTAATATCGTAGAGAGTTCCACAATTTGGTCCCTCTGAAAGGCACGAATGAATCCCGTACAGCATCCTGATAGTTTCTTTCAATGAAATGCAAATCCGGAAGGAAATAATCGAAATTAAAATTCTATATACTGCTATTTTTATAGCCGTTAGGATCGCCCATTAGTGAAAAAGCTACAAACGGAATCACGTAAAACGAAACCTCTTAACAAAAATTGGATCAGTTTGGATTCTATCGCCACTGCAAGCAGATGTATTGTGTGTCGTTTGTAAAGCTAGCTTCGCTTCCGACAAGAGCGATTACGTCACAGCTGCTAGTCGTTTGCATTGGTGAAAAAACAACGAAAAGAGGACAACGGCCACAAAATCAGCCGTTCTAATGGCTTAGGATTTCTTCTTGTCAAATCGAAGGTAAAAATCCTCAGTTTAGTGCAAATCTAGAGCTGTTTGATTAGATTTGTGCACTTTTCGTTGTGTGTTGGTCGTGACAATTCAAAGCACTTTTCAGTGCTACAGATCATTATAAAGAATGATTTGAATTTACTCTTTCGTACCATCAGATTTATCAAAATAATCAGATCATCAAATTTATTTAGATTTATCAAAATAAAAGTAGACAAAGTTTGCACCGTCACTAACACATTCAATTACGAATCACGCAATGCAAAAATGAAAGTGTTGATATAGAACACATTTTTATACTAGTATGGGTGTCGTTTGGAAATATGCCGTGCGAAACAAGGTTGCCACGTATACAGATTAATCTGTATTTTTATTATAAAATTCTATACGGGTTATTTCATAATATTTGTGTTTCAGAATGTTTATTGTAACTAATCTGAACTTTAGTTTAGGTGCATCGTTTCAAATTCTAGTAGTGAAAAGGGGGAATGCTTGCATAATTCATACAATTGATCAACTAATTGATATTCGGAAGTGTTAAGGAACATGCCAGTTGTTTTCTTATTCACGACATCCAGTTATGTCTCTAACATTACCCACCCGCCTTTTTTTGTTTCAATTATAGAGGCTTCAACCTTAAGGTCGTTCGCCGCTTCGGGCCAGAAAAACTTTCTAAGGCTATGTGCGGGATTAGGAATCAAACCCAGGTGAGCTGCGTTAAAGACATCGATTAACCCATCCCGCTATACCCGTCCCCAAAGGAACATTTTTTTTTCGGGTTCGACGAAGCGCCAGGCTCGTGCATAGATTGGTATGACGTAGACTAACCGTCGTTTAAATTCGTTCTCGACAATCTCGCTTCGTAACACAAGTGCACTGAAAGAGAGTGATATGAGCGAAAACCATCAACAAAATACGCACATAAAGGCCATACTCTCAGAGGACTCAATCATTTCAATTTTCCACACACATTGCACTCTCTCTCAGTGCGCCTGTGGGACGACGCGAGATTTTCGAATACGAATTTCAACAACGGCTAGTCCACGTCATACCAATACATGCGCGAGCCTAGCGCTTCCGTTCCGTCATTTCCTGCTCCCGTCGTAATAGCAATAGCAATTGTTTCTATTTCTTTGCGTTTTGCCTTCGGCTCATCAGTGCTTAAAACAGTTCAAATTGAACTGTCATCTCGCGCCTAGTAATTCAATTTAAACCGCAAGCTTAGCACTGATGAGCCGAAGGAATAGAAACAAATATGTGCTTTTTACACAAACCAACAAAACTTCTAAATGTTCAATAGGAATTGGCTTTTATTGTAGTATCCGTGTACGGACATAAGGGTTATGACATGAAAATTTTTGAGAAAATAAGTGAAATGTGAAATCATGGTGGCTCCAACATTCCAACAGTGGCTTGCGCAAATTCTGTGGAGTGGACCAAAGTCACGAAAGGCGAAGTGCAATCTATGTGGCAAGAAATATGCGTATACTAGTGGCACAACAAATTTATGGAAAAACCTTTCTGTACATCATTAAATAATGCCACAGTCGACAATTTTATTTTATTTCGAAATGATTGCTGCGTAAGTATCAATTGATACTTACTGGTATCGATACTTTATTGCCTTTTGATACCTTGTATCGATACCCAAAATGTTGGTATCCCGATACCCTAGGTATCGATACTTGACCTTCCGAGTACCATCCCTACTATAACTGTCCTTTTAAGAATCCTAAAAGTAACGTAAAGATCTTATTTAGAAAACGGTCTTAAACTGTCGCTCTAGTTCTTAGGCTTAGGCGGTTAATTTTAACTTTTGATTAAAATATTACGCTTGAGGAGTTATTTGTGTCGACCCATTTCAAAATTTGACAAAAAGTTATTTGGGTTTATTTTCCACTGGAAATAATTTCAACTAAGGCTGTGAACCATTTCGCGGTTAATTTTAACTTTTGTTAAAAATCTGACACTCGAGTGGTTAATTTGATGTTTTCAAAAATAACCCTGCTCGAGAGTATGGTTAGTTTTGACAGATCGATTGTATTTTCCGACACTGAAAAAAATCTTGCAATGAAGATTCTAATATTATTTCTTTAGTTGAAATTATTTCCAGTGGAAAATAAACCCAAATAACTTTTCGTCCGTCAAATTTTGAAATGGCCGCAGTTTTAGTTAGATTTAACTACCTTACGCGAAATAACCACTCAAGTGTCAGATTTCAAATAAGTTAAAATTAACCGCGAAATGGTCACAGCCTTAGAATTCAAACGCAATCTTCCGAAAGTGAATGGTTCTTTTCAGGACTACAAAATCTCAAACGGTCAAAAGGTATCAAATCAGTTAAATTTTATACACATCTTGAATGCAGTCATTCGTCAATCTCGTGGCTATGTCTCTGACTCCAAGTTTTTTTTTTTGGTTTGGCCCCTCGGGCGACCCTTTGGGATACGTGACTGGTTCCTGGAGAAAAAGGCACCACTACAAATGACAGTTAATGATTATTTACTTCTTCTTTCGCGAATAACCTGTTTCCATTACCACTTTTAAAACCACAACCTCCGAAGAAAATTGGAAACTTTAATAAAAACTCAACAACCTCGTAATAATCTAATGAAAGAAGTAAGCAAAGGGAGGCTCTCATTTTTATCAATAAGACCCTTTTGTCATGGGATGAATAAAATATTCATTTTTTTAAACTTTTGGCGAATTGCTCGTATTGATAATGATGAAAATTTAGGGAAACAACATTCATGGATAAGAACCGCACAATTACATGGGTTTTTAAGATGCAAATTGTGTTTTCGAAGAATATTCATAACGTGTGCAATATTTTATAAACTATTTGGTACGTGGGGAATACCTATGATATATTTCTTCTAACGATACAGAAGAATCAATAAATAATCTTTCAATAAAACTCGTTTAACGTGTGTCTTTCGATTAATGAGTCAGATGATTCAGTTTTCCATAAGCGGCCCTTACACGAGTCATTAAAAATGTCATTACTAAAAAATAATATCATTTTATTGAACGTGTATGGTGCAGTAATGACGAGTTTTCTATCAAATTTGAAATACATCATTACTTAGTAATTATTAAAAATGACATTAATAATTCTCGTGTAAGGGCCGCTATATGCTTTTATGTTTTCATTTTGTTATGCTAGTTGTTCTTCGAAAGTTAACCGTCCGGTAGACTTTCAAATGTTGAAATGTTGACATGTTGAAATTTTATATCCGGGTGCATATCCAAATGACTAATCGGATCCGTTGCATCGATCAACAAATTGCTAACCGATGAGGAAAACTGAGAACACCGTTTAGATCACGTCACGATCTTGAGCGGTAACAACAAAGAACAAACCATGTTTCTGTGGTCCAAATGAGAAGTCGTCAAACGAGAGAATACTGGATTGGCAGCGAGAGCCACGATCACTTCCACCGGTAAAGAGCGCTAAACCTTGTTTATTTGTATTTTAAAACATGATTTCTACACGGCAGCCAGCTCAGTTTGTATTTGCACACCGCCACGAAATCAAGCACCTTTTAGTAGGAGTGGTTAGAATTAGCGAATCGTGTTGTGATCGTGAAACAGACGGCATTTTTTTCGATCGGGAAGCGTGATTGCATGTTCAGATTTATTTTGATAGTGTCGTAATGGGTTGTTAGCTAAGGTCGTTTTGGTTACGAGTAGTAAAACGTGATTGAAGTGACAACTACAGTACAAGCGTGAAAGTGAATTATTTCAGCACCCATCAGAGATGTATTCCAAGAACGTGAGGAGGATCCTGTTGATTGCTCTATTGTCGGTTGTCGTTGTTGATTGTCAGCAATATACCAGAGTGAAATGTAATTAAATTTTGTTTATTGTGATTTGTTCTTTGTTTGTTATACAACATGTAAGCCAGTAGGCGTCATTTTTTGAGGAAAACTGATCTGTGTTGATATAGTCACCGGCTGGGCTCATTATCATCTAGAATTTTTATAACTCCTCAAATGCGGAATTAATTTTAAGTCGAATAAAACAAAAAATATAGCTTGAAAGTAGCCTGCTATCGTCAGTTACGATGCCCTGGGGGGCTTCTAACTCGAATGGTCGGTGAGCCTCAAGGATGACTTCATGTCCAACGCATAATCTAACAGAAGATCGATGGTCAAAGTAATGGACGGTAGCGGATTTCCAAGACGTTCCTCGCTTAATGTGAATGTGCTGCATTTAAATTACTGCCGGCTACGCGATTTGGTTTATCCGATACATTACGCGTCATTCCGTTCGTATGGTTGAAGCGGCTGTGCAGAATTACCAACATAAGATTGATTTGATTTTCAGTGATACGGCGCAATAAATTCAGTAACGAGATTGTTGGAAATGCCAAGATAAAGGGTTTTCTACAGCAAAGAAAGATAGAAATTCAGGATCAAAGAAAGGGTATCCTCGAAAGCTCTGTTTCAAAAAAGTACCTCAGAGTTGGGGCAAAATAACAATTGCGCGTGTCCTTACAGGAGATATTGACGACTTATTTTGTTAAGATTAGGGAATCTCATATCTCAATCGCTTTTAAATAAAATTATTTCCATTTAATTCAACTATGATTGTGGAATAGAATTAATTTAAATTTAAAGCGATTTAGTTCATATTCCTAAAAAGTAATTATTTACATCTCAAGCTGACAGTTCCACACGTTTTACCATTATCATTTGATAAATGTGTGTGAAAAATTATTAGCTTGTTACGTTGCATTACGCTGTAATGTTTTCGTCGCTTTAACGTTTTTCGTCGCTTGAACATTTGTTAGTTTCGTGACTCAGCAATGTTCAATAAATAACACTTTAAATTTGATATTGAAACAACAGATTAATACATTTAGTAATATAGATGAATTTATCGTTCTAGCATACCCCAAACAATGACAATGACACACGCAAACATACACCAATTGAGCAATGTAAGACTCAGATAGTTGACTAATGTATCTGATGACTAAGATTTGTATGAGTTCACTATTATAAGAGATTTACTCATGTGATGTTCTTGTGATATCGGAAACTCTGCACACCACTTGTCACCTAGAATCACAGTATCATCAAGAATGCATAGTGATTCCCGTACATGGCTTGGTAGTCATTGTACTGAACAAAAAAAAATCAAATTCGAGCACTACCAATCCGTAAATAATTATTGCTGTATTTATGAAAAGTAAATGACACAATCTGAGTAGCTCCCGAGTACGGTATTTTTCTGTGAGATTCAGCATATGAAAGATTACATCCTGCCGCTGGTTACCGCATTTATAACTCCCAGCCAAGCACAGGAATTCGAGTGCACTTCGGAAGCATGTTGTTCATAATAAAGTTTGAATTCCCAACAAAGGACGGAGACCGCCATGAATGCTCCAAAACTTCCGAATGCGAAACGTGAAGAAATTGAAATTTTTGCATAAACCAGTTACTTTGTAACCAAAAATCTCTAAATGTTTAAATTCTCCGGTGACCAGTCAGTCGTAACTCGTTTTGCGTTCGAGTCATCAGAAAGTGTATTGCACTTCGGTGCAATATCTCAAAAGTGTTACACAAATAGTGTAAACTTTGCACCGTCGGCGCCGGGAAAAACTTGGCGAGGAATATCGGTGGCAATCAAATGGATTTTATCCCGGATCCGGGTTTCCAATACATACACACGCCGGCAGCTCAGTTATCGCCGATGGGGTAAAAAACGTCCCGGATAGTCTCGTCCCGGTCGTCCCGGTATATTGCGAACAGGCTTTTATTCTATATATAAAAGAGTAACTCCAGTGGATAACCCAGAAGATTTATTTACTTTTATCATGTTCATTTTGCTGAGGTAGTTGAATGTTCATGATGAAATCCAAACTGCTCTGGTTAAAAAATTTGAATTCTCATTTATATGAGACATCAATCTCAACTAGAAGAATGTAAACTAATTGGTCAATAATTTGATGTTTCTGCTGGGTTTTTATCAGGTTTGAGGATGGGAATTACTTTAGCGTTTTTCCATCTTTTAGGGAAGTAAGCTAATGAAAAACACTCGTTGAAAATTTTAATCGAGAGTCTCAAGTCAACATCAGGAAGATATTTAATAAGAATATTAAAGATTCCATCATTACCAGGAGCCTTCATGTATTTAATTTTCCTAATAATTGACTTCATTACAATTCGTCTCAGTAATGTCATCTTGTAATCACAATGTTCAAATTAAAATTGTGCACACTCTCGAACTGCTGAGCAAGTTTTTGAGCTTTTTCGCCATTTGTAAGAAGTATTTGATTTCTTTCCTTGAGAGCAGGAATGTGTTTCTGAGGTTACTTAAGAACCTTAGAAAGTTTCTAGAAAGGTTTAGAATACGATTTAATTTGTTCAACTTCTTTAGCAAAATTTTCATTTCGCAAAAGAGTAATAGCCTGTTCGCACTATACCGGGACGGGACCATCCGGGACTATCCGGGACGTTTTCCTTCCTCATCGGCGATGACTGAGCTGCCGGCGTGTGTATGTATTGGAATCCCGGATCCGGGATAAAATCCATTTGGTTGCCACCGACATTTCTCGCCAAGATTTTTCCAGCGCCGACGGTGCGATGATTTGAGTCAAGGTCAGCATGTGTAATCGGTTCACTACAAATGTGACTTTGATCTGTTAGAACCAGATCAATTGTAGGGGGATTTTCCACGGAAGAGAAACAAGTCGGATTACTGGGATGAAGAACTGTAAAGTAACCAGCAGAGAGTTGAAATATTTTACCATTACTGTTATTTTGCCTACAATTCCACTGGACATGCTTTGCATTTAAGTCCCCTATTACGAAAAATTTCGGTCGATATCTTGTGAGTTTTCGTAAATCGCCTTTAAAGAAATTTAATTGTTCATCGATGCATTGGAATGGCAAATATGCTTTAACTGTAGTATTGAATGCAGGTAAAATTCGATGTTTAATTTGCTGTTGGACAAAAATGGCAACTCCACCACCCATTCCAGTAAACCTGTCAAATCGATGAACCACATAATGTGGAATCCTTTTCAATTTGACATTTGGTTTAAAAAATGTTTCTGTCACAATGGCAATATGAATTTTGTGAACTTTGAGAAAATTATAAAATTCATCTTCTCTCGATTTTAATAATCGAGCATTCCAATTTAAAATATTCAAATGATTATTTAACATCATTGTTAAGTTTTAAATTCATTATAATATTATTTGCAAATAGCCCACCAACTTGAAATGCTTCAAAAAGTGATGAAGTCGTATTCATTCGGATGATCATTTGAAAAAGTTGATCTTGTAGGTAGATCATTTTATTTTCCGTTATATCGCCTAAATCGACTTCGTTTAAAGAAGCGAACGGCATTGAAGGAATATTGATAGGTAGATGTCTACCTGTTACGCTAGTGTAACTGTCATTGTTTTCGTTAGAAGACGAACTTCAAAGCATGTTTTTATGTTTTACATTCGAAGAAATAAGAGCCTTAGAAGATTTAGGCGTGGCATTTGTATCGTTTTCTTTTTTTTAGGTATGTTCTGTAAATTTAAGGTCGTTGATTTACCTTGTTCTCTAAGTAAACGAGCGTTTGAAATTTTTTCCCTGACAGGACATTTCAAATAATTGGATTTATGATTTCCATCACAATCAGGACATTAAAAGTGGCTTCATTCAATGGACAGACGTTTTTCGAATGCGATCTGCCACAATTCAAACATCGTATATCCATATGACAGATTTTAGTACCATGGCCGAAACCTTAGCAACGACGACATTGTGTTAAGTTCGCAATACCATTATGCCGTTTATAATGTTCCTAATGAATTGTAATGTGGAAAATGAAATGTAAAGTTTTCAAATTATATACGTCAATTCGATTGAAGTGTATCAGGTAAAGTTCATGGGAAACTCCAGAGCGTGGTTTAGAAGTAGCATTCGCTCTTTTTTCATCAGTATTACTTGGGAAGGGGCAAAACCAAGCAATTCTTTTAGTTCATTTTTAATTTCACCAGAACTTTGATAAACCTCTCAAGACAGCCTGGAAGGGTCTGTCTGACCCGGTCGTCCCGGTATAGTGCGAACAGGCTTTAAACATTCGACAGTGTTTTGCACAAAGGTTTGATAGTAAAAATGTCTGATTTTCAGTTTCCTATTAATTTGTTCAAAATGATTCAAAATTATTTTACTGGTCGTACTCTTCAGGTTAGTTATCAGAATAGTAAATCTGAATTGCTACCCGTACGAGCAGGTGTTCCACAGGGTTCGAGCGTAGCTCCAATCTTGTAAAATATTTTCACTTTTGATCTTCCAAATCTACCCGTTTGTTGTCAGAAATCACTATTCTGTGACGACACAAGTCTGTTAGCCACAGGTAGAAATCTAGGAGTGATCTGCAGTCGCCTACAGAAAAGCTTTAATATTTTCAGCGATTATCTGTCAAAATGGAAAATTGAATCAAATGCAGCAAAAACGCAATTAATTATCTTTCCTCATAAGCCAAGAGCTTCTTTTCTTAAACCAAACAATAACCACATTATCAAATTGAGTGGCTTGAAATTGACATGGTCTGATCAAGAAAAACACTTATTTTTAACGTATGACATAAAACTCACTTTTAAATTGAAGGAATCCAGGCAAAGTGTAATAAATATATCAAATGCTTATATCCTCTTATAAACAGAAATTCAAAGCTCTGTTTAAAGCACAAATTATCAATTTATAAACAAATTTTCTGACCAGCCATGCTTTATTCAGTACCAATTTGGTCAAGTTGTTGTTCTACAAGGAAGAAAACGCTTCAAAGGATTCAGAATAAATTCTGAAAATGATTTTGAAACGTCCTCCCTGATTTAGTACAAATGAGTTACACAGACTCACAAATATAGAGCCATTAGATGTAATGTCACATAATATTATAAGCAAATTCCGACAAAAATCGATGCAATCTTGAATTGAATCGATTCGCTCTTTATATTAGTTAGTATATAAGTTCCTTATTCCCATTACACAATACAATACAATTATTCCCATTATACAATATCACAGGATTGCGGAAGCAAATGATGTCTTAATAGTAATAACCAAATCATGTATATAATAGGACTGAAAAGTCCCCACTTGTGGCTGAAACCAATTTAAATTTTAATAATTTAAGTTTAACTTATATTTCAATAAATATTTATTAAAAAAAGTAAACCTGGATTTCTCACTGTACGGAGGCACTGACAACCCTTGTAGTGAATGTCAATGTGAAAACCGACTGTTGAACCGAGGCCCGGAGGGCCGAGTGTCATATACCATTCGATTCAGTTCGTCGAGTACGCAAAATGTCTGCATGTGCGTATGTGAGTGTATATATCTATGTAACATTTTCTGCTCTCACTTTTCTCGGATATGGCTGAACCGATTTTCATGAACTTAGATTTAAATGAAAGGTCTTGTAACCCCACACAAAGTTTCTGAATTTTATTCGAATCCGACTCCCGGTTCCGGAATTACAGGGTGATATGTACAAAGAAGAGAAAATAAGTGCACTTACTTTTCTCAAAGACGGCTGAACCGATTCTTACAAACTTAGATGCAGATGAAAGGTACAATTGTTCTATACAAAGTTCCTGAATTTTATTTTGATCCGACTTTCGGTTCCGGAGATACAGGGTGATCAGTTAAAAAAAATCTTATTTTTACTTACCTACCTCACTTTTCTCAGAGATCGCGTGACCGATTTCAACAAACTTGGATTTAAATGAAACATATCATAGTCTCATACAAAACTGCTAAATTTCATCCGGATGCGACTTCCGGTTCCGGAATTATATGGTGAAGTGTGTTAAAATTGGATACCGTCACTTGAAGCGGCGAAACAAAACACGTAAAAAAAAATTATTATGTTGCCTCGAAACTATTCTAATCGGTAGCCATTGTCAACAGACAACCAAACAACCCGATTCCGGCTACGCTGGTTCTCGGTTTCTGATTCCGGAAGCACCGGAAATAAAAAGTATAATATTTTCTAATCTTGCCTCAAAATTATTTCAATCGGTAGTCATTGTCAGTAAACATTAACAAACATTAATTTGGCTTTCTTGTTTGTTCAAGGGTTTTTGATGAATGACCGAAGATTGTAGCCATAGACTCAAAAATGGATCCTAGTCACTTTTCTCGAACCAACTTCGATTATACCGGTTCCCAGATTCCGGTTTCGGAAGTACCTCTTTTCGTTTTCTCAGAGACCGACCTGAGTACTGTTTCACTCTGTAGGTTATACTAGTTTCTGGACAAACCCTTTTGCTTTTTAGAATCAAAGAAAATTATTTTGATGAATACAACACATTTATATATGAGAATATGTGAGATATGAGAAAGGAGAATCCACTAGGTGGATTAAAACAGGTTTTCCATTAGCTATATATGGATATATTTTAAGAGCATTTACGCTCCCATTTTTCAACAGACGGCGCTTTTGGTGTCACGGGTTGCTGAATTACACAGCTATTATACTGGGGAATCTAGATGTATTTTATTTATGGTGTTAGGTTGTCTACTTAACGAGATAACTATTTGCACAATGGTTCTATATCGAATTGAATATGGGTGTATGCTCACAGGTACGTTATAGATGGCAGCAGTATCGGAACATCGACCTCGCTTAATTATCTCGTTCGATGTTAACGATAGCAACCAACGAACGAAGCTTTGATTCTGCACCGAAATGTCGCTGTCGGTCAAGAACAGCAACTTTCGCGAGAGCTTCAACATATGGAATCGGTCGACTGGTTCGCTTGGGAAAAATTTGCAAACTTCGGTACCATTGTCGCATAGTGGAACTATAGGTCATACGATATTTTTTAGGTAATTAATTTCATTTATAGTAAAAATTGTGAAGTATCGAAAAAATATCTAAATTGAATTGTTAATAGAATGTACTACTTATGACATTTTTTTTCTATAAGCTCTTGAAATTAGTTCAGTTAAAGGCAGTCTTGTTCAACTGTACTTTACTGATGGTGAATTGGGTGGCAGAAACCGTTCACCTTTTAACAACAATAACGGCTGGTAAAAATGAAGCGCAAAACATGTTCAGATCGCTATCTTGTGTCAGTGAGACAGCTGTTCCTTATTGGTGATCGCTAGCCTACATTTTACACTGATGATCAAAGGTCAACTAACCTTTCGTATATGGTATTTACCACCGTTCGTGCAAATGTCATTCGGATGAACAAAAAAGCTGCTACAACAACAACAACTACTACTTTCAATATTATTGTACCATATTATTGTAGTCTATCTAAACTGAATTAAAAGTTTTGTAAATCCATCCCATTACAAAAATATCTGGGAATCAATCAAACACCGATCATGTGCCACTTAAAAATACAAAAACCTTGACCGCTCAGGTATACCAACGTGAATTACATCACACTCAGATTGTTGGCTGTCCAGAGAGCCCACGGTAAGTGGTCTGATGCCAAAACACTGTGCGTGGGAAAGGTTATTGTACTGAGCGGTTAGTGCCGTACAACGGAAAGAATGGAACATAATTGATCAATTAAATAATTAAGTTTTCAGTAAAAAATTCTTCACACTACTCACCGCTACTCAGTTGCGCAAAATTGGGTTTTCAATTATTAAAAAAAATCAACTTATCTTTTAGCGACGTCCAGTAATACATCGGCCACGCCGCATTCACATGACTCTGAGTTGGATCTATTCATTTGCGATAAAACCCGAACGAAAAAATGAGTAGATCATAATATCGAATGTCATTTCGTTGAATGATAGAATGTTTCAATCAGATATAGGTTAACGGTGTCCTCATTCATATCAGCTCCACAGTTCATCTCATCTCCTAAAATTCCTGTTCCTGTTCGATGCATTGATTCAAAGAGAAATATGGAAGTTGGATCATTTGTTTCAAAATTTCGCGTCGCTACAACAATAGTATTGCACATTTTTCGAACTAATTTTTCTGTGATATTGCTTCCTTGAGGCGAAACAAAGATATTATATCCGATTGAAAGTTAGGGTTACCAGCACATACGCATTTCATACACGCCAAGCATAAAATTATTCTGATGAACATGACCCGTATGTGAAAGAAAGTTTTTCATTTAGATTTCCGGCACATCACATCATGCAATATTCATACGAATGTTAGGTGGCACCTGGTACTGCCAGCTCACTACAAATCCAATTATAAATTAGAATCAATATATTTTTGGTTGGCTACCTAATGATAACAAGCTTCTTCAGAGATGCTCATTGCTAAAGTCTGAGTAAGATGATTCGATCATTACAAATTTAGTTTTTTCGGTCAATGCAAAAAAGGCAGGATGCTCGATTCGATGAACTGAAGCCGGATAACATATGACACTCGGGACTTCGGGCTACTTTTGCTTTTCTCATAAAGAAAGGTTATGCTAACCGACTTTTGAACCGGAGGTCCGGATGGTCGAGTGGCGTATTATATTCGACTCAGTTCGTTGAGTACGCAAAATGTCTGTATATGTGTGTATGTATGTATGTAACATTTTTTGCACTCACTTTTCTCGGAGATGGCTAAACCGATTTCAAATAAACTTAGATTCAAATGAAAGGCCTTGTAACTCCACACAAAGTTCCAGAATTTGAATCTGACTTCCGGTTCCGGAATTACGGGGTGATATGTGCAAAACAAATGAAAATAAGTGCACTAACTTTTCTCAGAGACGGCTGAACCGATTCTCACAAACTTAGATTCAAATGAAAGCTATAATTGCCCCATACAAAGATCCTGAGTTTCATTTTGGTCCGACTTCCGGTTCCGGAATTACAGGGTGATTAGTGAAAAAATCGTATTTCAAACTACTTCCTCACTTTTCTCAGATATGGCGTGATCGATTTTTACAATCTTGAGGTCAAATAAAAATTATCATAGTCCCAAACTAAACACCCAAATTTCATCCGGATCCGACTTCCGGTTCCGGTTCTTGGTACCGTCACCTCAACAGGCGAAACAAAAAACGTAAGACATTTTCTAAACTGGTCTCAAAACTACACAAATCGATAGCCATTATCAGTAGGCAACTAAACACACCGATTCCGGCTATCCTGGTTCCCGGTCTCCAGTTTCAGAAGTAGTGGTCATATATTCCAAAATGGATCTCACTCACTTTTCTCAGCGATGGTTTGGACGATTTCCACAAACTTAAATTCGAATGAAAGTCTCACGGTCCCATACGGAACTCCTGAATTTCGTTTGGTTCCGACTTCCGGTTCCGGAGTTATAAGATAAAGTGTGTAAAATATTGTACACCATAACTATAACAGGCGAAACAAAAACCGTTAAAAAATTTCTAAACTGGACTCAAAACCGATATTCCCAATCTCAGAGTCAAATGAAAGATCTTATGATCGTGCCAAAAATTATTGCATCTTTTCGGATACAACAAAAATTTAAATCGTCGTTTTGTCTGCCAAGTAGGTTTAGAATTTTCCCTACACAAAAATCTCAGAATTGCGGAAGCAAATGATGTCCTCATGGGAATAACCAAATCATATATATATAATAGGGCTGAAAAGTCACCACTTGTGGCTGAACACCCAATTTAAATCTTGATAATTTAATTTTAACTCATATTCCAATAAATAGTTATTTTAAAAAAATCGTTGTTTTGAGTACGTTGGCAAAATCGTATAAAATCTTCAAAATTTGAATAAAAACTAGTAGAGTTTGTACATCATGTTAGTTGATGGCCGTACGAACCGACATTGGTTTCTTTCAAAAATCGAAGAGAAACGTTTGGAATAAAATACCACAGTAGTAAATATGAGAAAGGCGTCATTACACCACTGGTGAATTCAAATAGGCTTTTAGTAGAATGTTCGAATGACGAATGTGTGATCCAAGTTCCAATGTAGTAATATTAGAACCCTCCGGCGTATCATGTCTGAGTTTTATTCTGTGTTCATCATGTTAGACATATTTGAACACTTGTAAATTTAAACTACATACTCGAAAATATTACAAAGTAACTCTACAATAAAATTCTGTTTTGTTTTGATGTTTACATTCGACAGACCTGGGTGCCTTAATGTTGTGAGAATATTACCAACACAATCAAAAAGGTTTGTTTGGTTATTGTGCTATTTTGGCCGATTGAAACAAGTCTTGTAATGATAATCAAAACAAATATCCGATAAACAGGAAATATTGGATTGATTTTTTTGCTTCGCTATAGAAGAATCAAAATGACGAAGCGCAGACGCAAAAAGAAACAGAAGGAACAATACATAGAAAATTTAAGATTGGGAACACTCTTTCTTGATAATTCTCGTTATTAATCGAATTCTGATCATCGTTACCAGGAAGATCTTATATAGAAGAAGAATATATCGGGCTCGTTTTACAGCTATAATTCCACAAAAAATTATTTTATATTTTACAGTCTAGAAACTTTTCATCTACATAGTTATTGTCATTTCCGGGTTAATCGTTCATTCATTCTTAATAAAGGTCGGATTCTCTAGTCCACGCTCTTCCTTCTGCTCTTCGATGGGCAGAGTTGTGTTCGCGTCATCTTCGTCGTATTTTTTCAGCGGTATCGCTTTATAGTAATAAGCCAATGCGGCAAATAGTCCCATGTCGACGATCATAAGCACCGCAAATAGCAGAAATTCCCACTTTTGCGCATCAAAGAACTTTGCCTCGGCTACGATGACCACGATCAGATTACCGACAGCAACCGTTAATTGCCAGCAACCTTGCAGTACAGACTTCATGCTCTCCGGGGCTTGGGTGAAGGAAAACTCCAAACCCGTGATCGAGTACATGACCTCACCTAGGGTTAGCACCACGTATTGTGGAATCAACCACAGCATGTTGATTGAATTCGGCGCGGTTACAGTTATAACGGTGGCGGTCTACAAAAAAGAACAAATAAATTTTCTACTTGACAGATGTTGCACTGATCACTTACGGTTTTGGATTCTTCTTCAGTCACTATGAAGGTATAAACCCCTCCAAGTCGCATTTTGTAGTTCAGAACGGAAACACCGTCAATAAATATCTCATAATCTGATGGATACGATTCTATAATATCATTGAAATACGTATTATTTTTATGTCTATCGAAAGAATTCGAGGGATCTAAGTCTTTGAATACAAACGTCTTGTCAACGGCAGTATTTCCAAGCACTCGGAATATTGGGTAACCTTTGGAGGACTTTTCAGTGTTGTCTATATAGCGCAATAAGTTCACTTTACCATCACGGTTGTTAATGAAGTAGGAAATTTGTTCCCGTTCTTCCAGCTCGAATGTGTTCGATATACTGACGTCACAGCCAACACCGGGAGAGTTCGACTGTAAAGAGTATGTAAAGGATTTTTGACCTTGAATAGCAATGTATTTTTCTTCAAATGCTCCCATTGCATCTAACACGAATTTAGCGTGTCCAGGAATGTTGGTTTCTACATTGTATGTACAATTCATTCCATTGAAGAGACGTAGTTGCGATTCGCCTGCTTTCGGGATCACGGCGTAAGTGCTCTCCAGTTGAATCTCTACGATCATGGAAATGAAAAAAGCTACACCCCCAAGAATTCCTCCAAGAGTTATCTTCTGTAACGGGCGTCGAATTCCAATTAACGACAGCAGCGGGTAAAAGGCAACTTCATACAGAGGAATGAAGACCAGGATCAATAAGGGGTTAATGACCTGCATCTGATCTGGCTTAAGTGACCAGGAACCCAAATCTCCATCCATTCTGGTTGCTTGGAAAGTCCACCGGGAGCCCTGTTGATCGAACAGAGCCCAAAATATAGGGAGTGGAATGTACAGCCGTAAAACATTCATCAGAATCTTTGTCTCATCTACTAACTGATTTCCCCAGCGTTTTTCTGAATAATCCAGCCAGTGCTCGCGGGGATTGATTGACTTTTCTTTGGATCGGATACGAATCGCTGTCTGAAATGAAATTGTATATTTAAGGTATATTGTAAGAAGATCACCTGAAAAGCATACACACCCAAATACATTTGGACACCTTGACAAACATATTGCCTGCGGGTTCGGTGATTTTGTACAGCGGTTTTCCTATTAAGAAGATAACTATCGAAACAACCATAAGGATGGCGGGAACTCCGAACGCCAAAGAGAAGCAGTCATCCTCCCCATAACACTTGACATCTTCACGAAGAATCGGAGTTATCATAGTGGATATAAACGATCCCGAGTTGATGGAGAAATAGAACATGGAGAAAAAAATCGCTAGATAGCGTGCCTGCTCCGGCATTTTGAACTGTTCTCCACCGAAAGCTGCCACACATGGTTTGATTCCACCGGAACCGATGGCGATCAACAGTAGACCGATGATGGTCATAGCCTTGGCATTGACATCGAGCGTGGGAATAGCTCCTATCGAAATCAATGTACTACCGCACACATACACAATGGACAAGGACCAGATCGTACGAAATCGGCCCAGCCAACTGTCCGAAATGATAGCACCGAAAATACACATGAAATAGACTAAGGTGGTGAAAGAATGATACATAACAGTCGCCGTGTCATCATCGTAGTCCAGCTTCCGAGTAAGGTACAGTACCAAAACAGCTGGGGGTGTTGTCAGAGATTCATTAGTGCATGCACCGGCCATTGATTTTAATTACTTACTTCGCATTCCATAGTAGTTGAATCGTTCGCAAAACTCATTACTGATTATGAACGGAATGGATCGTGGATACTTCAGCTTCTATAGAGCAACCAAGAATAATATTATTTTATTATTTGACTCCGATAGTATTTTGCATACCTTGGATACACCTTCGACATCCGCCACATTTCCATTGCTCGAATCCTCTGAAAAGAATATAGAAAGTGAGTTTTTAAATTAATGTACCAGAAATTACATTTATAGAGTCGTGGTACATACAGTTACAATAAAAAAAATCAAGGCTTCTATTTGTTGTCATCAACGAAAGAGAATTTTTTCAACACAGAATCATTACGCAGAAATCTAGGAACAACTATTCAATAGTTATTCCCAATGTTGCAAATATTCTTCGTGTAACTAATCCATTCATTAATCTTCGCCGCGAATATGCTTCTATTACTTACGAGACGAGCGAACAACGTTGAACTATTCACTGGACGAAAGAGAGAACGGTGAAAATAAATAAGCAATAATTGTAGGGAACCAGAATATACTAATACATTCTTCGCTGCTGGTTTACATCGTGCATGTTCGTTTTATACATTCGTTTGTCATTCGTTTATTTACTTTACTCTTCGAATTGGTTCGAGTAGCGTCACTGCGATGATCGTTGGCTTCCATTCTAGCAGCAATAGGAGAGTGCTGAGATATAGTTAATCACATACACATAAGACTATGGTAATAATGGAAGGGGGGGGGGGGGGTGGTGGAGGGGGGGGGGGGTTAGGTTTTGACGAATATCGGAAAGGTTTTGACGAATATCAGAACGAATTAGGTTTTGACGAATACCAGAACGATTATCGAACAAAGGCGAAGGGAAGCGAACGATGATCATTGGCGTTCGTTGCATTTTTGATATTCGAGCAACATTGGTTATTCCTGATCTGAAGGCATTTGAGAATACCACATTTCGAACGAAATCCGATTTAGATACACTTACACAAATTAGATAAAACAGTGACATTTTCATATTCGAACATTTTTCTTCGATTAGGACAATAAAATTTTTATCACAAACGATTTTTGTTTAATTTAATCGTACATTAAATGTGAACGAAGGACTTGCTCAAGCTCGAGATAATTGTCTGTACAAATCAATGCTAAATCGTTTCATTATTCATTTGGTGACTGCCACTCGAAAACCATGCACCTGATCTAATTTAGCGAGATTTAGGAATTTTGACGAGAATCAAAATGTCTTGCGCTTCAAGAGGGTTTAAATATATTTATAGGATAACAAAAACAGGTTATAGGCCAAGTATCGCGAGAAATTATATTTCTTCAATTTTACAGATATTTCTTGTCACTCAGAGATGGCTATAAGAGTATTTATTATGGGAGGGGGTAGTAAATGTCCCCAATGAAAGAGGAAAAAGGACTCTAAGGCAAATTTTTTATTTTCTATATAGGGGTGCGAATTCGAGATACGGAAAACAAATCAGTACAAACAGTGGTCAGGTATCAAACATCTACAGCTAAACCAATTTTAAACAGATATTCGATACCATTACACCTCCTTTTAGGAAATATTTCTATGTATCGCTTAGAGTTGATTGTAATATATATTTTAAATAATTTGTAGCCGACATTTCAATGAAAAGCGAGAAATGTATAATATTCCTCATTCTACAAGTCAATGTTTCTTCTAACAGAGATGACAGTTTCGTATACACAAGTGCACGGTTTCAATCAGATTTTCACACTTCAATGTGTGTATTCACGTTGATAGAAATCGCGCGCTCGAAATAAGAATCAGTATCGAATCGTTTTGCATTCTGTACGGTTCGATAAAGACGGTAGCCGTATGAAGGTAGTGGGCATGAGCAAGTACAACTGGACCATCAACGGATTAGTGGTGCCGTAGGTTCTGGACTTTTTTGTGATTTAGTTTTTTGTGCCGTTTGCTTCGAACGAGAGACATTTGCATCGAAATTCTGCTGTTTGTTCGCATTCGAAAAAATGATGGCGAAATAGTTTTCTGTAATTCAAGACGAGTGACAAAATATCAAGGTTTCGGGCATAGGCCACACTCTTATGTTGATTTTCGTTGATTCCACTAGCTCAGTGCCAGTGTTTTGCACTGAAATTGAATCTTGAAATTTTTTGTAAAGTTTTCACTGTTATTAGTTCATGTACGTGCAAACTAATACGCACGAATTATGCTGTTCGGAAAAATAAACGGGCTTCAAAATAGTTGCCCGCGAATTGCCTCGAAAGAACTTTATTTTTTTCGTGCGGTACCTGTTCCACCTATTTCGAATGCTCGACTGCACGAAAAGTGTCCAAATCGAGCACGACATTCCACGAGTATTTTCAATTACTAAAAACTGCCACAAACCGAAATTAAATTGTTATAAGCTGTTTAGAAGGGTTTGTATTAGAAATGACTTTCTCGAAATTTTAACAATTTAACTTCCTTGGAGTTATGGTGGTTCTTCTGATTTTCATTTTATTTCAATTTTTAGAAAACCTCTTTAGCAAGAAGAATTGAAAGAAATCAGAGATACTTCAGGCATCATGGGAAACCTTTCTAATTTTTTCAGAATTATTCCAATTGAATTTCATTTTAAAAAATGTTCAAAAATTTCAACTTTTTTTATTCGCACTTACAATTTTGGTACCACTCTTGATTGTACATAAAAACACATCATTTATGAGTACATTACGCTGTATTGTTTTCAGATTTTTAAAAAAATGTTGATGGGTATAATATCAGACTTAAAAAAATAAAAACCAATCAACATCAGGTACGCATGGTATTTAGCTCTGAAATCATACATGACTCGTCTTCAGAACTAAATACGATGCATTTTGATCTACAGCTTAAGTTCAGGTCTTTTGCATTAAAGTAATTAATTATGATAAAAGAATCATTCCTAATGTTATTTACACACTTTCGTACTGCCCATACTCGCATATCAGTCCCATATCAATTTTCGCCAATTTTGAGTTAGTTTGAGGAATGAAATCTATCCTCAATATACACTCAGAAATTGCAATAAAAGTTGAGGGTTTGTTCAGTAAAATGTGAAAAAATATCAACTCCCGTCTGTCCCAAATGCAAAGTACTCGCATATTAATCCCATTCAGTGCAAATTTAAATAATTTAATTTGTTGCAAGATTTGAATAGCAAAGGTGTATTACCGATATTTCATGTAACGATACCATTATTTAGCATTAAGGAGCACAATAAATAAAAAAATCAGAAATAAAATTTTGATCGTCCTTTTCTCGACATGCCGATTTCCCATATAGGACTGGTGTGCAAGTACGAGCAGCGTACGCCTGTATCGATTTTGCGCGTATATAGGGTCTTAGGCCGTTTTATTTTAATTGTCTTGTAGAGTAATTTCAGGCAATTTCAATATTAATACAATGTGATACAGAACATCGATGAATAGTTGGCCCTAAAACTAATAGCTAAAGAATCTCTTTTAATTTCGCTTAGTTTGGGATTCTTGTTGTAATGATGCCTGGTGACAGTGGCGTATATTTGGAGGAGGGGGATCAATCTCCCAGTGAACCCTAGCCCCGTTCATTTCAAAAACATTCACAGAAGTACTAACTGAAATTCAAACAAACAAAACAACAATCAAAATATGCAATCGAAACCTTTTTATTACCAACAGCAACGCAAGAACAGCAAATGCATGCAAATTATATTTAATCAACAGTGTTTTTAGAATACTCTTAATACAGGAACAATATGAATAAATGGGTGACATCGATTGAAATACATAATTTTGTTATTATTAATCAACATTAGTTCAACACTATGGCTTACAGCACAAAAATTGAAAATTTGTATTTATTTGTATGAAAATTGAATTATCGGTATTTTAAAGGAACACATCAGTATTATTGTATCGAGTACAAAAATCTGTATAAAAACCAATAAATTGGTATAGTTGGCAGCAAAGGTGACTAGTAAGTTGTAGCAATGTAACTGATAGTAACTGAAACATTAATCGATCTACTATCTACTAACTATCTAAATAGGAGTTATCTTCAATCCATTAAGATACGACTTCTCTCATCCTCTTATCCAAAACCACTTCTTTTCTTTCATACAGTTTCACACCACAACATATATTATTCTACTTCAAGCAAATTCACCATCGAGTTTTATCTAATCAGTCGAAGATTCTTGCGCGTTAAGTGTCATAATTGTGTCAATTGTCAGCGTGTATTGCCCATTCAGAGATAGGAAGGAAAAAATACGGACGATTTGCGCTTTACTACTGCTTAATTGTAGACGTATTGAAGCATCGGTGATTGAAATGCTTATCACTACCATTGTATTTTCACACTTCAATGCATTGAGTGGTAGTTATGGGATCCCAGAATTTGAAAATACACAGGTAGAACCGTCGCTAATGACATAGGATTTCCACCCACCTTGGCACAAATATTTATTTTACAGGAGATGGGGATGGGGGATATGCAGTTAATGACCTTAACAGAGGAGGTCTGAGATTGATGTCAGAGTGAGCGCGGAACGCGATGCGAAGCGAAGCGATTCAATGCAACCCAGTAAATCCGAACATCGGACGCATCGTGCACGAAAGCTTTTGATTGCGTTTCGAGCTTACATAGTGTATCGGTAGAACAAAAGAGTGAAGATATACCAAAGCAGAGAGCGGATGTCTGATACTCAGGGGATGGGAACATAGGTTTGATATTTTCATTTGTTAATCCTTTTTTCAGGCTTGGCGTCCCGAAACATTTCCGTACAACGCCAAACAATCAAACTAGCGTAGAAAAAATTACTTTAATAAACATTTAGATGGAGCTCAAAATCTAAAACGGAATGCCTTAATATTTGAAATGTTTAAATTATTCTAAAATAAACTTTAATGCTGCCTTCGAAATGCATCGAAAAACATAGATTAATGGAATCATTTTATTAAATTACAAAATACGCTTTGGAAAATCCGTTCATTAACCATGTAGACTCACTGGAGCGAAGAGTTAAAATTCGATGTTGGTTTACGAAGCGGACAGTTGCGAAGTGTGTCCAAAGTCTACGTGGTAGTTGCGCAACTACTTCAAAGTTGGAGAAGAAATGTAATATCCAACTAAAGAAGATTTCTATTTTAGCTAAGTTTTATGCTTATGCCATCAATACTCAACGCTTATGTATCAATACTCAACGCGAAACAGATTTGAAAAAATAAATGATTGAAATTAAGAAAGTGAATATTTGAGTAAAAGTTATCCACTGAGATTGAGCTCGGTTTGGTTTTTTTGAACTACTCTACGAGCAAGCACAGTTTCTTTCCTGTTGTTCACCAGTTGAGATTTTTGTATCTCTTTTCCGGTGGATATCTTGTGCAACTGATAATTCACGACAATGTTTTAAGATAGTAAAATTACTATTACTTAATTATTATTGGCAAGATTTTGGGATGCGGAACAAAAACTACTTTCTCAACACCAGTTTTCAAAGTTTTTAGCTCTTCATTTCTTTTAGTTGACTTTACTATGCTAGTACCAAAATTTGGCCTGTGTGCTATATGAACAGTTCAGTTAACATTTCCATCTACAACGTCTACGATGAATTGATTCACAGCCGCTGTTTTCAATAATTCTCAAATTAATTATGTACACTAAGCCAATCAATGAACTCATTTTCAATGCATTTCGTTGACACGTTCTAACACATTGTATTCTATTGAAAACAAGATTCAATACCTTTTTCCTTGTTGTCTGCTGTCATGATGACTAAGTCGAACTACGGCTGGAATCTAACAGCTAAACACTATCACCATTTCCTGTGAAACACTGCTACATAAAGATTCCTAGATAAACTAAGATCAAGAACTGTTCAATGTAGAAAATTGTGGAAATTTTCCTTTTGTTTTTTTTTTACTTTCCTATGACGATTCGCGCTCCGCCCGCTAATACAGCCACCGGATGACTGACGGCAAGCGAACGTTTTTACCTGGTTAAAAGTTTGCATTGCGTCTCCGTGGCTTCAGCAAACACATCAATTCATCAAACGATAAGACTTTATGAACCTGTGGGAAAACGAAAGTGACGGCTACGATAACGATATTGTCGATTTTTGTACTCGACACCTAAATGTTTCCCACATTGAGTTCCAACACCGAATGGAAAGGATTAATTGTAATAACAATAACTGTGCGTTCAATAGTCTGTTCTCTGCAGTTGAATATATTATCAGTCCAAATTTATTATGATCACACTTGGTATCAAGATGAACTACAGTTCAACTGATCACCAAAATATTAAACCTTTCACTTATTAAAAAGATTGGCTTGCAGCATGAAGGTTAAATAACTTGGATAAGCACTCAAGGACAATAAAATTAAGCGATCGATTTTCGGCATTTTTCCGTCACCATACCGACCTATTGTGCCATATCTGTGTAAACCTTCTAAGCTATGGGATTATTTACCGGCAATTGAAAAGTCTATTGTAGTCTTATCTTATCACAACTACCTCTGATAGCCGGACAGTCATGTGCTCGAGTTCATCCAAACTTTGATTGGTTACAATGCAATCAGTCTGTACAGCCGCCACTTTCAGTTTCCAAACGAGAAAATTCAAATTCGACAACGCCAGGAGCTTTGGACGTTACGCAGGTTACGTTCTCAATACAATCTCTATCAGGTTAATATTGACCTCTGAGTTTAGTAAAACGTTTCAGTTGAAACAAATCGCACTTCTATTGCTATCTCAAGTGTTGACTCACAGATTGAACGAATTGTTTAAAAAGCTACCGCTTGCATACACCGTTTATCTTCGCAGTTACCATATGTGTTTGTTCACAGGAAATCATTGTCCGGTTGAATGCGAATCGAAAATATGGTGCACAATAGCGCGCTGAAAGCAAAAGTGGCTGCTTAGTGAAGGGTATCAAGTTTGGATTTCTACTTGTTTAGAAAGAATTTAAAAATACTTCTCATTTTTCATCTCAATATGGATTTTGTAATGATGATTATTGCAGAAAAACAAAGGAATCACTCTGGAATATGGAAGAAAGGACCATGGAATAAATCAACAAAGGACTATAAGGGCGAATATCGAATATCGTTATATTATAATCTTCGTTGACGTTGACACCTAGTGGTGTGATAATGCCTTTCTCTTTAATAGAAACAGTCTCATTAAAAACCTGTTTTAATTCACCTAGTGGTGTAATGATGCCTTTCTCATTTCAAACATACTATCATATATAATACTGTGGTATTCTTCCAAACAGAATTCTTCGATTCTTGAAAGATTAACCGGAATAGGTTTAGTTGATCATTTGCAGATGTCGGATACGGGTGAAATTCTGGAATCCCGTACAAGACCACAGGATCCAAAATCCATTAAATCCAAAGTTTGTGAAAATTGGTCAAACCATCATCACTGAGAAAAGTATTAGAGAAAATATGACCACTATGTATTTCCTGTGCCAGGATAGCCAAAATCAGTTTTTTTGGCCGTCTACTAACAATGACTATCGAATGGAGAGTATTTTAAGAGCCACTAGCTTTGGCAGGTAAGTTGTTACATACTCCTTAGCGGTTGACAATTTCTATGTCCACCGTCCTGCTGTCTATAGCAATCAACACCTTTCATGGTATCTATGATGCGTTGTCTACTAAGGCGCCGTAAAAAAATCAGCGTTTTAATTATTTTTTGATAATTTTTATTTTAAAGCTGTTATTAAAACTTACAGATTGATGGCTATCCCATCCGTGCCTTTTGAAAAATGAAGAAGTTACAACTAAAACAGTTAACGGGTGCATGCAAATGATCAAGTTCTTCTCGTTGTAATTCGGAAACCGTTCATCGTACAAAAATGGCGTCCAGGAAGAAGTTGTAGGGAATCAATAGGGCACTCTGAAAAAAGAAATGATTTTTTTCTCAATAATTTCAAAATTACCCAAAAAAATTAAATAAAAAATAAATCAGGTTTTCGACTTTTTTGGGTAGTTTTTATTTTAAAGCTCTTATGAAAACCTACAGATTGATGGCTATCCCATCCGTGCCTTTTGAAAAATGAAGAAGTTACAGCTAAAAAAAGATTCAGATATATTCGAAATTTCAAGTTCTTGTTGAAAGGTAATAATTTAAACAGTAGAATATTATTCTACAAGTTAAAGCAATAAATTTGTTCATGATATCCTTTCTTCTAAAAGTAGCTGTTCTTGAGATACTTGGATATTTAATATTTTTTATATACCATTTTTCATATTTCCATGAATTGTTTATTTGCTTGCTATATCTACAATTATTACATGTACATGAATAATTCTTAATTATATTTAAGGTTTTAAGTTTTTGAAAATTGTATGTGTACTACATGCATCGTCATTCGAATACAGTCTTGTGACGATTATGGTTTCTGAAATCGGAACGAATGAATGGTATTTCTGTGTGCCTGGAATCATTTTGGTATCCTTATAAACACTACTCCATTCGGTCATACCCCGTTCATATTTTTCTTTGTGCAATGTCATAGTAATTAGGATAATATCTAAATGCCAATAGAAAGGCAGTATTACACCACTAAGAAGAAGAGGGTTTTATCATGAATATTCTTCGGTGTTTTTAGTTTTCCACAAATTATTTTAATGACCGTCGTTTTGAATGATAGTTTGAAATTTCAATCAATCATTGCCCGCTAATTTTGGAACTACAAATCGAATCTAAAAGAGAAATTGTATGAAACCATAAAATTATTCCCTTGAATCTAAACGTGTGACAATCGACTAAGCATTCCATGAGATGTCAAAGTGAGTTCCTCTTTAAAGTTTTTGATCATTATTTACGGTACTTCCAGAACCGGTATTCAGGGACCAGCATAACCCAAAACGGGTTGTATGCCCATGAATTAATATGACGAATAAATTAGAATATGAACATTTTCATAATCTATGGCTTTTTGGATAGCTATTATTATGTGAAATCTAAGCCTCAAAACATATTTTGCTTACAAGGACAATTGTAACAGATATTGCCAAAAAAATTTTGACATAAAATTTCGAATAACTCGAAAATCAAACATCTGATCTCAAAAACATTCAATACTGTTCAGGCTGACGGGGAGACCTTCCATTTGCAACTAATATAATCGGTCCAATCATCTCTGATATCTCGACCTCTTTGTTACCAACACACATACAGACACACACACTGCGTTCGTCGAGCCTTTCAGACCTCGGAAATTTTTTCTACAGTTGAGTGAATTCCATACCTTATTTTACAACTATAAAAAAGGCAAAAACACTGAAAACCCGACAACGATGATTTCAACAACACCTAGGGTAACAGAGGTTTTTGTTTAGCCCACTTTAAGATTGCTTATATTTTGGCCCACTTTGTAAAAATATTCACTAAATGTTGTAATATCTTTAAAAAACCTTTCTTCAATAGGTAATTTAATGTGATTAGCTTCAAATTAATGCAACATGGGTTACTTAAGATCGATTAAATTCATAAAGTTTGTTAGGTGGGTCAAAATATATGAAGTGGCCAAAATACCTCTGTTAACCTACGACGGTTAATTCGCTTGATGGCAATGAGAGACCCTCTCCCCTAAGGAAAAGGGTAACAATTCTATAAAACGTTTTGGATTTTTTAATGTGGAACACATTTTTGTTTTCTATATAGGGGTGCAAACTAGAAACTCAAGAAAAATACACGTAGAAATGTGGTCAGGTTTTGAACAATTACAGCTCAGTCAATTTTGTATCAATTATTAATATTATGTCACCATTTGATTGGAAATATTTTTACGTATTGATTTGAATGTTCATAGCCATGTCGTTTTTATTTTATATCATTGAAATGTTGATTAATAGCTAGCAGTGTCCTATTTTGGCTACAAAAAATCTCCGGCATACCGGATTTCCCTGCCATAGTCGACGGTTTTGAAGGAGTAAGCGATATATCAAAGTGAAAGCTCCGTTCTGATTGGTCAATCGAAGCAAAAGCGAAGCTGTTGGAAGCACGCGAATCTACAAATAGAAGCGAAATTATAGCTAACGTTTCAGTCTTATGCGTAGCTTGCTAGAGGTAGGTTGTTGCTACACAGCAAGACAAAAAGTGCCATAAACGATTTGAAGCTTTTATTGGTATGCTCTGATCTTGTGTCATGCAAGATTGGATGAAATCCCATGTTATGTCGTTTCGCCTGAGAAATTGACAACTACCCCAGGGTAAATTTTGAGTGCATAAGACTAATTTCTAATTTATATAAGATGAACTCGATTGATAATGAGAAATATTTTATCGCTTCAACCGAAATCGCAATATGGTAGTAATGGTAGAGAAACGCTATAAAAATAACTGATTGCATACAAAACTTGAACACAAGCTTGGTGAAGAGAAGCTTAAATATCGATATCCGTATCGCAAGCATGTTCAAACATTTAATTGCATATATTTGGGATATTGATGTAATTTCGTCGGCTACGAAACAAATACAAATCACGATAAATAGAGTCTATATTCTGGGTTCGCGTGTTCGGTGTTGATTCCTAATAAGGATCAATCTAAGCAGACTCTTGTGCATTTATGGATTCAAAAGTGTGACGATTAATTGAAATTGTCAATCATTGGAAATTTTGGTTGCCTTGTTCCACATCAACGGCTCGAACAACCCCATGGGGCTGATCCTTGTAGTTTTTTTTATACATAAAACGTTTTACTACCATTACTTTGTATACACTGACACTAGAATAAATACATATTTTTTGTGTACCTTGAAAAGCATTTGCTCCTGCATATTGTTGATTAAGCCTTTTCTTGATATTTTCATGTAGTCGCATAGGGAAAAAAATTTTATGTTATTTGTTCCTCCTTTCGCTTATAGCAATGCAATCGCATTTTCCTTCGGGACGCCAGAAAAGACCCATTTCGTTTTTTTTCGTATATAAGACTACTATTTCCGGTACTTCCAGAACCGGATACCGGGAGCCAGGATAGCCGGAATCGGTTTGTTTAGTTGCCTACTGATCATGACTATCGATTTGTGTAGTTTTGAGACCAGTTTAGAAATTTTTTTATGTTTTTTGTTTTGCCGGTTTAAGTGACGGTGTACAATATTGAACACACTTTACCCTATAATTCCGGAACTGGGAGTCGGATCCGGATGAACTTCAGGAATTCCGTATGGGACCGGAAGACATTTCATTTGAATCTAAGTTTGTGGAAATCGGTCAAACCATCGCTGAGAAAAGTGAGTGAGATTGAGATCCATTTTGGTATATAAGACCACTATTTCCGGTACTTCCGGAACCGGATACCGGGAACCAGGATAGCCAGAATCGGTTTGTTTAGTTGCCTACTGATCATGACTATCGATTTGTGTAGTTTTGAGACCAGTTTAGAAAATTTTTTACGATTTTTGTTTCGCCGGTTTAAGTAACGGTGTACAATATTGAATACACTTCACCCTATAACCCCGGAACCGGAAGTCGGATCCGGATGAACTTCAGGAATTCCGTATGGGACCGAAAGACCTTTCATTTGAATCTAAGTTTGTCAAAATCGGTTCAGCCATCTCCAAGAAAACCTACTGAGATTATTTGACACATACACACACACAGACATTGCTCAGCTCGATGAACTGTGTCGAATGGTATATGACACTTGGCCCTCCGGGTCAATTTTCGCTAGTCGGTTTTTCAAGTGATTGCATAACCTTTCTTTATGAGAAAGGCAAAAAGTGAATGATATACGCCATCCAAAAACTACACGCAGTTTAGACCGTAAGATCTAACAGAATAACCTAGTGTATTGAAAAACTTAATCTTCACGCTCCATACTCGCGATTTACTGAAGTTTTTGAAAATATTCCTGAAACAGATCAGAATGGACAAGTCCCCGACTTTGCGCGTAAATTGAGGGTCTAGTGTACAAACACAGTAGAAGCCAAATTGGGCTGAGGGTCATATATAATTTCAACCAACCTGTCGAGATAAAAAAAGAGATGTATGTATGTGAGTATGTAAGAAAAAATGTGATTCATTCTGAATCTAATCGAAAGAAGCTTTGCAACAAACAAAGTAAGTACTCTAAGCATTTTACAGTTATTGCAATTGTAGTTTTGCAATGTTTATTTCAGTATCATTCAGGAAATTTAGTGAAATTAATGAATAATCTTATTACGTAATAGTTCCAAATTACGAAAATAATTCAAGAGTGTTTGCAAAGCGTTAACATTTATTCCTCATTGTTATCACAAATATTGACAAAACTATAGAATTACTACAACTTATTTGTAGATCAAACTTTTTCCATTTTTCTGCTAATAAAAATGGTTTTGCCTTGTGGGTTGTCAATTTTGCATCTCAAGTACATTTATTTTTCATTACATTGCAAATGACGTAGTTTTGTGATACACATTGTTCCACTCCTCTATCGTGCTTTGTGCTCTTAAGTCCACGGGTATAAAGACTCTTCATGGCTACCTAGGTATTGTTACTGTTTCCATGTTAGATCATTTCCGATCTTCGTACGTTGACTCTATCGGAAATCTCGTGATACAACTGTGTGACACAAGGTCAAGTTTGGCAGCAAGCTGAAACTTGTGGTGACTAAACGACCGTTCTGCTAGTATGATACTAAGCTACAGCACATTTTAGAACGTTTTCAATAAAAACTGACAACTTATTTTACAGTTCTACTTGACGTGAGTTTAGGTTCGTCGAGCGTTCACTAGGAATAGGAATATTCATTACGAATAAAATTATTGATCTGCGCATGGGATTTTCTTTTAACCTTCACACGTATGTCTGTCTCTTGCAGCCGTGTCATCGTCGGAGCTGAGCAATAATGAGAAGAAGACGCCTACAGCTGATCAAGAAGGAGGCAGAACAGTTGGATCTACAGGTAAAAAAATAATAATAAAAGTATAATTGCACTGATTCTGAGATAGCTTACTGGTTTGCTGTCTGTTGCCATAATTGATGGTTCAGAGTCGATAAAGATGACTTATGAAAGCTTTGGTTCATGAATAATTCCTTCTCATTTACAGGGATCTCCGCCCGCTCGATCGACCAGTTCACCAATGAGGTTCCGGTTTCGGATAGCAAAATCATCAAACTGTCGATTATAAAAACAGAGCCACGGGTTATATCCGGGTCTCGAGAAGCTCGGAATTTGGGATCGTCTGCTGACGCTTCGTTCAATGCTATCCGCGGAGGATTGAACAATGAATTGACTAATGTTGATCTTAAGATGCCAGTGGATTCACCTACATCCGTTGCAAAAGACAGCTATGGAAATCCAGTGACCCCTTACACGGACCTTGCATCGACTAATTTGGAATCGGTTGGCTTTCAGACTGACATCAACAGGGAAGCTGCTCAGGGTAGTAGTGCTAATCATGTAGGAAATCTCAACTTTAAAGTACCCAGCTATGCCTCCGGCATTATTGAACCTATATCGGTGCCATCAACAAATTTAAATAACGGCTTACCGGTTCAAGATCGACACATTCCACATGATATAACAACTCCTGCATCTTCGAGCACAGTTTTTCAATTTGTACCCAATGCAAAGTTTCCAACTGTTGAAGAAGGTAAAATTCTATTCGCTCAAAAGCCTTTGAATGGGTTGCTTCCACCACTGTTTCCAGGTGAGAAAACACCGACATATAATGTTGAAGTAGGAACAGAGCGCTCTCCGTTTCTAACAAAAGACCCATTCAGCAGTTCCAAACCTGATGCTGCACTAAGACCACCTCAAGAGAATGCACCAATCGATTTTAATCAAGGTGCTCAAAAACCATTCCCTTCTTCTACTGGACCAATTAAAACGCCGCAGATAATTCAAGTACCTCCTCAACAGACACCACAAACCTTTCAAAGTCATTTGAAACCTCAAATCACATCACAACCGACGCAAGCTCCAACTCAAAAGTACACAGGAAGCTTTGGAGGAGCACCCGGTTTCCTAGGCAACCAGCAGAATCTAGGAACTGCTTACAAATCGACCACCTCCGTACCATCTATTATGCAAAAACCTGTTTCTTTCCAGCCTCCTCTACCTCCATTCAATCCTCCGATTCAAATACCTACAATAATTAATCAACCTGCTCCCTTCCAACCACCCCCACCACAGCCCACTTTTGTTCAGAATCCTCAACCCACTAAAGCACCAGGGTCTACATACACAGGTGGATTTGGATTCGCTAATCAAAATCCACAGCCGCAGAAACCCCGTCCAACCATTCAAAGCTTTCCTCAGCAACCTAATGCACCAGGTGGTTCTGGCTTCAACGTAATTAGCAACCCGCAACAGGGACAAACACTACCGACGACACAGCGACCGGGTCAGTACGTAGGAAACAAATTCTCAGGTAGTTTCGGTGGGGCTCCTGGTTTACTGGGTAACCAGAAGCAACCGGGAACACATGTAAAACCTGACGGTACAATTTTACCTCCCTCTTCACCGGTACTGGCGGTCAGTAGTTCCCCGGTCGTCAATGGTCCGGTAGCAACGAAACCAGTCAGTAGTGGCGGTGCCTTTACCGGAAGCTTTGGAGGACCACCTGGAATACTGCGCCCATTCGACAACGTGAAGAATGGTTGAGAGATCAATAGACTCGGGAGCGCTATGTCTTTTGAGGTTACCATGATAGTATTTTTGAGAAGACGTGAATGAAATTAACTTCTCGATCGATTTGATGTTGAATAGAATAAGAAGGGTTAAGACTTTCGAATGATGCGTCGAAACCAAGCTGCATTTTTATTGACTAATTTAAAATCAAATTGATTAAAATAAATTATTTCTAGATTAAGCTTACTTGTCGTTCGATTTCTTGTTTTTGATATCAATTTCCGAAGTATAATTCAATCTTAATATTTACCACATTCGCGCTATACAGCGGTACGGTAAGTTATTAACATCGAATCATCATTACATAGAAAAGCATATCTTCAGGCGAAAAACTATAATGCACTGTCGCCGTTTGGGTGGAGAATCGATTTTTCTGTGAGCATTTCGAGCATTTTGAATCAAATTAGTGTTTGATTCTTTTTTAACCTTTTTTATACAAACAGATTTTTATCATTATCCTATCCAAGCACTACAAATAACATACAACTCTCTGAATCGTATTTCATTTTGTCCTTTTGAATATGAAGAATCACAATAAGATCAGATATGTACATGAAGATATTCTCATTATGACATTCAAATTTATTCATTGATTTCCACTAGCGCTCGGAACCACAAAATTGAATACATATAAGAAAACATTCAGATGTATTTATATATTTTCCTTTTTATATTTATTGGAATATAAGTTAAAATTAAATTATTAGGAGCCACAAGCGGTGACTACTATATACATGATTTTTTAATACCATGAAGACATCATTTGCTTCCGCAATTTATTGATTTTTGTGAAGGAAAAATTGTAAACCTACTTGTATTCTGTAAGGGGGAAAAGGAACTTATATACTAGCTTACTAACTAATACAGAAAGCGAATCGTATCCATTGAAGATTGCATCGATTTTTGTCGGAATTTACTTTTTTCATTCAATAATATAATATATTTTTAGGCACACTGCTTAAGCTCTAAGATGCCAAGGGTATTTTCTAATCTTAATTAACCACTAACTTAAAACTAGAATAGTATCATTAGATTATGTCGTCTCGGATTTCCGAAAATCAAGCTTTCAGCTGGCGATCGGCAGTGGTCGGTGAATTGAATGTTGCATGAGTCTTCCAGATGGCGATGTTAAATATCTATGGCCGCTTCCTTCGGTTCGTGTGGGTCCGCGGGAAACACCCCCAGGCTACGAAGGCCCGGCGGGTGGCCCGCATGCTGATCATCGACTGGAGCGGTTTTCCGTGGGCAGTGATGATGATGTTACAGAAGAGAATGAAAAAAAGTAAATATTGTGGAAAGTGAGGTAAAAATGGGGTATGGAAACAAAATCTCTGAAAACTACAGAGATCTAATTAGTTGTCATCGAGATGGTGAAGAGACGTGAAAAGGGGGAACGAAAAAGTTAGTGACAAAAAAAGATCTTGTTAGTTCCAATGAAGATGGTGGACAGGGACGGGGATCGAGAGAATCGAGCGGATGTTAGTATCGAACCTATAGGTGGAGATAATACTTTCTAAGAGAGGAATAACACATTACACTTGGATATTAATGTGTTTGAGGAAATGGTATATGAGAAGCATATATGGATTCTCGACTCGCCAACACATCCCGAACCGGAACCTCAGGCGGTCTAAGGGCCCTAAGGGATTCCAGTAGCTTCGACCTGGCGTCGCGATACTCTACGCATGACCACACGACATGCTCGATGTCTTGATAACCGTCGCCACGGGTGCAGAGACCGCTCGAGTCCAATACGCCGGAGATGTGCGTTGAAAGTGTAGTGATTTGACATGAGCCGCGACATAACACGAATGAAATCGCGACTCACGTTCATCCCCCTGAACCAAGGTTTCGTCGAAACCCTAGAGATAATGGAATGTAGCCATCGTCCCAGTTCGCCATTGCTCCATGAAGTTTGCCAACTTTCGAGAGTTTTCTGACGAGAGATACTGAAAAATTCATTGAAGCTGATTGGTCTTTCATAAATATCAACTTCTAATGCGCCCACCTTAGCCAACGAGTCTGCCTTTTCATTTCCCGGAATGGAACAATGCGAAGGGACCCAGACTAAAGATATTGAATAAGACCGTTCAGATAAAGTTCGCAAGTGTTCCCGTATTTTCCCCAGGAAATATGGGGGATGCTTTCCTGGCTTCATTGCCCGGAGAGCTTCTATTGAGCTTAGACTGTCCGTGACAATGAAGTAATGGTCTTTGGGCAAGGTTTCAATGATCTCGAGGGTGTACTGAATAGCAGCTAATTCTGCGACGTAAACTGAAGCCGGATCACTGATTTTGTACGAAGCGGTGATGTTCTGATTGAAGATGCCGAAGCCTGTTGACCTGTCGATGTGTGATCCGTCAGTGTAAAACACCTTTTTACAGTTGACTGTTCTAAATTTATTATACAATTTATTAGGGACCACTCGAGGGTGTACGTGATCCGGAATTTCACGAATCTCTTTTTTCATTGATATATAGAAAAACAAAGACACAAATCTCCAAATATCAAGGGAAACGTGCCATTTGAGCCAATTTGTTCTGAATATTCTGAGCCATGTAATCAAAATACAAGAACATAAAACGGGTCTGAGAATTGGGCTCGACAAGCCTTGACAACAACTTGACCAAATTGGTACTGCATAAATCATGCCTATTCTGAAAATTTGTTTATAAATTAACAATTTGTTTTTTAGTTTCTGTTTATAAGAGGATATAAACATTTAATATATTTATTACACTTTGCCTGGATACCTTTATTGTGATCCTTGAAAGTGAGTTTTTTGTCATACGTTAAATCCAAGTATTTAGCTTGATCCGACCATGTCAATTCCAAGCCATTCAATTTGAGAATGTGATTATTGTTTGCTTATGAGGAAAGATAATTAATTGCGTTTTTGCTGCATTTGGTTTAATTTTCCATTTTGACAGATAATCACTGAAAATATTTAAGCTTCTTTGTAGGCGACTGCAGATCACTCTTAGATTTCTACCTGTGGCTAACAGACTTGTGTCGTCACAGAATAGCGATTTCTGACAACCAACGGGTAGATTTGGAAAATCAGCAGTAAAAATATTATACAAGATTGGAGCTACGCTCGAACCCTGTGGAACACCGTACGAGCTACGGGTAGCATTTCAGATTTACAATTCAG